>NW_026562453.1:0-90000 GCF_027474105.1 Poeciliopsis prolifica | reverse complement strand
CTGCAAAACTAAATGCTATTTTTTGACATTTCCACCATCCAGCTCTCACTGATGCACATCCAAATTACACATGATGAAAATTGATGTGGCCACACAGAATCCACACTTTACCCAGGCCCCTCAGTGGAAAAGCAGAGCCTTGATCAGGAGTAAAAGCTGAGAGGCCATTAGTGAGCGAACAGCGGAGATGCATAAACAAAACCGAAACATGCTCTACAGCACGTTACAGTTTCACTTCTACATGACTGGAGCTGCAGCTACTATGTGTTTTGAACAAGTAGTAATGTTAAACAGGCAAACTTTCACTCAGCTGTGGGATGGGAAGACTGAAGTTTCATGAGTCTGGAGCTCATGCAACCATTAATCTGCTGAAAGGTCAGAGCTGCTTCTCCCACAGCCACAGGATGCACTTTTGATCTGACGATGGCTGATATGAAGCCATGCAGCTGTGAAACAACCGCTCATCTGACAGGAAATACGACTCTCCACAAGGCCTGAGGATTTTATTTTGAAGTTCTTCTAGTCCTAGCTGGCATTCAGATTCAAACGATTGTTTTCCTTCATCTGATCATGGCGGCTTTTTAAAGTTTCA
This sequence comes from Poeciliopsis prolifica, assembly GCF_027474105.1. Classification (NCBI taxonomy): domain Eukaryota; kingdom Metazoa; phylum Chordata; class Actinopteri; order Cyprinodontiformes; family Poeciliidae; genus Poeciliopsis; species Poeciliopsis prolifica. The sequence goes on along the minus strand of NW_026562453.1, from coordinate 89,408 downwards.
AGGTTTCTTGAGTGACTGAATTTATGTGTGCTATAAATATTTTAGATGAAAGTGCAAATCTGGCACATTTTAATAGCAGTGAAACAAGCAGTTTTTAGGGAAAACAGCATTTACCAAAAAAATAAAGCGAACTCGCCCTAATTTATGATGACAGGCTTTGCCCACATGCTGACTCAATGTTTTCAGCAGCCGTCATGGGAAAACTTTTACTCTGCATCTTTAATTGTTTACTTAGTTTCCTCATGACCAACAGGGCATTTCCATAAAAGCAAGAAAAATATTGTTTCCCTTTTTTTCCTGTAATGGATTCATTTTTTTAGCTCCTCCATTTTGACAGGACAGATGGTTCCAACCTCGACACGAACACTGAAAAAAACGGATTTAAAAAATCTGCCCCGGTGAAATCTGCATAGAAGACGCTGAAACTTAACAGAAAGTAGAAAAGGAAGAATGAAGCAGCACAGTCTTCCTCTCCTGAAAAGGAACTCAAGTGAAAGAGAAATCTCTTCATGTCTAAAATTTCTCTTGGAAGGTAAACAGTGTGGAAAAAATGAACAGAATTTGTTGAAGTGAAACATTTTTGCTTATTTTGCACAACTGTGCTATTTACTAAAAGCATATTTAATCCAGGTTAATTGCAAAGCTGCTAATGTTTGACATAATTTGCGATACATGTTTGAAACAGTAGATAAACAGTTGAGAAACTTTCAGCATCTCGAGAAGTAAACATACCAACAAACGGAGCAGACATGATCATTCAGTCTGACTCACCAGATCAGCTGAATGTGAATCCTCAAGAATAATTTATATACTAGTATCTGACATAGAAAACAGGAACAAATCAGTATTGATGCTGATACTGATATGGTTTCGAAAACTGAAGATTTTTGGTTGAACTAAAGATGAGAAACAGATGAAACGGTAAATCCTTCATCCTCTGACAGAATAATATAAAGATGGATATTCATCAGCTGGAAAAGTCAACAGTGAATGTATCCAGTATGGACTGTTATTATGCACCATTATAGTGTTACATACCATTGAAGTGAAAGTTTCCAATTTCCTTTTGGTTAAATCAGCTGACAGATGGTTTGTGTCCATATCACACCAACCTGCAGGTTCACTTTCTGTTCCACAATTTCTTTCAGTGAGAATTAGAAATAATAACGTCATAGAATCTCACCAAACCACAAAAGATTTAAACAAGAGAACATTCTTATCATTTCAACAAAAACATAAACAGTTTTATTAGCAAAATTACATCAATTTAACAGCAGTTGACATAATTTTTCTGCATCAAATATAAAAACACAAGGAATTAGATTAGATTTGAATCACAATCACTTTTTTTAAAGTCCTTTTTGACTCAGTGAGTTTTTAGAAAACATGCATCCTCTTTAAAATAGAGAACATTTCCCTCAACAGTATCAATCATTCTTGTTGAGACACAAAAACAAGACGTGCGAAGCTGCAAACCATAAATCATGATGGAAAAACTGAATGTAAAACCTCTGAGGATGACGAAGAAGGAAGAGCCTGAAGTTGACAGAGGAGGCATTGAGCCAGGGAAACCGTCTCAATCATGACAAAACAACACAACAGAAAGAAAAACCCCATGCCTGTTCACATGAGCCACTATATATTTTTACTGCTATGCAGTGTTGCAAAAACATCCCAACAACCACAAAGCTCAATGCATTTTATCAGGAGCCACAAATTAGAACATAATTCTGACTTCATAACTAAATGAAGAGTAACTTTTCATGATTTTTTTATTAATATCCAAAGAATATGACATGCATCAAATTGAATACTTTGTAGAAGCAATGTTTTGTATTTAGCTTCATTTATCAACCAGTCAACCAACTTCCCTGCAGAAAGCTGTCGCCACAGTATGATGCTGAAGGAGGTGTGTGTTTTCACACACTAGTTTATATGTAGTTTTAATCTCCTTTAAAAGAACTGTGTTGTTCTCTGATTTATTCATTTCAGCTTCAGTTACACACGTCGCCTCATTTTGCTAGTTATCTTCTGAAGGTGATTTCTTTCAAGGCGTAGAAGGACAGATGAACACTGTGCATTTTACAACAAGTTTGTAAAAGGAAAACAAAATGCATATTTTCCCTTTTATTTTACAATTTTTCATGACTTTATGTTGGACTGTAATTCAAATTTCCTTTAAAATGAATTTAGATTTATGCTTGAAACTTCACAAAGTGCGAAAAAAAAAAAGTGTAAAAGGTTTTTTTGTAAGTCATTGGGCGTCTGGCGCAACTGAGCTTGTCTGATACCAATCTGTAAAAGACATGTAAGTACAGACCAATCTGAAGATTTATAGCATATGTGTAACTTTTTCATAAATATTTCAAGCAGCCTCCTTGGTAATCTCGATGTGATAATGTCTTCAATGTGTGACAGGGGATGAGTAAGCGCAGAGCAGAGATTGTTTCCTGAATGGCTGGAGGAAGAGGAAGGTGTAATCAAAGTGTGGCCAAATGAAAGCCATTTCCAGACCCCGACACACACACACACACACACACACACACACACACACACACACACACACACACACACACACACACACGCACGCACACACACACACACACACACACACACACACATACAGCTGTTTCTGCTGCTGAAATGCAGCTTGTGCTCAGAATAAAACAGCTGCTTGCAGGAGTCTGGGGCTGCAGTGGCTGTTTTCTGCCCACATCTTTATTTTTTCAGGAAGTATTTAGGAAAAAAATGTTTGATGGTTAAAGAAGCTGTTATAGCTCTTGAGCTCAGTGCTCCCTGCCTGCCTGATTGTGATCAGATGTATCCAGTTTTTTCCACTCTGTTACTTTTTATTCCATTAACCAGCGTCTCTGGCTGCACTAGCTCCTCCCTTCTCCATCCCCATTACTTGTTGCGGATCACTGCGGTGGAACTTGTTCTCATCACAGTAAAGCGAGTGATTGATTTACTGTGACTCATCTGTTCTTTTAAAAGCTGCTATTGGCCAGGACGAACAGCCAACAGCAGCAACAGCTTGGCAGACTTTGAGTTCATCCTTCCGTATAAATATTAATCAGATTTCAGAATTTTTTTCGGACTAATTTTAAGCTTTGGCTCCGTCTGAGCTGAACGACCTTCCAACACTGGTTGCAAAGATCTAAGTCAGCTTTTATCTACTGAGAGAGACCTGGATGAACCCAGAGCTGGATTAATAGGTTCATCAGAAATTACAGTGCAGCAAATCAAAATATGTTTGGAAATAAATATATTTGGAAGTCACAATTTAGGAACAATGGCCAGTTGAAGCAACAGGCAGTTTGCAATACAAATATTTTACTTTTTGGTCAACGTGTGGACTAATGGAGGATTCTGATCTGATTTAATGTCAGCTATTTATAATATTCATTGCAAATATAAGCAGGAAAGTGGCTGCTGAGAAACAGTCTTGTTATGACATGATCATTTTCACAGCTGTAGTTATTTTTCTGTGTGAATGAATGTTTTGCATTGTGAGGTTTTTTGCATCTGAGTGAATAAATTACTTCTGTACTCAGGCTGGATCCAGGCATTATGTCATGTAGCAAAGTAATCTGGCAAATAACAAGTATTGACAATTATCCTGATTGCACTATTATAAAGGTTTACCTTTGGGTTTCTAACAAATAAAAGTACCAAGAGCTTAAGCATAAAAATATGAAAACATGAATGTTGGAGGAAAGGGATTGGAATAATTCAAGAATCTCTGTAAGGGGGAGAAAATGCCGTGAAGTGAAGAACTCAAAGCAGATGATTCAGTTCAACGTTTAACAAATCTGCTTTATGAGATGAACTGAAATCACTGTATTATATTAGTATTATTAAAACTAACAGATGGAGAAAGTAGGACAGATTATGTAGTGGCATCTGTCCATTAGAACCATATACTGCTACTATTGATGATACTAATAATAATAATAATAATAATACATATTGATTTCTCTGACATAGAAATGAGTGTGAGTTAATACAGGAGAGACAAGGGAAGAAATGAAGCTGAAGGTTGACAACATGGCAACTCAGAGGGAGGAAAATGTGCAAACTTTCATTTCAAACGGCTGATTTTCCAACTTGGCTGCACAGTAGGAACAGTTTCAGTCTTCTGGCATAAATATACCCAACCTAATGAAATATTGCTGAATTAAACTGTCCACCTCCTACAGTGATGATATGCATGAATCTGTATGTAGTTTAATAACTATGCAGAAATGAAGCTACATCTTTGCTGGAGAAGAAAAACGTAAAATATGTATAAGTTTTATTAATGGCCTCAGATTAAGAAAAGCCAGATTTGTCTGTAACTGTGAGGAAACTTAACGCAGCCTTGACACGCGTTTCTTGAATATTCTGAGACGAAAAGAACAATTGGAGGAATTCTAGTTTAATCGGAAATTGGAAGAGAAAACTCAGTAAGAAAGTTTGTTTACTTGAGGCTTTTTGTGTGACTCTTCACTGCAGAAGCAGAAGTCTTCATCAGGTCAAACTGAGAGAAAGATAAACAACGGCTAACTGAATGCTACAGTGCAGAAACATTTTGAATGAAAGATGCATTTTAAACTGTATCTGTGAGACCCTGAAACTGAAAAGGGCATCATGATTATCTGTCTATGATGCAATTTTTCATTTTTATTGACCTTTTCAGCCTTTGCTAAGTAAACACTCTGGATTTCTTGTAGCAGCAGCTTATTGTTGCCTCCCCAATAAAAACACGAAAAAGAAATGAAAACAAATCACTTTCCTTATTTCTGAAGAGAGTAAGGTTAGTCATATCAACATTATATTTTCTATAACTGCCTTATTTGTGTTTCAGCTGCCATTTCACACCTGATCTCACCTGCATTGAAAGGTGTCAGGAAGCCAATACATGCATTAGAGGAAGGCCAGACTTTCTCTGATGTCTGCCTGAGCAAATACATATTCATGGTTCAGTATTCATGGAGTTTTCTGTGAAGCTTAACTCCCATTGTTTTCACGAAAACGTTTGTCCATTTGCTGACATTTTTGTTGAGCAAATCTAAATTATTCAGAAGAAAATGCATCTCTGGAAGCAGAAACACCCAGAATGTCGGTGCACCATTTACCCGTTTTATTTCTTTGGTGCAGATTGGCTGAACCTTTGAGAATAGAGTTGGGAAGGATTGTAGCTGTTAGCTTGTGTGGTAATGCTAAGTGTAAGAATGGTCCTGTCAAAGTCCTGCCTGGAATTTACAAACTGACCATCAATTTCCTTCATAGAATATAAAGTTTTTGGTTCTAATGTGGCAAAACGTAAAGTCATGAATATAACTAAGGCAGAGTGGCGTCCATCAGGCTCCTGCACATAATTGATTGGTTGTTTGCATGAAAAAAAGAAACTGTCATCACATGGTGAAATGGGCTTTAAAACTACTAGAGCAGCTTTTACACCTTCCTCATGCTACTCTTTGCTGACGTAACTAATGGGCTGTAAAACTGTGTCATTTGTTCTGCATGCTGAATGTAATTGCATTGTTTTCTCTACGCACTACGCAGCTGAGGTGTGATTGTGTTTTTGTTAGAAACCCTTTTGGGAGAATGTTGTTTTTCTTTAGCATCATTTCGTGTCAAACCGTCCATCACCGTTTGTTTGTTGGATCCTGATAAAAGATCAAGAGGGAGGCTTTTGCAGGAATGGTAATGGCTCATCCTGGCAGCTGCCTCCGTTTACATGATTTGTGTTCATGAGACATAAAGTGGTGCTCAGGGAGCAGCAGCTCCACTCGCAGCCCTTTCAGGGTCAGCTTTATTTCAGCCTGTATTCACAATGCACTAAACACACACTCACTGGGAACGTCAGGTCAGAGTTAGGGCTATAATCATGGCTACATTTTTACAAGAATTTATCTTTTTCCTGTGTACTTTAGAGGTTATTAGCGCAATTCTTTGAATGTATGAATCTGGAAAATGGACCATATGTCATTGGCTTAAAGAGAACCTTAATGCACAGATCATGAAAAAATCTATCTGATACATAAACCCATTAAGGATAGGTGATATTTCACAAAGTTCTTACAATTCAATAGTTGTTTCTTTATTTGTTAGTTTTCCACAGTTGCCTTAATGGACCTCCGTCTCAGTCGTTCGTCTTCTGCAGAATCTAACTGGCTTTTTTTTACTGGATTACTTTGTTTGTATTAACAAATCCATAAACAAATCAACTCAATTGATGTCCAGGGTTTCCTGTTTCCCAAAGTGTAGAATATGTCAGACAAAAGTTACACAATTAGAAGACAGAAGGTGTGTGTGTTCATACCAGCTGCAGGTGGACGGGAAGCAAACAGCAGAAAATCTTATTGTGTTTCTTCTACATGTTATTGCCTCATTCTGAAGTGAGACTCTGTTGTTGTAGATACGTGTGAATGGTTTCAAGATTATGTCAGTGTCTGAGTTTTTGATCTTCATTCAAGCATCATGATAATCTTGGTTGGCATTGACAATAAAAGTATTGCAGATGCTTTGAATAAATGCAGATTTGAATTTACTTTCCATTTCTGACAGGTGGATGAATCGAAACCTGATGGAGTTCAGCTGGTCTTGTTTTTGCAAAAAGTTCAGATCAGGATGTTAAACCACTTTGATTTAATGCTGATATTTGTTGAAACATCTTGAGAGTGGAAACATGTCCTTTGGGTTACTTTTAGATGATGATGTCAACACTGTAGTATTATAGAAATATCTTGGGAACACAAACATATTACACTACAGAATAAAATAGACCCAAGACAAACTATTTCAACTCTTAAAGACAGTTTACTGAAACCCCTGGTGTTTCTGTTGGTGGGCAGAATTTCTATGCTTCTCTATTTATGGCAAATAAATGCAACTATTGTGTATGTTTATACAGGTTAGAGAAATTATGCAGCTGAGGGTGAAAATGATGTGTCATTTTGCTTTTACATAGCAGTAATTTAGAACCGTTTTCACACCAGCAGAATTGATAGAAGCATTGCTGCAGATTGTAATGATGACAGTGGTTTTACTAAGCAACTCATTTAGGATTTCATTAGTATTCATGTGGCAGATGTTCAATTGCCTGAATCAGAGAAGTAAATCAGGGGTATCTTGTGGAGATGTCTCTTCTCAACGTGCGACATTGTAACTCATTTTGACATCAAGTGCAGCAACCACCAGGCAAGTCTGTTTGAAATATGGATGGAGCTGTTAGCGCATTCTGGAGGCGCGATTCAAAGGCGACGTCCATTTATGTGGATCTGATACGCAGCATGAGCAACAGAAGGTCTAATCTGGTGATTAGAGCTTCTTTTCCTCTCTTCTCAGAAACCTCAGAGTTTTTAATTCAGAACCGGGACAGCAACTTTATCTTCATATGGATCTGAGGTGAGAAATTCTTAAAGTTACGCCAGCTTTGTTTCTTCTGCTAAGCTTGTGGTTGGTCATGGCAACCCCAGAGAGAGGCACCATCCGCTTTTTTCACTTACGATAAAGATGGAGAGAGGTCTAATATCAGCCAATAGCGATCCGACACTGAAAAACATGGTTGACTTGACTTAGAGCCAGGGTCGCGTGTTTCAAGTCTTTACTGGTCTCTTTTTGAATCAACTGAATCATGAGCAAAAGAGCATCAATCAATGGACTCCACCAAATATCACAACTTAATTTTTTTTCCTCATTGAGTTTTAAAAATTCAACCCATCCAGACATTCATGACCTCCTAGCATAAAAACAGACTCCAGAGACGTGGAATAAATCATTGTGCTTCTTCTAAGCTTATAAAATAATTGCATCATCTGTAATGGATTGACTGAATTCTTACAGCTGAGTTTGTCTCAACTATCTTCCCTCACAGCTTCTAATAATCCCCTGCATTTAAAATCTTGTTTCTGGCCAAACAACCTCCAACATGGTTGTTCATTTTCTAATTATTACTGGGCTTTAAACACATCTTATACATTTCTCCAGCTTGAGTCTCGTGGAAAGGATAAAGAAGCTTAGAGATGATGGACTGAAATAATTGGAACATTTCATATGGATGAGAGTTGGCAGTTAAACATTCAAAGTATTGCAAAGCTCTAATTTGATATTTTTGTGCCCCAAAGTAAGATTATCTCTGGTCTCAATTTTCATTACTGAAGTCTTACTACACTTGACTGCACAGACCTTAAGAGCCACTGAATCCTAAAAGCACAGAGGCGAGAAAAGAGAAAGAACTAAATGACTGATTAATGACTTTTCACCCCCTCCAATAACGGCTGTCTGTCTGCAGAGAGCTGTCTGACTAACGCTGGCTTTCATCATGACTGAGCCACAAATGAGGTGAAGGAGTGACTGGTTGATTGGCGTGAACACTTCACAGGCTGAAATGTAACATTTTATCTCAAGAAATGACAGACCAGGGTGAATAATATGCAGGAAGTGAATAATAACATTGAGTGTGGTGAAAATATAACTTTTAAATATGACAATTACACAGTGTTTGCACACTGATCACTTTTTAAATAAACTCTGCTGGAAATACTTGCACACAGCATTCAGATTCTGTACTAACTGAAGGCAAGGCCTCCAGACAGGTAAATGAATTTCAAATACACATAAATACATTACATTAGAGATTAATGATCAAATACAGAAAGCAAACAACCTTCAAACTGATGAAATAATCTATGCCATTGGCCTAATTGGAGATATTATGCATGAGCTTAACAAGCACAGGTCAAAAGTTGTTTCATTAACTGTGAAGGAGCTTTTTGACCCAGTAGGGATACAAAATTATGTTTTTATGCAAGTACAAACATAAGTCTTTGGTAAACATGTTTGTTTCCAAGCACAAAGCAAACTTGGCTGCATCCTGTTCAGCTTAGACAAACAGTTTGATGCGATTGGTTGCCTTGCTGTTTCAAAAGCAGATTGATTTATATGTGAGATGTTTCCCTTGTTGCCCTGCAGAGTTTGTTAAAGTCACAGCTTAAGAAGTTACATCTGACTCAGACAGGAAACAGAACAGGCCTAAACAATCAGAAAAAGAAAACGACTATTATAACCAGCAGCATTTACTTTTGATCATGTTCTTTTATGCATCTAATTATGTCTCCTTAAATGTATGTATTTTGAGTGTTTTATGGTTTTAACAGAAAATGAGGAAAAGGTCTCCACTTTGCTCTCCCCCACCACCCAGCAGAACACCAGAACCATCCTTCTGAGCCACACTGGGCTCGCTCCAACCTGCCTGTGGACTACGACTCCCTGCAGGAAACAAATGCACAGAACCAGTGATAGTTGGCACTGAAGAGTGAGGAGGAAGAGGCAAAAGTACAAACTGTGGCACAGAGTTTGTGGTGTAACTATGCAATGATTACTGTAAGCTGCTGTGATCATTCCACAATAATCAACAAAACATTTGGAGTGCAGTTGCTAAAAGAAGCACTAAAATTACTGCTCCCAGAGCCCACACACACAAAAAAACACCCTGCTTGAATCTTTTCATGCTGCTCATAAGCACATGAAAAAACAAAGCTGAAAATGATTGTGAAGGTTTTCATATAAAACAGAAAAATTATGCATATTGTGAAGAAGCATCCGATATTTAAAACTAACAGCGGTAATGTTCTTCGGAAAGTTTGAATCCAGTCTCATGAAAACATCACTGCAATGTTAGCCAATTAATCTGCTCACACCATAAAGTTATTTAACATGTTATTAGAAACTTGCTGAGAAAAACACCGCTTATAAAAATAAAGCAGTTTTTCCCAGTGTGTAAAGTTTGCTTTACTTCAAGAAATGTTTAACTGAACGGATGTTGTGTATATTCTGCCTTATCAAGGAGTTAATGTACATAACAGAGAAAAACTGAAATGATATTAATAAGTTAGAATATTGGCTGATTTTATGGAATTTTGCTCATTTTCTGAAAAAAAGATTCTGTGATTTTCAGATCCTGAAAAAGATCTGAAAATCTCCTGGGTTGCAAAGAAAGACAATTCTTGATGATTATGAAAGAACTGAAGTAATACAATAAAAGAACAAACCAGAGAGAAACAGTCAGAAAACACAAACACAAACACTTCATCAGGAAGATGTTGGCAGCTGCTTCCTTTGCCTGTTTCTGTGTTGGTATGAGAGTCTGTGGAGAAAAACCCTGCAGGATCAGCGGCCTCCCAGCACAGCTGCTGCACGTCAGATCATCTGCAAAACATCTCGTCAGCCGAGCATCTCACACCAGTCTCTGCCAGATTGTTGTGCTGCTTCTGTCAACTTAAATCTAAATTTACTTTATTTTTTGTATGAACTGTATTAAAGTCTTTCTTGTGAGTTCTTAATTTCCCCTCTTTGTTCTCCTGGTTTTCAGCTTTTCTTAATTGCTTCTTAATCTCCAGCTATTGGCTCTAACTTTGGGGCAAAGCCACCGCATGATTTGGATTCAAGTTACAGACTTTTCAGCTTCCTGCCTGGAGCAGGTCTGCTCATCTTCTCTGGGTACAAGTGGACCACTGGGACAATCCGGCTTTGGCAGAGTGTTCCAGCTAAAAGAGCAGTAATCCATCTCTGTTTTGCTAAAACTCATGAACCGGGAGCTCACTTCAACCTTCCACCTGATCATTGGTGGTTTAAACACCGCAATCCAGGGATTCCTCAAAAATTCACTATTAGTCTAAATCACCTTGCCAACTTACCTTCATTCACCTGCCTGCGACTGGAAACCAGATTAATATCTCTGATTGGAAGTAGTGAACCTCTGATTAAATGGGTTGAGCTTCGTGAGCAGCTGGGCAGCAGACTGGTAAAATAAATCAAGAACTTCATGCACAACTGGAACCTGATGATAGGAGTTGTCATTTTTTTGTCAATCAAATATTTCAACTGGTAATAATGAGAAACAAAGAAAAAAAAAAGGCTTTTTTTGTTAGTTTTGTTTTTGCTACAGTTCAATTCAATTAATATAAAATATGCCATGATTTAATTAAAGCTGCACAGTTATGAATATTTTATTGCCATAAATCCTGCAAAAACAATTACAAGCAACAACCATTTTGGTTCTCAGTGTTGAGCTGAACATCAAACTGAACTGGAGATGCAACAGTGACTCTGTCTGCAAGACGAAACAGAGCAGACTGCACTTCCTCAGGAAGTTCAGGTCCTTCAGTGTTTGGAGAAAATGATGCAGGACTTTTCTAAATCTGTTGTTGAATCTCTTCTGCTATTTGTCTGTCAGCAACATCAGAGCCGGCGACTTTAAAAACGGCTATTCAAGGTGACATGAAGGGTTTTGGGAACTGCTCTACAGAAAATTACAGAATAAATTAAACGTGTCTGTAGTGAGAGGCTGCTTTAGATCTGCTGTTATATAGAGATCTGAAGAAACTATATGTTATTTAATTACCTGTTGGGATCGGTAAAGTATTTTTGAATTCAATTATAAAAAGGTCCATAAAGCTGCTGAAATTCAATGTTTTCTGGGATTCTTAAATGTTCATGTGTTTTTGTTGTTTTTAATCTCCATTTTTTCTCTGTGGAGAAGTTTGTGAAGTCCTGCCCAGTTCGTCTGTCATGTGCAGTTTGACGTTCCTCCATGGACGATACGAACAGGTGCATGTGTCTGTGATGTGGAGCCAAAGCCACTCCTGGGACGATTCAAAAGCATTCTGTAACACGTCCAATCAAATCAAAAGCATCGCCCAGAGATGGAGCAATCAACCATAAAAACCAGCACTCATCAACATGGAGGACAAAAAATAATCTTCCAACATGTTCCTCTTAAATTCAGTCCTAAAGTAAAACTTCAGCAACAATTATAACACCTGCTAAAGCTTGCAGTGTGTGACGATGATCCAAAAGAGATATGATGAAACTAGATCAGATACAAGCACTGAGGATGCTTCAACTAGAAAGTAATCAGCTCCTGTCTGGTGCATTTTCTTACTTTAGTTCAGCATGTTTTGTGTTCAGAAAGTAAAATAAATGTATCTGATTACAACTCATAAAATCCCCAAATTCATTTTCTCTGGAAAAAAGAACGTTACATAAAACCAATGAGAAAGATTTATATGCAGAACTGTACAGAAATGCATGATATGCAAACATAAAACAGATGAGTAAATACAATGCCTCACTCAAACCATCCTCCATTGAGAGGCTGAAGGCCAAATGTGATGGTTCTAACTTTACAGATCTATTCTTTTATGTGTTTCACAAAGGTAATTTGGGACATGATGGAGCTTTGTAATTTTCTCTGGGCAGGCCTAATAAATAAAAATCACCAACACACAATATGCACCTCTGGGTGTTTCTACATTAGTTATAACTCGATCACACACAGGGTCAAATGAAGGAGCTCCAAACCACGACCACTGCCTCCAAACATGTCAGCAGGAAGTCAGTCCATCTGGAGCCAGCAGTCCTCTGCTGCTCTCCCTCAGCTGTTAGATCCTGGATTTCCTCATCAGACGTCATTCAGCTTCATCCAGGCCTGGTAACGAGACTTTGATTTCACTCAGGTGCTTTGGAGGAGGAAAACATTCAAAACTTGCAGGACAGTATCTCAGAAACAGAGAAATGTTTTAAAATAGGTAACTACTTTGAATTCCTACACTATAGAAATGTAATGTTAATGGAAAACGTGTATTTTAGTTCCTCAGACATCCAAACCATGACTCCCAGCAACCAGAACCAGTAAGCCAGAGGTCTTCTGCTCAGCTCTCTCCTCCACTGGTGGTGTAGACCACCACTGGTAATCCTAAATTACCTGTATTTTCTTCTGCCAACACTAAAGCCTGGATGGTGTTATCCATACTTGACCTAAACTCACCTCATCCTCCTGTAAAACTACCAGAGACCTTCATGTCATTTCTGACCCAGATTTGTGTTTAATTCTCATTTTAATCATGATTATTCAATGCCCTTCTTCCACCTCAGTAATATTACGCAGATCAAAGTCATCCCTCCTCAAGGCTAAGGTGAGAAAAATTACTTCATGAATAAATCACATCTAAGCTGCAGTCCTGCAGGACCATTTTTAACTGGATCCCAAAATAATATTCTGAAAGCCTTTAAAGTTGATCCAAAATAAAGCAGCACTGACGGGTTCTGCCAGAGGAAATCCCATCCCTCTCCACCGGAATCCCGGAAAAGCCAGGATGGATTTTACAATTCTTCTCATCAAGAGAAAAGGTCTTTAATAACCAAACTCCATCTTCACTGAAGGACCTCATCTTTGTCAAACACATGAATGGAAAACCTCTAAATATCAAGAACAACTGAGAAAAGAAAAGAGCTCCTGAAACAAGACTTAATGATTTTTTTAAGTGTTTGTCAGAGACATTACTGAGATGGTTGGCCAGCTGAGTATCTTTTAAGCTTCAGACTGTTTCCTGGAAGGTTTAACAGAGATAAAAGCTTTACTTGTATCATTAGTCTTTAAATCAAGTTACTTTTGACTCTTCATCTATGGAGATGCTGAATTTCTATCAAATCCAAATTCATCTATTCACTGTCACAGATCTGCAGCACAGAGTGACATGTTGGGGTCATCCGCTCTACTCTCAAATAAAACAAAGATTAAATATGTTAAGAAGTGCCTCATGTCTGCTGTTCTGTAGACAATCCCTCTTTCAGAAAATCTGGGAACCATATCAGAGGAAATGACTTTGTAAAGACTCTGGACTGGCAGGATATTTGAATTAAAAATCTGGTGGCTCCTGCCAGGAAACTGAACTGCGTTTTCATTGATTCTTTTCTCAGTTGTCAGGATAATGATCCAAATCTTTGTGCCAAAGCAAAACAGAAATGCTTCATCACACACCATTGTTTTCTTTCAAGAGCATCTCAGGGCCAAAGCTTAAACCTTTTTAAAGACGGTGGAGTTGGAGAGAATCTGAAATCAAGAACTCTGGATGTCTCCTGTTAAAGATCATGCTGCTCCAAATATTTTAAAGCTTTCTAAAAATAAATAAACTTATTTATTTTTGTGGCAGTTTCCAGAAAATGTCCACATCCAAAACTCTTTTTTTTTGACAAAAAATGATCAAGAACTAAAAGGGAAATTTTTAACAATTACCAGCTGAAGGACAAGTGATCATACATTTAATTAGATTTTACAGTAATTTAGTCAACTAGACGTCTCATCTCTCCTGCTCAGACCACAAATTAGATTTATTATCCATCAGTACATGAAGCTGTTGGAGAAAAGCCAAACTCCAGAATGAAACAGCTGACAAGCGGAAATAAAACATTTTAATGTTGGGTTAAACAATTAATCTGTGGTTTGCTTTGATCAATGTAGACATTGAAACAACTGTTTTACTTATTTAATATCTGACCTTCCTTGGTGTGAATATTGAATGGAAATGTTACCTGTTGCTTTTTTAATCTGCTGCATTTAACTTTAATTGTGCATATTTGTAAAGTGGAACAATAAATTACAATACATGGTTCACAATAAAAAAGACAAAAGTAATAAAAAAGCATAATCCAGTCACCTTCCAGCCATAAGATCCAGTTTAAATCAAAGTATAGTCATATGTCAGAACGGCCTAGTAAAAGTACAGTCTGATTATGTAGTAATTATGCATTGAAAAGCTTCTCTTCACAAACACTTTCCATCAAGTCTTACAAATAACTTTTTATTCCTAAACTACATGAAGATATTAAAAACATGACCAAAAGATTTTTTGCTATAATCCCAGCAAAACATTCCAACCTTTGTGCAATACTCGGTGTTGTCTTGTTTAATAAAATCTTAATAATTTACGAGGATTTGACAGGAAGTGGAGCAGCTGAATTAAACGAGGTGTCTTGCATAAAACTCAGCTTTGTTTTGCTTCTCTGCTGTCTGATAATTTGGGTTTATCAGAGGGAGAAATATTTATAATTGTCAGGATTAATATATTTGTGTGACTGGAGGCTTGAACTTTGCTTTATTCTGGAACAAGTTCAGCTCTGTAAGCAACTCTGACAAAGGTTGCTTCAGTATTGATATAGAGCTCTGCTGTGTGAATGCTGCTGAGTGTTTGTGTGGACAGGTAAACAACAAGAAATAAATTCAGTGGTGATTATCACTGGCTTGGCTCAGTGAGACGCTTTCATTCCTCACTCTGAAGTATCCGGAGAACACGTTAATCTTGTAAAGCGCTGCAGGCAGCAGCAGCAGGAGATTCCTCATCACCCAGCTTGGTAGGAAGCTTGCAAGGACAAATTAAGACCAAGTCATAATAAAGAGCCTGACACATTAAAATAAAGTTTATTTTTAAACATGAATCATATAAACTGCAATATACTTTTGTAAATAAAGAAATTGCCTCCTGATCATATGTCTTATTCCTCTATATTGTTTCCTCACACCAACTTCCTCATAAATGTGAAGTGCGTCTGAAAGTCAGCCTGAGTTTTGTGCTGAAGGGTAAAACGGTCAAGAGAAAACTGATACCACACTTGATATCGCCGTACTTGTTTGCTGGCCTCAGGGAAGCGTAGCGTGGGATGTTGTCAGCAGCATAGATCACCAACAGACACAAGAGAACTCCAAACCTGTTCAGAGTGAGGGTCCTGAGGGGGCAGGTCATGAAGCTTTGTCTCCATATTCTCCAGCGTAGCTCCAGGGTTAGCAGTAACCTTGGCAGCCAGGCCAAGAAAACTACAACTCTGTTGCGTTCGGATGCACCGTCTGCTCAGGAACTATTCAAGTCATTTCTTCTCATTCACATCTTGTATTTCTGTGTCAGCCAATGGAATCAGGATTTAACTCATAATCACCATTAATCTTTTGCACGACATTAATATGTGGAACAGAAACATGATCACCCATGGAAGATTTATGTTCAGATTTATGGTCATCTTTAAGATTTACATCTATATGTCATACCATGTACATTTATTTACATTAGCAGAACGTTTTGGGAACATAAAATTTAAAAGAAACAACCATCACATGGTAGAAAGATGACGGTGCAGCATGTTTTTTTATTGACTTATCGCATACACAAATTTATTCATGTGATTTTATTTGCATTTCTTGTTTAATAGAAATACCTCAATTGTGAAATTGAGTTTTCTCAACATTCACAGAACATTGAGAGTTTTGTAATGGTGACCCAGCTAATGAAACTCAAAGCTCTACATGCATAAATCAACAACCGACTCTCTTTGCCATGAAGCAGCCAGTGTTGTGTTGGGTTCAGTGGTTCTAGCCCACATGCAGAACAACACAGGAGAGACAGTTAAAGCGAAAGTGAATTTATTGATAACGCAACAAGTGGAGCTTGTGAGGTTTCGGGTCTGGTCCAGGGAAGCAATGGGCTCACTGTGAGGCAGAGCAGAGAGATGGTGAGTTCAAATACTGTCAGAGACGGGAGTGACAACTGACTGTTGGAATGATCTTACTTGTGGGTTGGAGGTTTGAAGTTTGGGAGGGTTTGCTGAGGGATCAGGGGTCTTGTCTCTCTGTGGGTCCAGGTGGTCCAGCGCTAGCCACAGAAATCCAGAAGACAGGTAAATTCATGTGCAGCGGAGACAGAGGAGCAATGCGACCACCAGTCTAGGAATCCAGGAGGAACTTGCAATCAGACGGAGGAGGTGAGTTTGGAAACTGGGGCAACCAGTGGGTAATTTCCACAGCATCACAAGAAAATAAGGTTCGTCCTTCAACAGGAGAATCCAGGGCGTCCCGAGGGAAACACCTGAAGGCAGGAAACAACAAGAATCACCAGGTCAGAACAACGAGGAGAACAGAGACTAGTTCCAGGAGGCGCAGAGGTACCAGGACTGGCTAACACAGAGGACTGGCAGTCAGCTCCTCTTGTACTCCCAGTCTGATGAGCTGATGAGGCTCAGGCGTGCAGGAGAGATACACAGCTTCACAAAGGTGACTCTGGCGTCATCTGGTGGCTGAATGGTGAAATAGCGGTGCAGAAGAAACACATAGAAAACAAAAAACCCTGGAACACAACAGCCAGTATTTTCCTAAAAACAGCCAACTTGTCAATAGTTGTTTTGTTCCCCCTGAAAACTGCTAATGAGGTCTCAGAGAGGCAAACTGCAGCAGTAAGTCTGCAAAGCCTGATACATAAGTACTCAGTCATTCATTATGTAGAATCAATTCAAACTTTTTCCTCCCCTTTCCTTTGTCTCCTCCTGCTGATGGATCAGATCTCCTTCAGCCCAGTGTGCATTTCAAACTTGCTCTTTTGCAGCTCGACTCCAGTAACTGATTGAAATGGATGATTTAAATCCAGCACAGTTATTTTTTCTGTTCCCCTTATAATCTATGATTCATGTACACAGTCACGATGCACATATTGTTTTGTTTGCCCAATCAGTTACTAAAAGTGTAATATTGTATAATGTGATTTATGAAAGTTGCCACCCTGCAGATGGAGGCTGTAGCAGGAAGTCATGATTCTCGCTGGCCGCTCAGTGATCGGCAGCGTTTTCCACATCACTGTGTAATGTCAGCTCAGCTCATTTGGACCTCGGCTGAGATGCTAACAAAACAAAGCACCAGCATGAGCCAAGTTAAAACAAAGATTTGCTTTCAGCTTTGTGTCTAATCAGTTGACAGGCTTATTTTTAGCAGCAATGCTAAATCTGCCCGTCCACCTACCCACCGGATCCAACAACACTGCATTATTCTTACATGCATTTTGTCCAGCCTTTTTCTAACACATTCTCCTCTCCATTCTCAGACTTTCATTTTAAAGTCCCATGCTCCTCCCTTGCTGTTTTGTAGGATTTTCTTCATCTAGCATGTCTTATGGGACTGTGTTGCTAGATTCTGTCATTTTGCTGTTTACAAAGCACAAACAGATTGTGCATTTTTCTGTCCCATCAGACAACTAATTATTGTTATATTGGTCTCTTATCACCTATTGGTGCTTCTGCAGAAGCCAACATAGAGTATTGTTTATCTCCTCTCTGGCCTTTTAGCCAATCGGGACCAGAGGAAAATAATATTGCTCCTGGATTGGGTTTTCTTTAAATGCCAGCCAATTGCACACCAAGCAGCACCGCACCAGACAGAGGTCTGCTGTAACCTTTGATTTGAGTAGATTTATTCATTGGGGGAAAAATATCCCTCCCTCTGGAAGATTTGATTTTTAAAAAAATTACACATGATTCCATTAACAATTCCTGTAAATTGAATATGTTTTTTTTTAACTTCTTACATTTTAAGTAGAGAGCAAAGTCCAGGAAGAAAGCTCCACCTTTTTGTTTTCATGAACTGTAGATATGACAGAAAAAGCATGTTGACTTTGAAAAACATTAGTATATGGACACTTTTGTCAAGATCATGTAAGTTTTTCTGAAACGCAAAGAAAACTCAGCTCAGCGGTTTAGAAGTGGTGGAGCTGCTGAAAGTGGCTGCTAATAAGTATTTTGAGTGAACAAAAATGATTCTGTGAGCTGCACTTTCCGTCTAAAGGCTCAGAATTTCATTATGCCAGGTTTATATTCATCATTTCTGTCCTCAGCGACAGAAGATCATGCACTGTTTGGTCAAGGAGTTTTGCACATCCCTGTGTTTTCAGTTGTTCATAAGCAGCATGAGTGGACAGATCAGCTGTCTGAGAGCATTTACAAGTATGCATGGCCTGAGAACATAATTCATTTAACATCCTGAAAACAGCAGAAAAATAGGACTTTCAAACAAAAAAACTTTGAGGAGCATTTTTATGAAGAAAGACTCTTCTTCTGCTACTGGTTGTTGAATACTAGTAATTTTATCATCAACTTTAAAATAAAAGCTAGAATACGTTATGGAAACCTATTGAGTTCATCAGAACCAAAGTCTGTAGAGACAGTTCCTGCTCAGCTTCAGAGTGAACAGCATCAATAACGCTTCACAGCAGGAGGTTGAACAGCAGAACATGTTGTTCATAAGCAGCATGAAAATGAGTCTTTCCTTGGTCTTTTCCCAGGAAAACAGTGCAATATATTCAGCTAAATCAATGCAAAAACTGTTCAAAGACAAATCAAACATCATCTATTGCAACCTGAGTCTCTGACTCTAATCATCAATAATTTAAGCATGTGGGCTGAAGTGAAGAAAACAAGGACTCTGGATGATCTGAAGAAACTGTGGAGGAATGATCACAGATCCTGCTTTCTTCTCGTCTCAACCTTGTGAAATGTCTCAACAGAGGAACAAACACAAAGATCATCTGTTAGTGGCAAAAGAGAGAAACATGAATTATTGATATCTGGGATGCCAATGATCTCACAAAAAATGAAACATGTTTTTAAAATTCTTAATGTGAGATTTCTTCACTGAGAAGCAAATTTTATTCTTCCAGTGCATGAGAACTCAAGGTTCCTGCAACATTTAGAGAAACTCAGCTTCAACACACCTCAGTCAAATCATCAAGTCATCAGCAGAACTTCAGCAGAACCTCAGCAGAACCCGAGTGCAGAACCTCAGCAGAACCCGACTGCAGAACTTCAGCAGAACCTCAGCAGAACCACAGCAGAACCTCAGCAGAACCCGACTGCAGAACTTCAGCAGAACCTCAGCAGAACCCAAGTGCAGAACCTCAGCAGAACCCGACTGCAGAACCTCAGCAGAACCCGACTGCAGAACCTCAGCAGAACCCGACTGCAGAACCCCAGCAGAACCCGACTGCAGACTGAGGAGGTCTTTCAGCCATTTCATCCAAATTTGTTGGACCTTTAAGGAGAAATAGAGAAGTTGCAGGATGTAGTTCTTGTTAGTTTCTATAGATCTGCAGCACTTTTGGAAATTATGCATCAATATTGCAAATACGTTTTCCAAATTTTGGAAAACGTATTTCCAAAATTGTATTCCAAATGCCAGCCAATTGCACACCAAGGAAACAATGAACATGTGAAATGATAAAAGCCAATTCATGAGTCCAGGTCTAATAACTGCAGTTATGATTTTCATAACATGAGTTTTTGTTGTGGAAAAATATTTTTCCATCGTGAATCATATCTGTAACTTCTAAAGATTCAGTCCTTATATCTGTTTTGCCGCAAGGATCTGTATGATGTCATAAAGTTTACTTCTGGATTTATTTCAGTTTGAACAGGAGAAAAGTTTTAGTAATGAGGAATAGATTTTCACAAAGATTTGTTTAAAATAACTCCTCTTCCTCTTCTCTACTGATCCGCTTCAGGGTTTGAGCCTGTTTTGTTGATTCTAGATTAAATCACACATGAATGTGGCAAAAGTGAATGTTGCTGCTTAATCTCTCAAGGATATTAAGGCCATCTTCTAAATTAGGTTTGAAGACGTTGAATCAAACAACAGATCAGTTTTGAACCTGAAAATTAAATAACAACTGTAAATTGTTATTTACAGTTTAACATCTCTGTGCAAAAAAATGCACTAGTCTATAATCATAACCTGGTAAAACTGTCATAAACAATGTACAGTTGCAATTGCAGCAAAAGACAGTTCAGCAACATGTTGACCTTTGGTAGTACAAACAAAAAACACTTTTCATTATTTTTAGTAAGATAAAAAAATGTTTTTTTTTCTCCACTTTAAGTTTATGCACAACTTTGTGTTCATCTTTCACCAGAAATATGAAGAAAATTACATAAATATTCTGTTGTAATGTAATAAAATATCGAGTCCAAACATATGAATACTTTCAACTCGCTCTATATTTATCTTTTCATTTATTTTCAGTTCCTAAATGAAAACGTTCGTCAGTTTAAATGATCGTTTGATGAATGAGCCTCAGCGATGCTGAACGAGGGTCTGCTCCTCTTCCTCCTACTTCGTCCCAGAACCAGTGCGCAGTCCTGCAGCCGGAGCGCAGCCAGGCGGAGTGGGGGAGTCAGGCGGAGTGGGGGAGTCAGGCGGGGCGAGGGAGTCAGGCGGGGCAGGGGAGCCACTGAGCCTTGGGGGAGCCCGTCATTCAGGTGAGCCAATGCATATGCTGTTGCTGTGAAATTTGACAAAATGGTCCTTGCTGGGTGGAAAGAGACGAATGACAGGACTGATGTCCTCTCGGGCCTTTTTCATTTCCAACTTTCTCTTTGCTATAATTCTAGTTTTATTACATTCCAGGGCAAGCTTCAACATAATCTTACTTTATGAATAATTTCTTCCAGGCATGAAGGATCAACTTTTCCTCCTCTGCTTGTGGACATGTGATGAAGATGCAGCCCTGCACTTCAACGCAGCAGCTTAGATATTGTTTGACTTGTACTTTTTGTCAGCAGTCCCTGTTAGTGACAGTCGACCTTTCAGCAGCCGTCCCCATGCTCTGAAGTCTGGATGGTTTAATTGGATATTGAGGAACGTTGGGATGTTATTACATAGAGGATTTGTCACAGCTACAATGCCAATAACGGAGCAGAAACCCTGTTAGTGCAGCTCCCTTCTCTGCTATCTCTCTGCTTCTCTATGAAGGGATAATTATGGCTGTGGCTCGACACACTGAGAACTCATGTTTTCCACTATTTAAAATTCCTAACTAATATTCATGCCTAGTTATAAGTGGGGTCTAGGTGGTTTTCTGGGTTAAGGTTATGTATAATATTAGTTCCACATTTTAAGATTTGGACCAAAACTTGGAAAAATCCTGCTGTAGATTTTAATCAAGAAACCAGAAAAACTTGAGAGAGCTTGAGTGAGTAAAAGAGAACATAAAGTGAAGAAATATCAATGACCAGTGACAACCAGAGAGTTTCTGTACAGAGGAAACAGTGGAAGATGACAGTAGCTGCAGGTGAGCTAATCAAGAGGATGTGGAACAGCTGAGATCAACAGAGGAAAGCTGAGGAAAGCTGAATGATTAACTCAAAGGGAGTTGAAATGGATACTGTTGAGGCAGAGGGGAAACACTGACTACAGAGGGGTATGGATACTTTTCTAAAAACAGTTCAAGTTGAAAGAAATCTGTGAAAAGTCAGCTGAGACTCAGTGGTTTAAATAAACCAGCTGAGTCAGACCCAACAGGACCGGGCTTTCAGCAGATAAGACTCTGACCTGCTTATCTCTGCTTATTCTCTCTAAGAGCATGAAGCGTTTTCTCTGCATACTGTGATTGGAAAACTTAAGATAATGAGAAGTGGTTGGTGTTTTCTTTTGAACTGTACAAGTTTAAAAAACATGGAAACTACTTACACGATCTGGGTTTCCATTGAACACATAATTGCTCAAATTGGATTTGTGAAAATAAATTTACTTTGCGGAAATTTTAAAAAATCAAATTTTTCCTTAAAAAGACTTTGTGCTTGGATGAGGCGGTTTGTCATTTTGCAAAACTGCACAGATGATCAAAACCCAAACATTATTCCTATTAAAGAAGACGACAGGAAGTGGTAGGAGGATGATAGAGCAGCACGTTTTAGTGATTTGTGATTTTTATTGCATTCATTATTTTATGAAAACACAGAAATTGTGAAATTATGGGGTTTTTTTACATTAGCGGAACATCAACAAAGTTTTGCTTCCATTTGTAATGGAAATTTAGCTGCTTATGGAAGGAGAATGAAAATAGATCATAACATGAAATAAATCAGAAACTAAACTAAAGGGAATGAACATCTGTGCAGCACAAAAAAACACTAAATATTAACAAACATTTTTGGCCTAGTGCAAGTATCTTAGTACACTTGAAACAAACTTTATAACTTTTCAGCAAGATATAGGTGTCTATGTTATGTAATAATTTCTTAATATTGAAAGATTATTAAAACCAGTTCCAGTGTTCCAACATTTTTTTCTGACAGCAGAGCTAATTGATATTCACAAAGCCTGAATATCTGCTTGCAGCAGAAAGCCAGACCAGAGAAGACTCCTCTTTCCTCCAGAGCTTTAGGTGGATGCATTCAGTGGGAGGCGCTCTGCTTCATCACACTGCTGGGGTATCGCTCTGCTGGGGTATCGCTCTGCTGGGGTATCGCTCTGCTGGGGTATCGCTCTGCTGGGGTATCGCTCTGCTGGGGTATCGCTCTGCTTCATCACACTGCTGGGGTATCGCTCTGCTGGGGTATCGCTCTGCTGGGGTATCGCTCTGCTGGGGTATCGCTCTGCTGGGGTATCGCTCTGCTGCATCACACTGCTGGGGTATCGCTCTGCTGGGGTATCGCTCTGCTGGGGTATCGCTCTGCTGGGGTATCGCTCTGCTGGGGTATCGCTCTGCTGGGGTATCGCTCTGCTGCATCACACTGCTGGGGTATCGCTCTGCTTCATCACACTGCTGGGGTATCGCTCTGCATCTGCTCCAGAGGAAACAGCAGGTCTGCAAATGGAAATGCACTTCCTCACACAATCCTCATGCTGCTTGTATTCTCCCCACAAAACAGTCATATTCCTGTCCCGTCTCCCATGCATTATCTGTTCAGCCAACACTGCAGTGAACTCTGTGCTTCACTGGGCTTCCAGCCTCCTACTGTCTCATTTATCTTTGACCTAATATTCCAGGCCATTGGGATTTTATTGGATCTTTATCTTCCTTTGATTTACTCTCCTTCCAGCACATTTCTCTTAGCTCATTTCCTTTCTTCCTACCATGTCCTTTAGTTTCTCACGCCGTTTGCTATTATGTTTCATCATTTCTTTTTATTATGTTTTTGACTTCTTGCAGCGAGAGCTCTTGTTTTTTATCCTTTTTGTCCCAGAACAGACTGTCCACGAACCTGTCTACAACTTGCCCTTTGAGTGTAAAGCCGGTCAAGTCAGTATTTATTTTCTCAGAAAACTCAGAAAAGTTGGACTCGTGTTCAGTGATGGAAACGTTATTCTGTGACATTTAATGTAGGCAAACTCTAATAAAAACATAATCTTTATATCTGGAGAAAATTATGCTGACATGTTTTTGCAAAGTGTCTGCACAACTAAACCTCTTGGTGTTTTTGTCACAACATTTTGAAAACCTTAATCCAGATAACCGGCCCGATTAGCTCCACTGATTGATTTGATGTTTGTAAGTGAAACCCAGTGAATTTTTTGTTTCAGTCTTCATCAGATTGTCTTGCTGTTTCCTGGAAATGACCCATTTGTTCTCTGATAGTCTTTCCTATTTATTGAGCAGCTTCTAATCACTACAAGAAGGAAGTTCATGAATCACCTAGTGAGGATATTACTGTGGCCCAGAGGGGCAGTAATTTATTAAAAAAAGATTACATTCATCACTTGCAGAACCATTTTTATTCATCACTCCCTGTTCACTTGATTGCAGAAACAGAACATGCATTACAAAATCAAAATCATTCTTGGTAAATGTTCTGCTCTTCTCTCTCAGTTCAGGTTTTCTGTCTGTGATTTCGTGGAGTTTCTAAAATCCAAAAGTAAAAAAAATAAAACAGTGTAAATATAGAACCACTGTACATGTCATCAGTTGAGAGGAATGAGATGTTTTCTGGCGGCTGTGAGCCTCTGAGTGTGAATTAAGCCTGTCTTGTGTATTTCATTGAACGTGTGTGAGATGTTCGGCCTTGGAGCTTCCTTTCAGTTTTTGCTGTGGAGCTGCAAGTTTCTCTCCAGTGCACAAAACAAGCCTCCATTATTCCCAGTCTAGGCTTCTCTGCACAGTATGTCTTGTGCTCATCTGTCATTTCTTTACAGATTTTCATAAAAACTTAATTTTTTGATTTTGTCTGAAAAATGAATTGATCTCTGCATTTTCCCTTTCAAATTTATATCCTGTTTTTTCAAATGACAGACGAAGATGATAAAATACCTATAAGATCTTTATTTACACAAATTTGCAGAATTTACTTTTCTTAATCTACCCACATACTGATACATAGAAAACAAAAAGATTTACTTTCAAAACAAGTTAATTATATTTTACAAAACCTTGAAGAATTAAAGTCTCACAAGACAGAATGAAGTTCATTCCAGATTCACTCAGATACAAATGTATTAAAAGATCCAAGAACATCCACTCCACTTCAGACCTGTGCTATTCATAAGATACTAATTGGTAAAAGGTTTTTTCTTCAGGCCATAAATGGCCACCTGTAACCAACTGCCTTGCCACTCGACGGTCTGAGAAGTCGGCTGCGGATGCCTTGAGATCCAATGTTTTATCAGATGGGTTGAAGTACTGGACCTTCCTTCAGGAGAGGAAAAAGAGAGCACACAAAGTTAATGACGACATCAGCGCTGCCAGCAGACAGTTAAACACAGCAACATGGAGCCAGGCGTCTTTAATAATGCAGAGCCAGACTGCTCTGAAACTCCAACGAGGAGATTATTGGAAATGGTGATAAAACGCAGGTAGTTCCATCCAGAACTGTGTCATAAAAACACTAAAATATAAAACTCAGTTTAGATCTTTTTATACTTCTTATGTTATACTTAAATGCAAAATGGTGGCTAAGAGTTCCTAAGACACAGAGTCATTTTCATTCATCCGTTGTTGGAAGGAATGCACATCCTGCGTCTCTTACACTGATAAAAAAAAAACACATTTTTCATGGTTTCTCCAGTTCCTGCCTGAATGCTGCTGAGGCTCATCTCTCATCATTTACCCAGCAGGAGGTCCAGCTGATGTTCCAGCCTGCTGTCTGCTCTGCTGCAGCCATTTTTCTACCGCCTACTAATAAAAACACCAAAGCATGCAAAGAAGAAGCAGCACTGATATTATTCCTGAGTTACCTGAATTATATTCTCAACCAACTATTTCAGCTGAAGTTAGAAAACCAGAATGTTTGATTTCCATATGCAGTTAAAACTCCTGATTTTATCCCATTTTCAGCTGGGCTCTCTGGGAAATGTCATTGCTCTTTATTTGTTTTCCACAGTCGGGGTTGAAAGTGAAATCTTTCAACATTAAGTGCTAAACTAACAACAAAACTAATCTTAGCTGTTAACGAAGTCCAGCCAGGAGAATGAATGGAAATCATTCTAGTTGTTAATTTTAGTAACGTTGACAACAGTCCATCCAGGTTGCTTGAACATTAATATCTTATTGTTGTCAGATATTGTCCTAATCTGAGATGGAAGTAATCTTTACAATTCAAATGACAATTTTTGCTCTCATTTCAACATGTCTAACGTAGCAGAACCTTCTTGACTTCAGAAGAAAGACAAAATCCCGAAATTTTATAAATGTAAGCATTTTAAATGGACAGTTTGTTGTATTTTTCTATTGCAGACATAAAAAACTCCAATTATTTTCATTTCTATTTGTAGGTTTTGGAGCACAGAGAACATTACCACAGAGCAAAGAAATCGTTCTTGAATCTGTTTTCCAGTCAAGTATTCTGTAAAGCTCTGATCTGAATTATTCCTCCGGAATCATAAATAACAACAGAATGTTTTCATACTTTCAACAATGATTTATCAAACATAGCCTGAAGTTAAACAGCTGCTTTTCTGCAACTCGCCAACACAAACAGGTTAGAGGATACATAAGCAGCACAAAAATAAATAATTACGTTTTATCTCCAACAAAGATCATAATTCACTAATTATTTATTTTTTCTTTTTAATTTGCACTACTGGAAATGAAGTGCATACATTATATTTGTATAATTCAATTTCTTTCCACAAGATCTTCTCAATTAAAAAAATGTCCTCAGTAGTTTCTGATGCTTTTGGCTCATCGCTTAAACTTTCATTACAAGACTTTTGGAGTTATTAAAAGCAGAAGAGAGAGGAAAATAAATCGGTGCTTGTTTTGTTTTTAATAACTGGTTTCGGTCTGTGGTATCAGCATCAGTTATGAATGTTGGATGAGACTCAACCTGCTGGCAGAAACACCTTCCCATAACTGGTAGTAGCTAGTTATACTTAATCAGTTACAATTTCTTCAGTCAACTCTATCAACTGTTCATAGTTGCTACATTCTCAGGAATCAGTGACCCGATGAAATCTAGTGGATTTCCATAGATAGAAAACTTTATGGTACATTTGAATAATGTGTTGTATTCTAGCAATAAGTCAACTAACTGCATTGAAACTTTGTAGATGCTAGAATTCCCACATAACCTTGTTTTATTTGTCTAAATATATAATTTTCACAAATCAAACCAGATGTTTGGATTATAAAGTTACTCAGGATTTGATTAAGCTCTTTCCCAAATATGAGGCAAACTGGATCAGCCTTAACTAAGCCAGACTGCAGGTGGGACTTTGGAAGCTTTAAAAGCATCTGCATTTGGAAAAAAGCCCCAATTTTGCCTCATTCTCAGAAATGTCTCAAGTTGTTTGGGAATTTGAAATGTCATCAGCGTATCTGCAAAGACTTTACACCTGTGGCCATAAATCCAAAGAGTCAGAGTATTCTTTCTCTTTTTCTTTCTGGTGATTTAAAATGTCATTTCCACACCAGTAAAAAGCTTTTCAGCTGTGACCAGTCTGAGTGGACTTTCAAGCTTCCAGGCCCTTGAAATGTCATCAATGTATTCACAGCAGAGAAAAGCCTCACATCTGTGACCTTACGAGAGGAAGGCAGTTAGCTGCTTTGAACTGTCACCAGTGAATACATACTCTGGAAAAGTTTCAGTTTGTGAAATGTGTCAGAGTTTCCTCTGTAATGCACTTTTCCTAACACTGAACAATGAGCATCACATGTTTGCAGTGAGTGTGTCCAGTTCTTATCCCCATCAATCATTAAAAAATGCATCTTGTGCAGCAATAAGGGATTTAAATGAGCCGTCATGTGAAGTTAGCCACTTCCAGTCATTTTGAGTCATTTTTTAAAGTTTTTAAGGACTACTTCTAGAAGATATCAAACTTTTTCCAGATGATGGCTCATTGTTACAAAAGTCAAGGAGTTGACATAACCTAGACTCCATAGAGTCCAGACTGAACTCAGATTTGATGCTTGAGTCCAAAATGACCTAAATTACAGTTGATCCCAGTAATCAAACAGTGCAGTCAGATTCAATTCATTATTCAAATCATTTAAAAGGTTTTCTTTGAAAGGAATCACACCAGATTATGTTGAGTCATTGACTTGCAACATTTTCTCCTTCTACTCAAGCTTTTAGCGACAGTAAACAGCTCCTGTTGAACAGGATGAAAGCTGCAGTTGACCAAAACCTCATCCATTTGAGGTCAACTGGGGGTTTGAGAAGACAAAGCACGCACACCGAAAACACAGAAGTATTTGAAGATCCTTCATGGCATCATCTACAGAGGAGAAACACAGCTGATTAGATCTGAGAAAGTTTCCAAGTAACTATGGTTAAAGAAGACATTTAGCCAGATGCAAGTGTTCAGCCAAAGGTCATGTCAAGAAGAGTGACAGGGTTAAACACTGACAGGCAGGGTCAAGTGTGTCATTTAGAGAAGGAGAATGCTAAGTTGTTGCTTTGCTAAAGCTCCTCTGCAGGAAGGTGTAACAGCTGAACAGACGACCAGATCAAATGTAGCTTCTATGGAAAGTAAAAAACAAAAAAGTTGGTCCATTCAAAGACTGACTTCACACGGTGCCAGGCTCCTCAGACAGGCAGATGGCGCTAAATGTGCTAAATGAACACAACATGTCAATAAATGATTCATATAAAAGTGGCAGCAGCTTAAAATGTTCATGTGAATTTGAGGGTTTTTATTATTCTGGGTGTTCGTATCTGCAGACATATTCAGATGGGTAAAACTGAAGGCCTCCCAGCTTTACCCAATACGTTACACCTTCAGTGTAGTTGTCAAGCTGAAAAATAGGCTACGATTTCTCCCCTGACTGAACCTGCATGAATTAATCAGACCTCAAAGATACATTGCCCCCTTCACACCTACAGACATGCAGATAAATAAAAACAGCTCATCCCACACATTTTAGAGCCACATCTCTCTGATGAATGATTCACATTCATATTGGGACACATTATCTGAAGTCAACAACAGGTTTTTATGAAAAGGCTCCTGTTAGAATGACCGGAGCCTGTTTGTGTGATCAGCAGAGTTTTTTGTGTGCTTGTTGTGTCTGTAGTGAAGGTGGAATGTGTTTATTTTGCAGGATGAAGGTCATCTCTAGGAATAAAGAAAGGAATGTCCTTTCTGTTGCTGGATATGTGACTCTGGTCCAGTCGCAGCAGGAGCTCATCAGGTTTGACTTGGAGACGCTGAAATCCAGAAACATTCTGAATCTAAAACTGTGATTAGGTTTCCATGCACATCAGACCGCTGAAGGTGCTCTTGCATAATCAAATCGTTAAACAGTCACTAGATGCATTATTAATATAAGCCTTTGGTTCTCCTTCCTGTGAGCCAGTTTATGAATATTGCAATAATTACTTTGGGGATTGGACTAGATGACATTACCTTTATTGAAATATTGATATTATGTTCTGTTTTCTTAAAAAAAAAAAAAAAAAAAAACTTTGACTTCTTACTTTTACACTGTTTATCATTTAGGACTATGATTCTTCTTTCATTGTGTTAATTTCATTGTTTTTTTGTTTTTTTTTGGATAAAAGATGGCGGCGCGTGAACAACGCGAGGCTCAGTGTCTCTCCAGAACCAGCTATTTAGTGCTTTTTTACCTACTTCTCGCCGGACTTTTTTTCAAGAACTGCACCGCGTTGCTTTGCTATAGCAGAGAAGAACTTTTGGACCTATGGAGCTACAATCCTAACACTTTTATCGCCGATCTCAGACTCGTACCAGAGATCTCCAAAACACCGGAGTCGGCCAACTTCTCACGGCCGGGCGGAAGTGCACGCAGGCGGAGGCGAGAACGCAAACAAAGGCGGGGTAAGCGGGGAGGGGTGCGAGCTAGGCTAAAGCTAACACCACACCGGCTCCCTTTACCCAGCATTTTCCTCGCCGATGTCCGTTCTCTGGCCAATAAAATGGACGAGTTACGTCTATCTATCATTAGTGACAGACGGATTATGGACTCAAATGTCATGGTTTTAACAGAAACATGGCTAAACAACAGCTGCCCGGACAATGCTATCCAGTTAACTGGACGCCATACACACCGAGCCGACAGGATAGCAGATGACTCCGGTAAGACCAGAGGCGGAGGTTTGTGCATTTATATTAACAAAGCTTGGTGCACAGACTCTGCTATTACCGAGAGTCACTGCTCACAGAATGTGGAGTTTTTAATGGTCAAATGCAGACCTTATTACCTCCCAAGGGAATTCACTTCGATTATCCTCACTGCTGTGTATACCCCCCCGGATGCTAATGCCAAGCTAGCCATGAAAGAACTCTATGCGGCTATTAGCAAACACCAAACTAAATACCCCGAGGCTGCTTTTATTGTTGCGGGTGACTTCAACCACTCCAACTTGAAGACAGTCCTTCCCAGATTCCACCAACATGTCTCCTGCCACACCAGAGGAGACAAGACCCTGGACCATGTCTACTCCAATCTGGCTGGAGCTTACAAGGCGACACCCCTCCCACACATCGGACAGTCAGATCATCTCTCCCTGTTCCTCACACCTCGGTACTCACCACTCATCCAACGTGTGAAACCCACTGTGAGGACAGTAAAGGTGTGGCCAGAGGGCTCAGACGCTGTGCTCCAGGACCAGTTCAGGAATACAGATTGGAATACTTTCCACCACACAGACTTGGATCAGTATGCCTCATCTGTACTGGACCACATCTCCACCACCATAGACTGTGTCACCATTCACAAACACATCACCATGTACCCCAACCAGAAACCCTGGATGAACCGAGATGTTCGTCTCCTGCTGAAGGCCCGTAACATCGCCTTCAGGTCAGGGGATCCACAGACCTACGGCGCAGCCAGGGCTGAGCTGAAGAGCGGAATCAAAAAGGCCAAACACCACTACAAAAGAAAGGTGGAGGATCACTTTTCCAACTCCAACCCCCGACGCATGTGGCAAGGCCTTCAGATTCTCACAGATCACAAGAACTCCACCGCCTCCGCTGATGTCTCCTTCCTCAACGAGCTTAACAACTTCTATGCTCGTTTTGAGAGAGGGAACACTATAACTACAATTAAGACAGCCACCACTCCAGATCAACAGCCACTGACTCTCCTCTCCACTGATGTAGGAGCGGCTCTGAGCAGGATTAAATCCAACAAGGCTGCGCGTCCTGATGGCATACCTGGACGTGTCCTCAAAGCGTGCTCTGGGGAGCTGGCAGGAGTGCTGACGGACATTTTCAACCTGTCCCTGGCCTGCGCCGTGGTTCCGACCTGCTTCAAGTCTACCTCCATCGTCCCAATTCCCAAGAAATTCAACCCAACCAAATTCAATGACTATCGTCCGGTAGCACTCACTCCCATCATCACCAAGTGCTTGGAGTGGCTGGTCCTAGCACACCTCAGATCCTTTCTCCCCCCCACACTGGATCCCCACCAATTTGCATACAGGCAGAATAGGAGCACAGAGGATGCAGTCTCCATAGCGCTGCACGCTGTCCTTTCTCACCTGGACAACAAGAACACTTATGCCAGAATGCTGTTCTTAGACTTTAGTTCAGCATTTAACACTTTCCTTCCATCACAAACTCACAAACCTCAGCATCAGTTCACTCATGTGCAACTGGTTGCTCGACTTTCTGACCAGTCGACCCCAACACGTCCGGCTGGACAATCACTTCTCATCCACCATCATCATAAACACCGGAGTGCCACAAGGCTGTGTGATGAGTCCCTTCCTCTACTCTCTCTTCACCCACGATTGCAGACCTGTCCATGGCTCTAATGCCATCATCAAGTTTGCAGATGACATCACGGTGATCGGCCTCATCAGAGACAACGATGAGGCCGCCTACAGGGAGGAGGTGGACCATCTGGCTGAGTGGTGCGACAAGAACTACCTGCAGCTGAACACCGAGAAGACCAAGGACCTCATCGTGGACTTCAGGAGGAACGCTGACCTGCACCCACCCATCCACATCAAGGGAATAGCGGTGGAGCGTGTGAACAGCTTTAAGTTCCTGAGCGTCCACATCTCCGAGGATCTGACCTGGACAACCAACTGCTCCAAACTCATCAAGAAGGCGCACCAGCGCCTCTTCTTCATGAGGACCTTGAGGAAGAACCACCTGTCCTCAGAGATCCTCACCAACTTTTACCGCTGCACCATTGAGAGCATCCTCACCAACTGCATCACAGTTTGGTACGGGAACTGCTCTGTCTCCGACCGGAAGGCCCTGCAGAGGGTGGTGAAAACTGCCCAGCACATCGCCAGGGCATCGCTCCCTGCCATCAATGACATCTACAGGAAGCAGTGTCTGAAAAGGGCCAGGAAAATCACAAAGAACTTCACTCACCCTGCACACACACTCTTCTCTCTCCTGCCCTCTGGGAGGCGTTACAGAAGCCTACGGACCAGAACCACCAGGCACCGGAACAGCTTCTTCCCCACAGCTGTCACGCTCCTGAACGCCTCCTGACAAACTACACAAACTATAAGGACTGTACCCCCCATCCCCGGACTGTTTCCCTCACTCCGTCTGTATACAATCTTTATATAATCTGTAAATCTAATTTGCCATTATTTATTTATCCTGTATTATAAGACAACTAATATATATATATACAATATCTTTGTACAACTGTTTATAAATATTTATGTCCTGTATAGCACTTCTGGATAGATGCAAACTACATTTCGTTGCTTGTACATGTGACAGTGCAATGACAATAAAGTTGAATTCTATTCTATTCTTCTTTCATTGTGTTAACTGGCCTTTATTGTCTAAAGGACTATTACACTGATATATTTTCATTTATAAATCAATTTCTTCCTTTTTTGTCTATTTAACTTAATATTTTACATACATTGTTCTGATAAATATTTTCATATATTGAAATCTAGCAAATTTTTGAAAATCAGACCTTAAAGTCTGAAAACAATGAATAAAACCATGAATTGAATAGAGTAATGATCAATCTTTAACAGTACATTGCCTGATCCTTAACCAAGTAGATAATGAATAATTACTGTATGAATGATCATCTTTCAGCTGGCAAAAGGTTATTTAACTCCAGCTGATGTAATGAGTAGATTCTTGTTTCTAAAACAGCCAAACAGAAACACACATCCTGTGGTCATGGAAAAGATGTTTGAAAGGTCAGATCATTAGCATCAAGCAGAGATCTAAACAGATTGCTGAAATCACTAAAAGAGGATGAAGGGCAGTACAAACTGGAAGGAAAGTGGGGAACCATTGTTTTTAGGGAACAAACATGGAACAAGTCCAGAATCATCATGACTGGTGATCATGGAAATGTTTGGTGAACTTAAACTGAAGAACAGTAACAAATCAGTGTTTTGTGCAATACTGAAAGTAAGAGGACAATGTGAAGGGAAGTCCAGGGACTGAGCCTGGACAGCTGGAGCCGTAAGCAAATCTCAAACTAATCAGTGAGAGAATAATGCAGGCAAGGAGCACAGATCATTAAAGGAACACACACACAACTGGACCAGGACCTCTGAGGGACGTTCAGTGGGTCTGCAGGAGGTCATGTGGGTCTGCATGAGGTCATGTGGGTCTGCAGGAGGTCATGTGGGTCTGCAGGAGGTCATGTGGGTCTGCAGGAGGTCATGTGGGGCTGCAGGAGGTCATGTGGGGCTGCAGGAGGTCATGTGGGTCTGCAGGAGGTCATGTGGGTCTGCAGGAGGTCATGTGGGGCTGCAGGAGGTCATGTGGGACTGCAGGAGGTCATGTGGGTCTGCAGGAGGTCATGTGGGTCTGCATGAGGTCATGTGGGTCTGCAGGAGGTCATGTGGGTCTGCAGGAGGTCATGTGGGGCTGCAGGAGGTCATGTGGTCTGATGAGTCCACATTTATCTTCTCCCAGAAAGATCCAATGAACTATGATAGAGGAACCTTCGTTTTTGGTGGCAAGCTTTTGTTTGTCCAGCCGGTGTATTTTACATGAGGTTGATATGTGGAGCGTCTTTTGGAATATTTCTGATAAGAAAATCAACATGTAGTCCTGATCACCATCTATTCTGAACGCAGATCTCTTCTTTCACATAAAACAGCAACTGATCATTTTATGGTCAGCACCAGACAGTGTGTGTGTGTGTGTGTGTGGGGGGGGGGGGTGTCTGTGTGTGTGTGGATGTGTGTGTGCGTGTGGGTGTGTGTGTGGGAGGGTGTGTATGTGTGTGTGCTGTGACTCCACATATTAATTCACTAACACACACACACACCCAAACACACACACCCAGTACACCCCTACACACAAACACACACACCCACACACAAACATACACACACACATGCACACGCACACACGCACACAAACACCCACACAGACCCACCCACACACACATACACACACACACACACACGCACACAAACACACACACACACACACACACACACACACGCACACACACACCTTGACTTTAATGATCCTATGAAATGGAAAAGCTTTTTGTGACTTTGGATTATTAACAATGTCGTCTGGCTCTCAGTTTCCGTCTCATCGTTCCAAAAGCTGTTTATCAGATTAAGATCGCACCTCTGTGCAGATGATTCTTTTGATTTCATGTTGGCTGTTTGACCTCTGACCTCCACTGTCAAGGTCAGAGGATCCATCCAAATCCAGTCCAGTCACCCGAATATATATATATATATATATATATATATATATATATTATATATATATATATATTATATATATATATATATATATGTGGTCGGCTGATCACAAAGAGGGGGAAGGTGATCCGCACAGAAGGAGTCTCACTCCCACAAGGAACAATAGCAGACATAGAGGACAGTTACAAGTACCTAGGTATACCACAAGCAAATGGCAACCTCGATGAGGCCACAAGGAAAGGAGCCACAGCAAAAACACCTCCAACGAATAAGGCAAGTCCTGAGAAGCCAGCTCAATGGCAAGAACAAAATCCGTGCGATAAACAGCTATGCCCTGCCAGTAATCAGATACCCTGCTGGAATAATTAGCTGGCCAAAGGAGGAGATAAAAGCCACAGATATTAAGACTAGAAAGCCACTAACCATGCATGGAGGGTTCCATCCCAAATCCAGCACCCTGAGACTGTACACGAGCCGCAAGGAAGGAGGCAGAGGACTAGTGAGTGTGAGAACCACTGTCCAGGATGAAACAACTAAGATCCATAAATACATCAGGGACAAAGCCTCAACAGACAATGTGCTCAGTGAATGTCTCAGACAACAGGGAACGGAGGTTGAGGTGCCAGAGATACCATCATGGGAGGACAAGCCCCTACATGGGATGTACCACCAGCAAATAACCCAAGTGGCTGATATCAGTAAATCCTACCAATGGCTGGAAAAAGCTGGACTCAAGGACAGCACAGAGGCCCTCATCCTGGCCGCCCAGGAACAGGCCCTAAACACCAGAGCAATAGAGGCCCAGATCTACCACACCAGACAAGACCCAAGGTGTAGGTTGTGCAAGGAGGCCCCTGAGACAGTCCAGCACATCATAGCAGGGTGCAAGATACTGGCAGGGAAAGCGTACATGGAGCGACATAACCAAGTGGCAGGCATAGTGTACAGAAACATCTGTGCAGAATATGGACTGGAAACCCCGAGATCAAAGTGGGAAACACCCCCAAAGGTGGTGGAGAACGCCAGAGCTAAGATCCTGTGGGACTTCCAGATCCAGACAGACAAAATGGTAATGGCGAACCAACCAGACATTGTCGTAGTGGATAAACATCAGAGGAAAGCCGTTGTGGTAGATGTAGCAATACCAAGTGATTGCAACATCAGGAAAGAGGAGCACGAGAAACTGGAGAAATACCAGGGCCTCAGGGAAGAACTGGAGAGGGCCTGGAAGGTGAAGACCACAGTGGTGCCTGTGGTCATCGGGGCCCTCGGGGCAGTAACCCCCAAACTGGAGCAGTGGCTACAACAGATCCCAGGAACAACATCAGACATCTCAGTCCAGAAATGTGCGGTCCTTGGCACAGCCAAGATACTGCGCAGAACCCTCAAGCTCCCAGGCTTTTGGTAGAGGACCCGAGCTCAGAGGATATAGATCTATATATATAGATCCTCTGGTAGAGGACCCGAGCTCAGAGGATAAGAACCACCCGCGGTGGGTGAGAAGGGAATTTTTAATATATATATATATATATATATATATATATATATATATATATATATATATATATATATATATATATATATATATGATATATTGTTTATATATATATAGTTTTCAAAAAATTTTTTCCAATTAGTATTGGTTCAGACTTCTAAAAGTCAGTTTTTGTTCCATGTTGTTTACATTTTCTTTTTCCAAATCTGCCTTTAATGAATAAATGTGGTTGTCTTATCTCATGTTTCGAGTTAGAAATAAAAATGTTGAAATAGATGAATTTGAGCAGTGATGTTGTTGAATGTGGGGGAAGCCGGAGCGCCCAGAGTGAACCCACACCTACACGGGGAGACATTTCCCCCGTGCAGTCCTGGCTTTTTAATATTAAAATGTCCAATTAACATCATCTGAACCTCTTTATCCAATTACTCCCAATCAGCCAGCTTTGAAATCTCATGTGCTGGAGACATAATTTCATGTCTACAGTGGATGGACTTTATTTCTGTTTGTGAATTTCCGCAGAATTGACGGAGATAAAGCCTTCCTAAGTCGTTTCCACAGAGATAATTTTTTCATGGGTCTTTCTTGATCACAGTTTTCCTTCTCCTCAGCTGACTCATCTGCTGCATGAGTCTCTGAGTCCTGAGTTGATGTTTGTATTGTATCTTCATTTAATGTGACCTTTGTCTGTGGAGGTGATGGTCTCTGGTCTCTCTGCCCTTCTGTCTCCATTTGCATTGAAGTTGTCTGGGGGATCTCTGGTACGATGTCTAAACCAGTTCTTGGTATTTTAGTGTCTTGAATCAACTTGTTATTCGTCTCCACTGGGATGACAGCAGCTTCCATTTCAGCTCTCATTGTCATCTGCTTGTTTTTCTGACATTTAGATTCAGTCAATTCTTCTGAAATGATCTGCTGAATGATCACTTCTTCTATAGTTAGAATCTGGTTTATAACAGAGGCTGTCTGAACCCATTCTGCTTCTGGTTCTGAAACTCCCTGTTTACTGCTTACTCCAGAAACCGTGTCATTATTTAAGGTTTCCGATTCAGAGCCAGGTTTCTTTGTCCATTCTATTCTGTTTTGACTTGAAGATGTCTTGTACAGCTTTTTCTGCCCATCCTGGTACCCATTCAGATCAGCCCACTGAGTTCCAGAGGGCTGATCGCTTAGAAATGAAAATATCTCAGTTTGCCTAAAAATTGTTTGTCGGACTTGTTTCAGATGGTATCTGGTGTCAAACACATGTATCTCAGTTTGCCTAAAAATTGTTTGTCGGACTTGTTTCAGATGGTATCTGGTGTCAAACACATGTATCTCAGGTTGCAGAGAAAGTGTTTGTCGGACTGGTTTCAGACGGCATGTAGTGTCCAACACATGTATCTCAGGTTGCGTACAAAGTGTTTGTCGGACTGGTTTCAGACGGCATGTAGTGTCCAACACATGTATCTCAGGTTGCAGAGAAAGTGTTTGTCGGACTGGTTTCAGACGGCATGTAGTGTCCAACACATGTATCTCAGCTTGCGTACAAAGTGTTTGTCGGACTGGTTTCAGATGGCATGTAGTGTCCAACACATGTATCTCAGCTTGCGTACACAGTGTTCGAGGGACTGGCTTGAACTGATAGCTGGTTTCCTGTGCGTCTTGCTCTGTTTCCATTGCAGCAGACTGGTAATCAACTATTTGAGGGCGATTTTCTGACTCTGTCTGAGTTTCAACAGAAACCATTGGACTCTTTCTTAGTCTTCTCACGGATAGTATCTTTCTCATCAAATCTTTCTGTTGTTTAATTTCACCATTTAGTTTCTTATTTATCGCAGACATCTCATCAAGTTGTTTCATGAGGTACTTCTGTACTGCAATATTCACCAGTTCAAATTCCATCAATTTGGCTAAACACTCACACTTTGGATGACTTGTTGCCTTTTCAGAGGGGTAGGGTGAAACCATAGAAACATTTTGGGGTCCAGTGATCTCAGGCAAAAAGCTGAGATCTACATGAGGCTCTGAGTTGGGGAGCGTTTTCCAAAATGTCTTTCGTCCGCTGCTGGGCAAGGCTGCCTGATGACTTTGTTGTTCTGCCAGAGGACCTTTACTGATCTCATCATTTTCAGCAAAAAACGAAAGATCAATGCAAGCACCTTCCTCGGGGAAGGATTTCCACAACAGTGGGGTCCTCTTGTTGCGCTTACTCTTCGAATGCTGTTTGTCCCTTTTTTGATTGACTTTCTTCACTGAGCTGGAGATGTTTTGCTCTTCAGCGTCCGGCTGTGTGGTAGAAATTGCCGTGCTGCCAGGAAAAGTTTCCTCTTTCAAGGAAACGCTTTCGTCATGTTCTTGTGAAGCCATTGGAACATTTTTTGTTCCAATGATATCAGGGAAAAAGCTGACATCCACATGAGGCTCTGAGTCGGGGAGCGTTTTCCAAAGGGTCTTCGGTCCGCTGCTGGACAAAGCTGCCTGATGACTTTGTTGTGCTGCCAGAGGACCATTACCTATCTCATCATTTTCAGCAAAAAACGTAAGATCAATGCAAGCACCTTCCTCGGGGAAGGATTTCCACAACAGTGGGGTCCTCTTGTTGCGCTTACTCTTAGAAAGCTGTTTGTCCCCTTTTTGATTGACTTTCTTTACTGAGCTGGAGATGTTTTGCTCTTCGGCATTCGGCTGTGTGGTAGAAATTGCCGTGCTGTCAGGAAAACTTTCCTCTTTCAAGGAAACGCCTTCGTCATGTTCTTGTGAAGCCATTGGAACATTTTTTGTTCCAATGATATCAGCGAAAAAGCTGACATCCACATGAGGCTCTGAGTCGGGGAGCGTTTTCCAAAATGTCTTTGGTCCGCTGCTGGGCAAAGCTGCCTGATGACTTTGTTGTGCTGCCAGAGGACCTTTACTGATCTCATCATTTTCAGCAAAAAACGTAAGATCAATGCAAGTACCTTCCTCGGGGAAGGATTTCCACAACAGTGGGGTCTTCTTGTTGCGCTTACTCTTAGAAAGCTGTTTGTCTCCTTTTTCATCCACTGTCTCCAATGCATTGGTATTCGATTCACTTTCTACCATCATTGAAGAGTCCTGCAGTTTGATATTCTCAGCAGACTTCTTCAGCTCCTCAGCTGCGTGCAGCTCCCACCACACTGCAAATGACATCTTCTTCTTTTTGCGCTTGGGTGGTTTGGGTGGCTGTAACTCCCTGTCCACAATGTTGTCGGTTGCGACTTCTTCGACTGTCGGTTGGTTGGACGGCATTGTATCCTTTCGTTGATTTGGGTTGTTAATTAAAATCACTTTTCTAGAATCTCTGTAAAATTTCAAGTTAAGTTTGATGTCAATCTCCTAAAGAAATGAGCACCAAACAAAGTTGAAGATCTTACTGTGAACTGCTAAACGAACTCTCAAGACAAACGTATCACCAACGGCTGCGAACAGGTTGTGACATCAGTAGATCGATGTGAGGAACTTTAATAATCGCTGGTGATGTCAGAATTCTGCCTTTGGAGTCACATTGTGATGTCATAGTTTCAGAGAGTGTCAGTGGGCTTTTAAACTGTCACTGGTTGCCATAGTTATCAGTGACTATGGTAACTATGGAAAAATATAATAAAATAATTTATATTGCTATTTTCCCCCTGCCAACTTAATAATAGTATAGTTTTAAAAAAGCTTTCTGAATATATATATATATATATATATATATATATATATATATATATATATATATATATATATATATATATATATATATATATATGTGAAACCCACCGCGGGTGGTTCTTATCCTCTGAGCTCGGGTCCTCTACCAGAGGCCGGGAGCTTGAGGGTCCTGCAGTATCTTGGCTTGCCAAGGACTGCACATTTCTGGACTGAGATGTCTGATGTTGTTCCTGGGATCTGTTGTAGCCACTGCTCCAGTTTGGGGGTTACTGCCCCGAGGGCCCCGATGACCACAGGCACCACTGTGGTCTTCACATTCCAGGCCCTCTCCAGTTCCTCCCGGAGGCCCTGGTATTCTCCAGTTTCTGGAGAAATACCAGGTGATGACTTTATTAATGATCAGTAGACAGACAATATAAATACATATGAACAATTCTTGGTGGTGGGTGTTATCACAAAATCAAAAGTCTAAACACTGAATCAGTGGAGATA
This sequence comes from Poeciliopsis prolifica, assembly GCF_027474105.1. NCBI lineage: Eukaryota > Metazoa > Chordata > Actinopteri > Cyprinodontiformes > Poeciliidae > Poeciliopsis > Poeciliopsis prolifica. The sequence continues at coordinate 49,345 of NW_026562453.1, read as the reverse complement.
ATCTTTGTAGAAAAAATTCCATTATCATTTAGAGTTGTAGATTTTATGTTTTTAAGTTGATATTGGCTTTTAAATCAAATAATTTCAATGGGGCAGTATGGGATCACACACACACACACACACACACACACACACACACACACACACACACACACACACACACACACACACACAAACGTGACGGAAAAACATGTTTTTTAGGACTTCGCTAAAACTTCACCAGCACCTTTAAAATGGCTTATACAGTCACTTAAGATGATAATCCTCAAGGGAACTCGGTTTTAGGTCCCCATGATGGAATAGGTCCCTTGCCGTGACTGTGTAAACAGAGTCATATCCTCGTGAGATGACAAAAACCAGTGCACACACACACACACACACACACACACACCCACACACACACACTTCTGGCTGCTGCTGTGCTTGATTTTATTTGGTTTTCCTCTGATCTCAGTCATGATGTTGATACTGCAGCAGGTTGCACGAGTTGGCAAATGTGCCTCCACCTGTTTACTGCCAGTTTGCAGTTTGTTCACTAAATCTAAAGTAATGCCAGGCTGAGTGCCTGGAACCTGCTGCTCTGGCTGCAGAAAACCTCTAAAGGCATAAATGTTTTATACATTTAAACTTTTCCAGAATGTTTAAATAAATAAATATCTGAGACGGCAACTTGGATTTGGATTTAGCCTCATTGGATTTAACTTTAACTTCTCATCCAACTCTGAAAATGAATCAATTAGCAGTAAAAGCAAACCGGCCCATAAACTGGATGTCAACAGGAAGTGGCAGTGAGGCAAAAGGGCTGGATGATGAGAATAAAGATTAACAGCCATGTGAAAATAATTATTAAGAATAAGATGCACTTTGATTCATTCAGAATTCCAACATTAATATTTTAATTTCTTAAAATCTCTTTATCTTTGTATCAAGAAACAATTACAAACATTTTTCAAGTAATTTTTAAATTAAGATCTTTTTTAAAATGTTGAAATGTGGAAATGTTTTAAAAGCAATAGGCCTACAGCAAACAGTAAAGAAATAACATTTTAGAAGAAAATATTTTTTCAGTTATTACAAATCTCAAAATACTTGAGACTTGAATTAAACTTGCCTCTCAAGATCTTGAGGCAGAAACAAACTTGAGATTTGACTTTAATTTGCCTCTCAGATTTTGACTCTTGAGTTGGTCTTGGAAAATAAAACTTCTGCACATCTGAGATATGCAGAGACATAAGAGGCACTTTGAGTCTGAGGTAAGTGGCAGAAACCTATGCTGAGAAATGAATCCTTTGCTACGTCAGTACGACGGGTTTTAATGTCTCTGGCAGTTTTGTTCAAGATAAAAAAAATAATAAAGTCTCTATTTCTGTCTCTTATTTAACAGTAGAGTAGAATTGGTTACGACTGCCTGAAGGCTCAGGTCAAATACGCCGTGCTGTCAGTCTGTTGTGCTCTCACTGCTATGTGCTCTGAAAATATGTGATCTTTTGGAAACCTGTCAGCTGTCACAGATGGAAAAAAGCCTGCTTTTAAGAAACATTCATATCAACACTCTTAAATCCTAAATTGCACATGGTTTCATTTATTTTTCCATCTGTTGTTATGAGACAACATTTCTTTGCTGCATTGTTTGGGTCATAAAATAAAATAAAATCCACAGCAGAATAATTATCACCACACACCAGAAATTCATCACAATATTTGAAATAAAGTCCCACACACTGGTTTGAAGGCAGTTAATGAGTTTTTCCTTTCAACTTTTTTATCTTGTTGCTGAGTTTTACCATGGAGTTGCTTTATTTTGGGATTCTGACTGACAAAACAAATTGCAAATACATCAAATGTTTGCAAAGTCCTTCTGATGTGGCAAATAGTTGAATTTCTCTTTCTGCTGGATGTAACACTAGAGACTTGTGTTTATGATCAACTCCATTCATCTACCGGGACATTTAGAGCAACTCTTGCTCCTGCTGCTCACTGGATTTATAGAAAGGCTGACATTTTCCAGCAGCACCAACACCTGCTTTTATGACCATAGTGTGACTTCACTTCACTGAACAGGAAAATGACCTAAAAATGTGCGAAGCTCTGAATTTAATGAATCTATTATATAAGTTTCACTTTTCAGACTCGTTACCAAAGTAAAAGAACTTTTACAAAGAATATTCTAATCTACAGAGATGCAGCCTCCATGTTTTGTGTTATTCCAATATACATTTTCATTATAATAATTATATATTTTATGCAATTTTTCCCCCTTTATATTGAATTTAGACAAGTATTACTTTAACATGGCATCTGAAAATGGGCCTGGTTTTAAGCTTTTCCTGTGAAGAGTGAAAAAAATGAAGATATTTAATCACAGTGAAGAATTTCTCTGTACTTTCTCCAGTAGAAATATCTTCCAAAATGAATTTGGGACACTCAATATGTCAGAGAAACTGATGTATATGGCACGTAAAGAAACAAATCCTTTATATGGAAGTGGTTTCGGTGTCACCTTCAGAGTTCAACCCAGTTGTATTTTGGGATGGGTGGAGCAGCAGCAGATCAAACTGTGATATTCTCACACCAACCGTGACAAGTGGAATAACAAGGAACTCACCAGGGTTGCATTCTGACACGTCTCCTCTGTGATCACACTCACAACCAGACGCGGCAAAGATAATGATGAGTCTAACGCTCATCTTTCTTTGCTACTTATTCCTCATGCAATGTTTGTTTTTCTATCTCCTGTTTTCTCACGCGTCCAACAGGACTGAAGTGGTCTGAGATGAAGAACTCATTGTTCACTTCAGTTAAGTTATTTATAGATTTTGCTTCAATCAAGGGAATTATTTACATCAACAGTGTTTCCAGTCCAGGATCCCAGCAAATTAAAACTCAAGGCACGAAGCAAATCTGTGCTGGTCAAAGGAGGCTGGTGCCATCATCAGCGGGAAAGAGGCAAGAGGATCTAAATACAGCAGCATGAACTGCAATCCAATACAGTGAAGATTCATCATTAGTTAATTCCAAATTGGGGAAAAGTTATTTAGTAAAATAGCAGCAAACACTTTGTCAAAGATTTGATCCAGAGACAAAGCTGAACAAAAGAAACACTTCACCAGGAGACAGAAAAACTAAATATTAATTACCACAAGAGCGCTAACAACAGCTAAATCCAGGAAAAGACACACAACTAAACAGAGAAGAAGCAACTCTACAGAACTGGAATTAAATTTCACTGGAGTTGATTTCTGCGCTGCACAGTGACGACGCTCCATCATGACCAGGCTCCATCATGACCAGGCTCCATCATGACCAGGCTCCATCATGACCAGGCTCCATCATGAAGAGGCTCCATCATGACCAGGCTCCATCATGACCAGGCTCCATCATGAAGAGGCTCCATCATGACGAGGCTCCATCATGACGAGGCTCCATCATGACGAGGCTCCATCATGACCAGGCTCCATCATGACGAGGCTCCATCATGATGAGGCTCCATCATGATGAGGCTCCATCATGATGAGGCTCCATTATGACCAGGCTCCGTCATGAAGAGGCTCCATCATGACCAGGCTCCGTCATGAAGAGGCTCCATCATGACCAGGCTCCATCATGACGAGGCTCCATCATGACCAGGCTCCATCATGACCAGGCTCCATCATGAAGAGGCTCCATCATGACCAGGCTCCATCATGACGAGGCTCCATCATGACCAGGCTCCATCATGACCAGGCTCCATCATGATGAGGCTCCATCATGACCAGGCTCCATCATGACCAGGCTCCATCATGACCAGGCTCCATCATGACGAGGCTCCATCATGACGAGGCTCCATCATGAAGAGGCTCCATCATGACCAGGCTCCATCATGACCAGGCTCCATCATGAAGAGGCTCCATCATGACCAGGCTCCATCATGACCAGGCTCCATCATGACCAGGCTCCATCATGACGAGGCTCCATCATGAAGAGGCTCCATCATGACCAGGCTCCATCATGACGAGGCTCCATCATGATGAGGCTCCATCATGACCAGGCTCCATCATGACGAGGCTCCATCATGACCAGGCTCCATCATGACGTGGCTCCATCATGACGAGGCTCCATCATGATGAGGCTCCATCATGACCAGGCTCCATCATGACCAGGCTCCATCATGACGAGGCTCCATCATGATGAGGCTCCATCATGACCAGGCTCCATCATGACGAGGCTCCATCATGATGAGGCTCCATCATGACCAGGCTCCATCATGACCAGGCTCCATCATGAAGAGGCTCCATCATGACCAGGCTCCATCATGAAGAGGCTCCATCATGACGAGGCTCCATCATGACGAGGCTCCATCATGACCAGGCTCCATCATGACGTGGCTCCATCATGACGAGGCTCCATCATGATGAGGCTCCATCATGACCAGGCTCCATCATGACCAGGCTCCATCATGATGAGGCTCCATCATGACCAGGCTCCATCATGACCAGGCTCCATCATGAAGAGGCTCCATCATGAAGAGGCTCCATCATGACGAGGCTCCATCATGATGAGGCTCCATCATGAAGAGGCTCCATCATGACGAGGCTCCATCATGATGAGGCTCCATCATGATGAGGCTCCATCATGACGAGGCTCCATCATGATGAGGCTCCATCATGATGAGGCTCCATCATGACGAGGCTCCATCATGATGAGGCTCCATCATGACCAGGCTCCATCATGACCAGGCTCCATCATGACCAGGCTCCATCATGATGAGGCTCCATCATGACCAGGCTCCATCATGAAGAGGCTCCATCATGACCAGGCTCCATCATGACCAGGCTCCATCATGACCAGGCTCCATCATGAAGAGGCTCCATCATGACCAGGCTCCATCATGACCATGCTCCATCATGACCATGCTCCATCATGACCATGCTCCATCATGACCAGGCTCCATCATGACGAGGCTCCATCATGACCAGGCTCCATCATGACCAGGCTCCATCATGACCAGGCTCCATCATGACCAGGCTCCATCATGACGAGGCTCCATCATGACCAGGCTCCATCATGACCAGGCTCCATCATGACCAGGCTCCATCATGACCAGGCTCCATCATGACGTGGCTCCATCATGACGAGGCTCCATCATGACCAGGCTCCATCATGACCAGGCTCCATCATGACCAGGCTCCATCATGACCAGGCTCCATCATGACCCCAAACTTTTTCTGCGACGCAACAATGGATCTTCAGGCTTTGCAGAGCTGTGAAACATTTTCCGGGTATGAGGAAATGTTGCAGCGGCAACCCTGCGGTTGCCTGTCAACTGGGCATCGCCGCAGGAGAGTTTATCCAGTAGAATAGCGCCCTCTCTGGACCTTTCTGAATGTTTCTCTGAGAAGATTTAAATATTTAAGGATTAACAGCATGAAATTGGGGGATGGAGGTTTGCAAAAATCATCATCTCCTTAAGGTGGCCACCAGCCGACTGTAAGCGCCCCCTTGTGGGAGTAAACAACAATAACTGACATTGAATAATATTTCTCAAATTAAAAAAATAATTTTAGTGTTTTGAAACAACTTTCAACTTGTGCACAAACCAGCTACACAAGACCGAGCAAGCTTATTTATTTATCACCATTAATAGTCAAGGAAATTATCATTGCTCTACGTGACAAGAAAATACAGAGAGAACGAATCAGAAAGGTAAAAACTTTTGATCATGAGTTTAACCTTATTTTAAGTGTTGCTCTTTTAAGCTGTACCTCAGGTGCCTGGGCCTGGTGCACTTTCTATAAAAAGTAAGAAATAATTGCACATACAGGGTGAATAAATCTCAGCACAGTCAGCATCTAGACTTTATTCCTGATTATTTCCAGCCTCATTAGTTTATGGAGGCAATTAGCAATCACAGAAAAGCTCTGACATGTCAGAGGGATTGTTTTTCCTATCTTCCCTCAAATATGTTCAACATGAGTCACAAAAATAATCTGGCATTTGTTTGTGTTCTTTTATTATTTTTAAAATAATATCCTATACGCAGATGAGCCAAGATGAAGGTCCTTCACCAAAAACAGAATGAGGGATGGATAATCTGCCCGGCAGGACTCAACAGGGGTCAGTGTCCTCTGTGAATTCACCAGAACCACAGAAGAAGAGGAACCTGGACGATTCCTCACTGCATCTGTCAGAAGAGCCGCTCCAGTGGTGGAGGAGAGTTTCCTCGGTGAAATATTTACCTACGAATCTCTTCATTACTGATTAACAACATAATTTAGGTGCTTCCTAAATTACAACAGTTCATAAGTGTTTTTGAGCAGACCTGCAAAAGTCTGCAAAACTCTTAAACATATACATCCTTACATATATTTACCTTCATGTTCCTCTTAGCTGACATGTTTGCACCTATTTACATGTAAATAATTTTATCTGGAAGTAAAATTGTGTTCAAGATTTACCAAATATAAATGCAATATTAACATTACATTTCATAAAGTGCTGTACACATAAAACATGTTGGTCAAAGTGTTAGAGGAAAATATGACTGATGTTTTTGTGGGTGGAGATGAATTCGCCACAGCAAACTGCAGCTTAAGTTGCAGAACTTCAAGCACAATCTTATTTCACTTTGAATCTGAAATGGTTTCAAAATATTTATATAGTAAATATAATTAAAAGAATACAATTAAAAGAATTGTTTCAAATAAAACTTATTTACTTATCAATCACATAAAATATACAAAAACTATAGATCACTAGAAAACTGGTAACTGGTGCTCGTTTCCAGTGGTTACTGGGCGAGAGGTGGTTTCACCATCACTACATGAAACCACTGTGCAGCTCCTTCATGTTGCGTCTTTCTTTAAAATGCGTGAGCCACAAATCACCACCATGTCGGTCACAATGCTGCCTTTAAAACAACAGAAAGCAAACTCTGCTTCATTCATTTCTGCCCTCTAATGAGCAGCGGGACTATTTCATCAGGATTAATTAGGCACGAGATTTAATCAATTACTGCTGTTAGGAGATTGATCAGGAGAAAACAACACATTAAAGCCAGCCTGGTTTTATTTTAATGAGAAAACTTGGTACCCACACAACCAAATCTCAAACTTTAATGAACAGCGCAGCACAAACATGCTGTTCTTGAGCTGCTTGCACTTCTGCAGGAGTTTGAGGGAAACATGTGAGGCGCTGACATCTGGCGCCTGAGAATCTCTGCGACCATCAGAGCAATTAAAAGATTTTTGTTTTTCTTTTGCTGCACCGAATATCTATAATAAATAATTAATCTTCAAAACAGAAAATGTCTCTATGAACAAATTTTTGGAGCTTCTTTCAGTTTTTACAAAGAAGAGCAAAACATGCAATTAAAGAAATATAAATTTCAGATATTTGGTGATTAAAACAATAGCGTCATTAGATTGAAACTTGTGGTAAAATGTTCTCTTTAAATGCTAAACTGCTGGCAGTTTGCTGCAGACGGGTTAAAGAGGCTCTTGATGGAGACGAGCCCAGCAGCCCTGCTCCGCCATGCCAGGGGAATTTAAACCATTTACATTCTCATCTTCATTTTATGGTGTCTTTGACTACTTAATCATGGGCCTTTTTACTGTCCCTTTATTTTCCAGGTTGTTCTCTTTCAGTTGGGCCGACTTCCCAAAAAATGGACATAATTCATATTCCATGCATTCTGGCTTTTTCCTACCAGACTGCAGGAAATAAGGGACTGTTAAAGAAATTAATATTTTCACTGATGATCTTGCCAAAATTCCTGGTATCCATTTTAATCTTTGCTTTAATTCAACTATCAAACATTGCAAGTGCTGAGTATAAAATACAAAATGTGCTGCGGCTTCCTCAAACCAAACGGAAAGGAAACGATTATATGACTGTCTCTGTTTATATGTAAACACATGATCTGATTTTATAAAATGTTGAATGATAACAGGATTAAACACATCAGCAGGATGTTGATGTGTTTACCCTGAATTAAGCAAAGGAAGGTTCTGTTCGATCCATTTAATGAACTTAAAAGTCAACAAGTATTTTTTGGCTTTCTGAACACAAATAAGAGCCAAATCAAGAAAAGTGTCTGATTTAATCCTTGGAGCGTCTCATTACTCTTCATAATGTCATGATTGGATACAACACGACTACCACAGCTCTGTCTGATTCTAATTGTTTTTAGAAATATGATCTCGGAAAGAAGTCCAACAGAACTTAATTATCTCCAGTTTTATTCAAAATCAAAGCTGCTAAAAATGTTTAAATATGCAAAGTATAATAATTATAATGGAAAGTTTACCTACATAAAGGATATAGAGACATTTGTACAAACTGATTAATTTATCTGAGAAATTTTAAGTAACAGTATGATGTTCATATTTGTTACCACTTTGTTTTTAAATATATCAATAAATTCATCTTAAAGCTCATTATTTGGGGAGATTTTTTGTCACAGACTGAAGGTAACTTGCACTGTAGATTTGTTCAATATGCAAAACTATTTTAAAATGACACATTTTTAAGGTTATTTTTGGAGGTTCTGTTCACTGATTAGCAGCAGTGAGTGTTTCATCTGGAGACTGCCTCCCGTGTGATTCAATCTGAAAGTGCTGCACCTTTAATTGGCTGCCACTCAGTCATGTGTGGGTTCAGAGTGGCTCAGTGTGCAAATGAAGGAACCGCAAGCTAGTTTATGTTAAAAGGTTTTATTTCTCAGTAATCCATCTGTGCTTCAGTGTCCTGTCTTTGGTAGAAAATGCTTATATGTGATAGAGGTTAGGGCATTTGCTACAAAAAATAAAAATCTACTGAAGGTGGTTTCTGCAAAAAGATTTTCCAAGTTTTCTGGTGAAAAACATCCTGAGCAGAAACATCTTTAAATGATGTTTGGCTCAGAAAAACACAGATTTGTGTCCATGCTGTGAGAACGTCCAGGTGCTGAATCAGTACCTGACCTGCCGCATCCTCAGAGGTGTGTTTGGATGATGCTGCGGAAGAAAAGCACAGGGAATGAAGAAACACTTTTTCACAAGGAAGCATTTTAAAGTGGGAAGAAGCTTAGATGGAAAGAGTTGCACCTCTTATGAAATAGAAGATTTAAACAGAGATGATGTCTCTAAATTATCACATCTTCCCTCAATGACAGGCTGAAGTAACTGCATTGTATTCTGAAAAAGTGCTTCATCACAGAAAATGATCCTGTGAAGATGATGCAATTGCTGAAGGCAATAACTGAGCAGGAATAGCAAGCCATGAGGAAGACTCGCTTTCAAGAATATACTCTGTATGCTTTCATAGTTATTGATGTCTCTGTCAAATAAGTGATGCTTCACGCATTTTAAAGCCTGAAAAAAATGTCAGTCACTAAATTCATGTCTTAAGACACATTTAAGCAAGTTGAAGACATGTGATGTTCACCTTTCCTAAACGTATGTGAGCCTAAGAAGACAGGATTTAAGCATCATCCACTGCAGGCAGCCATGACTAAAGATTTCTCATTCAAAGCTCTGGATTTCACAGAATAGTCCATCAACAACCAAGATTACCTAAAACTCAGCTTATTTTGTTCTCATTTTCATGTGGCCGAATCACAGCCAGCATGTCAAATTGGTAAGAAGAACTAAAGTTTATTAACAATTAAAGTTTATTTAAGTTTTGAAACATGTTTCAAAAATATAGAAACATGTTTTTCTATATTATTGATTTCCCGTGGTAGCATTCAATTAGCATGCAGAATGTGTTTAGCTCAACAATCTAAACACATTCTGGATCTGAATCAGAATTAAAATACCACCAAGAACTCCGGCCAACTGCAAAGTGGCTTTAAGACAAAACATGTTTTTCATCAGCTGTTTGCAGTGACGTCTGATCGACACACGAGTTCGCTGAGACATGTAGATATGGCAAGAAGCCACAGGATTTTTAATGTTATATCATGGTGGTTCTGCCTGAAAATGTACCAATCAAGAGTCTCTGGGATTTGAATTCCCCCAGGAACCCATTCAGTAAAAGTATTTTCTTTAACTCCCAACACATGTGAGTTAATTTGTGTTTTGAACATCCTCTGTCCTTCCCCTCTTACTTTGAAGTGATAGTTTTAGTGAAGAACCAGAATCTATTTTTGTCTCTTTGTTTTGTTCAATTAAATAATTAATAAATACAAATAAGTTTGATTATTTGGTGTAAGAATGGAGTAGTAACAGATCGCTCAGTGGAAACATAAAATAAATCATTAGATTAATTTAGATTCCTATTGGCTTAAACATTTTATCCGCACTGTAAAAAATTTCACCAGGTGCATCTGTAACATAAAATGACAAAGTAATCCAATTAAATATTCACTCTTATGACAAATTTGTGGAGTCTGTTGTGTTGTTCATATCTGCTGCATATATTTTCCTTCTCAATAAGTAAACACAAATGTTTGCATTTAATTCCTATTTTTTGTTGTAAAAAGAAGCCAAAAATCTGAAGTAGTTTTTGAAGTAGTTTGTAGAAAAGCCAAGTAAAGGTGATCATTCAACAACGTGCTCAACCTCTTCTTGCTATAAGAAGTCAGAGCTTCTGACCTTCCCAGTTTTTCCCTTTGTCAGGGACAAATGTAGTCCTGCTCTTCTTCAGTTCACTCAGGGCTACAGAGCATTTTATTTTCTGTACTACAGCTCTTTCTGGTCTACCGAAGCATTCCAATCAAGTTGATGTCTTGACCTTGCCCTGGACGGTTGTAACAGCTTGATTCTGTTCTTTTTCAGCTCTTCAGCTTTTTCTTCTGTTGTACAAGTCTTAACTCTGTTTGAGAGCGTTGTCCTTTTAAACGGCTGCATTTTGGCAGAGCTTCAGCTGTCAGACAGACTGCCTCAAGTTACTCTATAGAAGACTTTCATTTAGAGAGAAAGTGGTAAATAATAAGCCCCCTGGCACCATGTGGGACAGTTGGTGTGAAGCTGGTGTCCTGTATATGGGTTGCATTTGAAGCAGCAATATGGATGTCACCGGGTTTTCATGATTGTGGTTCAATTGGGTATAAAAGTTGAAATGTTTGCTACATTTTCTTTCACTGCACTGAGTCAAACGATCCAAACTAATGGAAGAACCTGTTCCCCTCCTCGTCTGAGGGGGCGCTGCACCAAGAACCACTGAAGGAAATTATACACAACCCCCTGACGAAGACGCTGAGCTCAGCTTCCTTCTTCACAAAATATAAGCAAAAACGGAAAAGCATCAGATTTTAACTTTTGCAGAAAGTCTTTCCCTAAAGAACCATTTCTCCCTCCAGCATTAGACTCTTGAATTTGTTTTGGTTCTGCTGACCCAGAATGCCCTACACTTTAGTTTGCTTCCTTTATTTGAAGCGATCTCCAGTCCGTTTGCATTTGAACAGAATTCACATTAATCAAACCGAGACCGAGGTCCAGTCCAAGCTATACAGCCCAAAGTTTTGTATATTTTTTTGTTGCATTTTCCACTTAGCTGCAAATGAATGCACAAAGTTTAACAAAGTGCGATTCCCTTGTAAAAATATTAGCATATTGTCACACCTTGATAGTTGCAGGATTATGAAGAAGGAGCTTTTTTTAATAACTTTGATATGGAGCTAAGGCGTAAATTCAAGCTGGGAGACAGAACACAGCTGATCCTCTTCAATCACGTCACACCCTCCTGCGGCCAATCAGGATCGGCGCCCTTGCGCGTCCCAGCCAATCAACGTCAAGCCGGTCCATTCAAGAAGACGAGCCTCCGGGGATCTGCCTGCTCGTCAGCTGTGCTTCGCCCATCCAAGGCTCTGCTCCATCACCAGTATTCGGACCGGGGGGTAAGACTAGTGAGCTTCGCCGGACTCAGCATCTTCCCCGGCGATCTACGCTCACTAGTCTTCCGCCGGTTCGAGCGCCAAAGATTTGTTCATTAAAATCTTCTAACTGCTTATTTTTCTCTGTGTGAGTTGATCCAGATTGAATTGATTTTCACCTTTGAAGAAATGTCTGTAAGAAGTTTGTAGATTTCACACATTTAATCATTTGAAATGTTCAAGTATAGCAACAACAAACAATATTCCTCCAGTTTTATTGCAATTTTTTAGTGATACAACATAATGTACTGCAATATTGTGAAGAAGGAAAAGACAATAAAATGTTGAAAAAAGTTAAAGGGATGTAAATATGATCAGCTTAGAAACTGTTCTTTATTTTAGTTACTTTCTTTTGCTGTAGTTACAGAAGGAGCAGGTTTAAACTGAATTGGTGAGAGAACTGAATCATTTCAATGGGCGGCTCATCATCGCCTCGCACTGAATACAGGAAGAAAAACAGAAAGTGTGAGTGAAGAGAGGAGCTGAAGATGGAAGACAAAAACACTTTTTCTTGTGCCTCTAAAATAGGAAACTCATCTCATTTTCCTTAAGCTCCAGCTTGTTCTGCTTCTTTCTCTGCTGCTGCAGCTCAGAAAAAAACAACAATTTAATCTTACCACCTGCTGCAACATCTTCTCTCTGCTGGCAACTTTCCACCTCTGAGAGTCGGAATTATGCAAAGCATCAATGTGGCCCTTTCAACAAAACAAGAATGTCCTTCAGGTGTGTGCGCTCGCGCGTCTCCAAGGAGGCGCTGATCTGATTTGTGAAGGACAATTAAAGGAACAGTCTGTTTAAAATGTAAGAGTCATAGATCTTTCTGGAAGGTTTGGGAGGTGGATGACCTTACAGTTTGCTGACGACTTCATGGACGAACAAAAAACAGGGACAGAGTCTGAACATACGGTTCCAGAAAAACTTTGGAGAGGAGGCTAATGAAGAGCAGATAATAATTTCTTTTCTCATTTCCTAATTGTAACACAGTTGGAGTGGTCACACGTACTGATTGCAGAACTTCATTTGACGCATCGAGTTCTTCTACATCAGGCTGCAATCAGATGTTTCAAGTGTGCAATTGTGAAAAAAAAAAGAAACTTACCATGGTTAAAAACACATGAAGATATTAATGTTGTGTTACGTTGTTATGTATCCCTGTTTGCTCCCCCAACACTCTGAACAGGGTTTCTTATCTCAACAGTTGCTTTCTTTTTGACATTTTTCCATAAATACTATGTTCATAGAGTGCATGAGTATTATGAATTTCTGAATTTCTGCAAATCCTCTTTAGTTTATGTGATATCCGCTCTGGGTTAGCGACCACAGCTCCCAGTGAATGATTAAAGAAATCGCATCTGAAGACATGCATAGCTGCTTATTTTATACTTTAATATGCATTATAGCACACAGTAGAAACAGCTTAGAGCTAATACAGAGGCTAACATCTGCAGTCTTCTTGATCTCTGCTGTTGGCCAACAGCCAATCAGCACCAAGGAAAGTTAATGCTGTTCTTGGATTGGCTGTCAATAGCATGTCAAGCAGAATTACTCCTTTTTATTTCTGCTTCTGCATCCTCTTTTGAATACTTTAGATATACTTTATGAAAACTGTTTGTGACTAATTTAATGTGCATCATTTGGATTTAAATTCCACAGAAAAGTTTGCAGTGACTGAACCACAAACAGGTAGAAATGAAGAGTTTAAAGCCTAAAGGGTCAGAGGTCAGAGTGAGGTAACTGTGGAAGATAATTTAACCTGGTAATAAAATGTTGCAGCTATAATGCACGGAAAGGTCAAGTTGAGGAAATTAAAGTTCAAAATGTTGAAGTGTAAAGTTTTTTATTCAAGTTGTCTATTTTTCTGCGGTAAACATCTCATCTTGAAAGATGCAGAGAGATTTTGCTGTAGATTTGACTGGAGCTGTCAGTTCCTTGTTTCCTCATCCTCCTGTTTTTTTTCTGCAAGACCAAACGCATCCCAAAGCAATTTCATCTCCCTTCTGAAGACACACAGATTAAATCGATATAGATCTTTTCTTTTAAATAAGAAAACAAAAAAGTATTTCTAAAAAATGTTTCGAACTGAACTGAACTGCACAGGGTGAGATGGGATGTGATCCAAGACACTGGATTCTGACTGAACATGATCAGGAATCCAAGTCACCACAAATCGTTTGAGCTTGTCCAAAGAAAACCATCAGAATCAAATGTGAAGGGTTCGAACTAAAATCAACGCTGCAGACTGTTGAAAGTAACAATCCTGGAGCTTAAAAAAGAAGCAATGTGGCTCTTTGTCATTATGAAGCCAAACATTTACAAAACTAAGAAAACCATTTGGAAATGCTCAAGAGCATAAAATAAACCATATAACAATTTAAATCCTAAACTGCACATATGTTCTAGTTTCCTAGAACATATACATATTTACATTATTCAAAACAACTTTACTCTTTCTTTTATTTTTGTTTTAGCACACTTCCAAGTATTAAATATAAAAATAGTGTGTGCTGTAAGCAGAGATTAAATCTCACTGCTATTTTTATATAATAAACTGAACTGGACTGGATCCCAGTCAGACTGTTTGCTGACTGGGATCAAAGTGGGATTGGCTGAATTTACCATGAATCTGTCTAAGGGCTTAAATTGACATCTTTTTCCAAATGATAAAATCATTTTTCTCTGAAAAGAATTTGAAATACAGGCAATAAAATGTATCTTTGTTGTGTTTTGCTCTCCTAAACTGGGTGACACTGATTGTCCCTGTACATTATGAAACAAAAGGCTGAGACTTCATCAAGAAAAGGTTATATTGAAACAATAAAGCATGTTTTTTTTCTGTAGCAAATATCTTCATTCATAATCCTCCAGACATAAAAGATCCTGATGTAAACACACAGATGTGTGTTTTAATCAAAGGAGTGACGTAATCCAAAGGCACAGAATATTTCAAACAGAGAACAACATGATTTGGATTTCAGAATATGACAATCGATGCCAGAATACAGAACAGAAAAATGTAGTAAAATGCATTAGTCAGCTCAGTTTTCTTATTGACTGATTGGACAGTGATGGATAGTGATTTGCAGGGAACTGAGAGATACAATTCAGAGAAAATCCAATGATTAATAGATTTGACAAACAAAAGACAGAAAAATACAAAAACCCAACAGACCCAGAAGACGTATCGATGGCAGCAAAAATAAACAGAGGAAAAAAAGTGACTTTTTGTGGACTGGAAGAATTTCTCCCATAGCAGGCTGGAGAGACTTTGTGTCAGAATTAGATCCAAAGTTAAGAGGAGGTCCAGGAAAAAACCGACCCGCTAAAGCGCCTGGACTCACCTGGGGAGAGATTTAACTCTGACCCTCATCATGTCGGCCATGTCGGATAGATCTGCCCATCTCTGTCTGTGAATGCAAAGTGCTGCATGAAGGTCCGGCTGCAGGAGGAGGAGGCTGCAGGAGGAGGAGAGGAAGAGGATGCTTTCATTTATTAAGAAATCATGTTCTAAACCTTCCTTTCAAATTGTTGTATTCCATACAGTGATCGTGTCTCAAGGTGTGTCACTAATTATAAAATAAAGTGGAAATAGTGAGTAAAAATGTAAACTTTCTAAGTGTGTGAATCCAAGTCGAGTCTCAAGTCTTGAGTCTAAGTTCAACTCAAATCCCCGGATCTGATGCGGAGTAAAGATATGAACACATAACTTAAAACCTCACCAAAAGTAAAACCAGGAAACAGAAGTAAAGGCGTCACAAATGTTTACATAAATGTGACAGATATTGTGTCACCTGGCCCTCGTGTCAAAGTGTTAAAGCTCGGTGGCTGCAGCGCGGTTGGCCCAAGGCTGCAATCAATATGGAAATGAGATGCAATATGGCACTGGGAGAGGCAGGCATGTATTATTAAGTTTACTGCTCTTTTCATTCACTTCAGGAAAGACATTACAACACCCCAGTAAAAGTTTCCAACTATTAATCTTTTTTATTAGCCTTTCTATGTCGTAAGAAAACTACAGTGAGACCTTTGCTAAGGGTGGTGAAACTTTCCAGACAAATAGTTTAAATGGTCCCTGCACACAAGAAGAGGAAAAAATGCTGCAGGATTATTCCTAGCATCCTGAATGTGTTGAAAACACAAATATATGTACAAGGCAAAAAACCTAAAGGAAAAGCCTAAAGCCCAGTGATTCAGCCCTGTGTTCATTAAATTCCCATCCCCTGAGTGTAAACTCTCATACTGTAGATTCATGAGTCAATAAAATCATTACAAACTAATACTGGGAAAATGCCTTGATTTTTAGTGTCTACAAACTGTAATTTAGCAGAATTATTTTATATAAAGTTAAAAAATAACAATCAGGCTGCTTAAACCAACACAGAACCAACGCAGCCGGACAAATAGCACCAGGGGAGTAACAATACCCCACACCAGAAGAAACAATGCAGGTTGTCAGGTTTGTGAGAAAAGACGAGTTTCAGCAGCATTTAAAAACAGAAAACTGAGACCAACTTTCTGTTTTCACAAGTAACACAGATAAAGATTCATCCAGATCAGCCACCGGTTAGTATTCTGGCAGTGATAACACACCACCTTCATCTTCACTGTGCTGCTCACAATTACTTTTTATGAGTATGCAAAGTTCTGCCTAGCAAACTATCTGAAGTGATTTATGCTTCACCAAAGCAGCTATAATTAAAATGTATGGTTTTTGTGATGTAAAACAATGAGACCAAGATGAATCACTTTGGATGTTTTTTCAGCTTTTATCTGAAATATTTTCTGTAAATTTAACAGAAAAACATTATTGGAACAACAAGCAAGAACAAGCTGGTTGCCTGAGTTTCCACTAAATTACATTCAGTCTTCTTCCTCATGCCATCAATCATACAGGATCTGATTAACCTAAAGTTTAAGTGTCCTGATAGCATTTCTTTGACATTTGCTAATTTTCCCTCAGCGTAGCAGAGAAGATACAGAGGATCAAAAATAATCTCCGTTTAAAACATTCGCAGAACAACAGAGTCAGCAGAAACTGGAGGTTGTAAAACAGCAGCAACATTCAAATCTGGATGTTTCTCAACTGTTCCTAAACTCACTGCTTTTATTATCACTGTTTCCTGCCGTCTGGACTAAACAGCATGATTGAAAGATGGAAATATTTTTCCTAAGTGTGTTTGGCACAGTAGCAGCACTACTTTTGCAGCGTGAAAGGTGACAGTAAATGAAATGATGAGAATCTCTAAATGCCAGAGAGTTTTGAACCAAAAGCCTCATTTCTGGCATCGCTGTGAGTCCAATCATGTCAAAATCCACAAAGTCTAGAGAGCATATATTTAGAGGAATAGTAAAGTGTGATAACGGTCTAGCTCAAGTCCAAGACAAAATCAGAAAAAAAATAAATCAATAAAATGTGTAGACAGGAAACATCTGTCAACCAGAGACTGCTATGCTGTGAAAAAGGTAGGATGTCAAACTGAATGAAAATGTGCTGATGTCCACTGCACTTCCATTTCCCAAATCCTCCAGCACTACTAATATTAAAGTTATGTTTCATGCTCCAATATGCATTTACTTTTTAATTTTAGAGAACAACACTCATCTTGTTGCATGTAGTATTTTAAATGAACTGCCTGCTTCCAGCTCCTCTCTGTTAGTCAGCAATGTTGTCTCAGAGTCACTGAAGGTAACACTGGGATGTTAAAGCACATTTCAGTCCAGGCAGGATCATTTAAATTTTAAATATCCCAAAGATTTACTTTTTGAGTGATAGTTCTTTATATTTCTGTAAGAAAAGTCATGAAATGTTTTCTACAACAAGCTGTGGGAGAGCTGGCAGGGTTTCGTCTTTAGGTCAACATTCTGTCTGGCAACACGGCCAAGTCAAATGTAAACTTGTAACCTGTACTTGTTCATCACTTAAATGCCAAAGATCTTACAGTCAGAGTCTCATTTCCATCTGTGCTCCTGCAGTCTAGTGGGAGGGAAGCTTATAGCAGAAAGTAAGAGCTGCTGTCATGCTGCTGAAATGCTGCGTTTTGCCATCCAGACGGCTGGCTGGGTTAAAGATATGACATTTAAACACAACAACAACAACAAGGTTTTTTCCAGAGACTGATTAAACCTATAGCTATATTAAACAGGTAATCCTGTTTAATATATTTACTTTGTGTCTAAAAACTAAAACAAATCCTGTGAAAAAAAAAAAAACATCTGATATTAAAACTAAGCCCTGAGCTGGCAGCTGTTTCACAGCAGCTTACGTTTACTTGGTCGACATAACCGGACCGTCATGTTTCTGGACTCTGGGAGGAAGTCAGAGTACCCAGAGAAACACACACACATGCACAGGGAGAACATCTGAACTCCCTGCAGAAAGACTCCAGGCTGTTAAAGTCAAGGCAACAGGACCAACTGCTGCACTGTGCAACCTGATGATACATTATCAATCAATCAATCAATCAAATTTTATTTGATTGATTGATTGATTGATAATCAAAGTGCTTTACATCAAAAACACAAAACACAAAGTAATACTATTTGACAAGGACTCCAACCTACAAAAAAATAAATAAAAAAAAGGGGGGGGGGCTCTAAAAATACCTCTCTTGTAGATTTTAGTTGAGACAACAGGGATTCTACACCCTCTGGGACTTTAGTCAAGTTGTTCCGACAAGGACTCCCAACCATTAGGCCTATAAATCAAATGAACTTTTAAATTTAGAGGTTTTGGTCTGATATGATCTCTGCTACACATTCTGCACTATTTAGCTTTTGTTAGTCTGGTATGTGCAGCACAATGACTATAGTGTTGCAACAATAATATGTGTGTTGCATATATATATATATATCTACTTGTCAAAAAATAAAATTACTCAGAATGTAAATAGATAAAAATGAGATACTGAAGAAAAATATTTATCTAAAGTCGAGAAGCTTGATCTTATCATGAGATGATTTACTAGAAGAAGATCAGCTGCTTGTGTAAACAGGGCCTTTAGCTCCGGTGACCCACTTATGAAGAAAACTCAAACAGTTCCAGGATGAAACATGTCAGTGGGTCACATAATGAGGGAAGCAGAGCCTTCCTGGGAAAGGACAGACAGGAAGTTGCTGCAGAGGACTGTGAGTTCCTCTGCTTGGCAGATTCATCACTGAATCACTGAAGCACAACAAGCATTTAATTAATCACTATGGCTGTCACTGCAGCACCAGTTTGCTGTTGTATCAAATAACCTCTAAGTTCACAGTGTTTGTTCCTATTCATGGAAATTTCATATAAATTCACCTTTAAACAATCTGAATATTAATATAATGTTAATCTATTTCAGTAATTCCTTCAAAAAAAATGAAATGAAGGTTTTGTAGTGAGCCAATACAAAGTTTGACCTAGAGCAGACATGTCCAAAGTCCGGCCCGGGGGCCAAATGCGGCCCGTGGTCAATTTTCATCCGGCCCGCAGCCTCCGTCATAGAATCAATAACGCCTGGCCCGCGTATAATACATTACTTGCGTGTTCTAAGTGCTGACATCTAGAGGCTCAAATAGGAACAGCAAATTAGTATGTGAGGCCCCCCAATTTTCTAAAATGGCGGCAATTAGCAAAAGGAGGAAAGTTGACTGCGAGGGCCGACGGTTCAAGGATGGGTGGAAATTGGACTATTTCTTCATTGAAATACATAACAACTGTGTTTGCCTCATTTGTAAAGAGACAGTGGCTGTTTTTAAAGAGTTCAATGTGAAGCGACATTATCAAACTAAACATGCTGAGGCACATGACAAGATCACAGGTAATGAACGCAGCGAGAAACTGAAACACCTTGAAGCTAGCTTAATCTCACAGCAGCAATATTTTACAAAAGCTCGAGAGTCAAACGAGAATGCTACAAAGGCTAGTTACGAGGTAGCAGCGCTGATCGCAAAGCATTGCAAACCTTTCACCGTTTCACTAGTGCGCAGCGTCCTGTCCCCCGCGCCGCCAAGCCAGAGAGAGGTGTGCTAATCAACATTTATAGTTACTGTCATATTTTAAATGAGCCCTGCACTTGTTGATATGACAATTTCTCTGTTATTGTGTTTAAAAATTCTGTAAATATTAAACTCCCATTTTGAGATTTTTTTTATGTTTCAAATGTAATTTGTACCCAAGAGTACAATTACTTTTCTTCAACTGTTACAAAAAAGTTAGTGTTAAAAAAGTTAAGTTAAATGAATATTTATTTTCAATTTTCAATGTCAATAGAATTTTGATATGTATGTTTCAAATGAACCAAAACATATGCTTAAGATGGCTGAAATTAAAATAAAAAAGCAAATGTGAAACACAACAGCTCGCTGAAATGTATTTAAATTAATTGCTGTTATATGTAAAGAACGTCCGCCAAGGTTGGCCCCCCTATATTTTTAACACACCAAATCTGGCCCCCTTTGCAAAAAGTTTGGACACCCCTGACCTAGAGGAACAAAAATGTGGAACAAGCTTAAGAAACATTCATGTTCAATCACACTCCTGCAAAAAACACAAAGTCAAACATTCTCCATAGTGATGCACAAATACAAGCCCAGTTTTTAGGCTTAAGGGGAAATTGCTGTTTTCTAAAGTGCCAGTTCAGTTTTGTTGTTTTGTTTTTCATTTTTTGTGCTTCCTCAAGTTATATTTTGTGGTACTAAAATGCATCTTTAAACCTGAAAAGTCTAACAATGGTGAAAATCAAAAGAAAACAGAGAGAACATTTTTTCACTCCACAAAATAGTGTTTATGTTAATCTGTGAAAATAAACTCAATTCCAGCTCCGCATTATAAACGTGTCAGAATAAGTGTGAAAAAAACTCAACATGTTGCTTTAAAAACTTTCTTCTTTTGTTTTGAACAGTGAGCTCTGAGGAATTTGACAATCATTTTAACTTTTAAATGATGATTTCTGAAACCTGCTTCTTTCAGCTGTCTTCTCACATTGATCAAGTTTGAGTTGAAACACTGTAGCTTTTAGCTCTAACCATGAAACATGATTATCCTCATTAATTATAAAGAGGACCTATTTTCAGACTGATTCACTTTGAGCAGAAGTTTAAATCAAGCCAGTTGAATTCCTATAAAAACTTGATAATTCATCTATTTTTAATGCAGTTCACTTCAGATTTGAGGCAGATTCCATTTTATAGTAATCAACAAAAAAACATTGAGTACATGTCAACCTAAAGTTCAGGTGAAGTGACAGATTTTTCTCTGTTTTGCATAATCTGGCAGTTTACTGAGTTAATTCGTTTTGTTTTATAATTCCCAGATAAACCAGGCAGCAGCGTCACGTCTTCGCCTCAGTCTGACTGTCAGATTTACTCTCCTGACTTCACACAGACTCCTGTCAGCTGCTAAGTTCTCATGTTTCCCTGCAATGTTAGGTTTCATTTTAGGAACATGTCCGTCAAGCTGCTTCACTTTCTTTGATCACCACCGTTTAAGAGATTATGCTGAAAAAGACCAGATAAAAATGCTGATGTTAGAGGAGACGCCATCAGTTTATTCATCGTCTTCAACTTTTAAACATTTATTTGAATTATTAATCTTTCAAAGGACAAGATTTAATTTATTGTGGATTTTCTGTAATCTAGGGGACGAAAGTAATGAAAGAGGTTCAGAAATATACATACACCTCTGACTAACATCTGGAGTAATGTTTGTTATCCAGATGCAGAGACACTGCTCTCTTTCCTGTTCTAATTGTAGTTGGATATTTTGTCAGAATCTGCACTTTTCATTTAAATGAATGGATTCTCCAGGCCTAACCTGACTTTAAAACATTATCTATTCATTTTTATTAGTGTTGGCATCAATCCAGATTTTCATAGCACTGCATCTGTAGTTGTATTTCAACCTGCTTCAATCATTTTTACCATAATTGGATCAAAGAAAATAAATTCAGTTTTATGCATTTGATTCATGTTTGTTTAAGTCATTAAAGTTGCTTGTTGGGTTGGATTGATCCCCAAATTGATCTACTTTATACAGACTTGTGCATTTATGTTTATGACAAAATTAGTTTCATGAGCTCTGGCTGTCAGAGGTTCAGAGTCCTTTAAGCTGCAGGGCCAGAGCAGCGTTAACCCTGCAGTCTGCAGCGAATGAACAGCCTCACTAGTCCTGCTGTGGTTAAGAACTGTAATTGGCTCTGGCTGTGTGCTGATTGTCTGTCTTTGATTGGCTCCCAGTGAAGAGTTTGTCTTCAGGACCCAGAGTTGAGTCATGCTCAGCGCTGCCTCCGGGGTTTCACCACTTCATGGTGTTGGTTGGCTTGGATGTATCGGTCAGTAATATCAGAAAAACTTACCGTAAAATATTCAACCTGCTGTCGCATTAGGCTTTGTTGGCTTCACAGCAAAGAAGATAGATAGATAAATAAATAATGTACAAAAGCTGATTTGTGTTTTAATATGGAACGCTATGGGCACTTCACACAGGAAGCCACTCATCACGTTTCTGCATTTTTCCATTCAAATCTTCATGGTGATGTTAATGTTGCCAGGTAACCTAGCAACAGCTGTGTGTCTCTGCAGTCGTTTTAAGGGATGCTGCGGGAGGGAAGCGATGGAGGGAAGCGATGGAGGGAAGCGATGGAGGGAAGCGATGGAGGGAAGCGATGGAGGGAAGCGATGGAGGGAAGCAGGAGAGGATGGAGAAAGAGTCGAGGTCATTAGTGAGAAAACAAAGAAAGCCGAGCGGCCAGTGAGACGCAAAATCTGACTAATTACTCCAAAGAGAGTTTCTCCTCTCCTGATAAATTCAATGTAGTCGGCTTTACTCCAATGAGTCTCACTTTCTCTTCTGGATAATGGCGTCCACTGCATCCACTCATTGTGGATTTTATTTTAATTGTTGCATTTCATAGCTCCATCTTTATTTGCCATGCTGTTAAAGTCTTAAAGCCTTAAATAGTCTTAAAACTGCATCTGTAAAACCAACTTTTGTTGGGCATTTATTAACTTAAACGAACTGAACCACATCTCCCAGCATTCATTGCAGTAGAGGGCATAATTTGCTCATATGAGCCCAAAGTAAAGCTGGATGTGTGAAGAAGAGCCGTCCAGCTGCTGCAGCTGCTCCAGCTGCTGCAGCTGCTCCAGCTGCTGCAGCTGCTCCAGCTGCTGCAGCTGCTCCAGCTGCTGCAGCTGCTCCAGCTGCTGCAGCTGCTCCAGCTGCTGCAGCTGCTCCAGCTGCTGCAGCTGCTCCAGCTGCTGCAGCTGCTCCAGCTGCTGCAGCTGCTCCAGCTGCTGCAGCTGCTCCAGCTGCTGCAGCTGCTGCAGCTGCTCCAGCTGCTGCAGCTGCTCCAGCTGCTGCAGCTGCTCCAGCTGCTGCAGCTGCTCCAGCTGCTGCAGCTCTTTCTTTATCCTTGGACATCATTTGAAACCTGAATAAACCAAAAATATTTTCTCTCTTTTTTTAGTGGTTGGATTTTATGTCTGCAGTTAGAGAAGGATGTTACTGACAAGTATTTTGACTGTAAGTCAAATACATTCTCAGATTTGATTGGAGGTAAATGTGTGTGTGATCTTCCTGTGTCTGTGTGAGACGTGTTTTCTGACCAACCATCCTAAATTCATTCCCTCATGAAAGTCTGGCTGATGATTCCAGGAATGGTTCCTCAGTTCAGCTAAAGAAACACGACTTTTAATTCATTACTCATCATATTTTTTAACCATTGCATAAGCCGAACATTTATGCAATTCCTTTTGTGCCTATGCTTTCATTCCAGTGAGAAGCCAATGTTAACCTTGTCATTGACAAGGGAAACGTAACAGTAGCCATCTTTTGTCCCTTCAGCTAATGCCACTTTGTATCTCCTCTGCTTTTCCACTCAGGTCAGAATTTCAGTAAGACATTTTTATATAGTCTGAGGTCAAATTCATCTCCCTTTATTCCTCTTATCATTTAATTCCCCTGGCACATTTATCTGATTGATCGTAGCCTTCAGTCAGAGACGCTCATTTATAAGGAAAAACCTTCGCCTTGTTTAAACTGTGGTACCTCAGACATAATGAATAAATCTTGTTGATGATGTAAGCGAGGCTGTATCCAAGGACAAAGAGAACAATAACCTGATTATTTTTCTTTCAACTTCATCAAATTGATTTTTCTTTTGGAAACACATCGTCTGATGGATTCCACTATTTATGTTACCGACAGTTTTTTGCTTAAAGGTTCCTTTTATTCTTCTGCAGCACAAATGCATTGCTGTGCAAAGGGCTGGGGGAGGTTGAAGAACATGTGAGCGATAATTATAAAGTTTGTTCACTGTGAAACTGTGGCGCTTTTTGCTTTTATGTGAGTGTGGATGTTCTAGTCAGTGTCCTGTGTCGGTAAACCTGAGGATACAGAGGAAAAAAGAACATGTTGAATGTCAAGCAGCTTTTATCAGGAGTTGAGGTTTATGAACTTCCTCATTTCAGCTCCAAGAGATCCAATTAAAAAGTCTCAAATAGGGGGGCAATATTTTCGCTTCGAATGAATGCAGCCATTTTTTTTTATGTAATCCTCTGTTCTGTTCTTTTTTTGTGATATTTCTGATGCCTGTTAATGAGGGGCCATGCAGTGATCACAAAGTAACAACTTCTGAAGAGATAGTCGGCTGCAGCCGTTGGTTCTTGTTTCCATGAAACAGCCTTAGCTCTGGTAGCCTGACATGGTGACTCATGTGCAACTCCTTTCCCATTTCTGCACAGTTTAAAAGTCACAGTTTGAATTTACAGAGCAAATCAACTTTGTAATGAATAAAAAAGATTTTAAAAAATCCTGAGCACTGAGGAATCACTACACCTCTTCCACTCTTCAGAAACAAAGGTGTTGATGTGTAAACTGTCAATAATAATAATAATAATAATAATAATAATAATAATAATAATGCAGTAGCAAACTTTAATTATATTTTAGAATCTAGGCGTTTTGATTAGAATCCCGTTACTTTGCTATCCTAGGGTTAAGTTGTTACACAGGAAATTTCCTTTCAACACCTTAGTGAGCTCTGGGTCACTGTAGCACACAACCAGCTACAGCGCACAGCGAAATGTTAAAGAAATATTTGAGCTCAATCAGAAACAGCCAATCAGAGCCAAATTGGCGCTCTGAGTGCTGTCAATCACCCCAGTGTACAAGCTGGACACAGCTTCACCATTGCTCTCTGCTACACTAGATCTGATTCACCATAACAAAGCCTGGGCTGGTTAGCATGGCCATTAATGGCTGTGGGTAAACACGTTTCCTCCATTAGCATGTTTAGCAGCACATACACACGATTAATTGACAGCGCTAAGTCACTCCTTTGGCTGTAATTGTTTGTTTTTGATCGAGAGGAGTATGTTGGTTCAGACAGCGCTCAGAAGTGGAGAAGTTTATTCTTTTTAGAAATGATCTGTGTGATATTATGCTGGCACAACATGGTGTCAATAAATATGTGAAAAACAAAGTTTTGAAAAAGTTACCTACTGTAATGTTGTTCACAATTTTAATTTTCTAGATTTCTTACTGCAAGATGCTACAATAAAACAATGATTTACGGTAAGACCAAAGTGCGTATACTGTACTTTGTATTGTCTATCACGTTCCTCTAATTTTCTGGTTTTCTGGCTCCTGGTGTCAGTAAAGTAGTTTGTTCCAGTGAAACTGTTTCTGTTTTTATGTTTTAGGACTATAATTTGCTAACTGAAAGCCTCCCATCAGGGAACGAGTAATAAAATAATGAGGAATCAGACACCAGTAATGAACAGAAATGTAGGAGGCTCTGGCACCAGAGAGCCTGCTGAATTTTTTAAAGACTTTATAATTACGCTCTCCATCTCTGAACTCTGCAGTTGTATAATTGTATCTCCATCTCTCTCTGCTCATCATTACTCGTTACACTGCAGTGTATTATCACTGTGTTCATACCTGCTCAGTTCATTAGAGACTCTCTACAACACATTGAGAACATTTGACCTTTAACCTATGCAAGTTTCTTGCTCCATCTGTTTCACTGAGTAAAAGTTCAGTTTGGATCAAGTTTTGTTGCAGGAAGTGAAGCAGTGCAGTATGAACACACCAAGAAATATGCTGAACAGCGCCACCTGCTGGATTAAGCGGGTACAACATGATCACAACAGTTCAGTTTCTAATCAATTTAGACATTAAAACTCTCATAAGGAGAAAAATCATTTGATTAGTTTCAACTTAAAATAAAAAACAACAGAATTGGTACTTTATGTTTACAATTGTTTGTTTGTCACCCTCAGGATTCCAACGTTTTGACATTAAAGTGTAAAAATAAAATTTTAAAAATGCGTAACTTACAATTGAATCATTTAAACAGTTGTAATACCACAATTAATATGACTCTTTAGTTATAATAAGTATAAGCAAGAGACATGACCTGGAACTAAATACGCCGAGACAAAATAAAATAATCTAGTTCAACTTTACAAGTAACCAGAGACAGTTAGAAAGCAGTAATTTAACATTCATGTGAAGTTCTTATGATCTCACTTTCAGCTGTTTATACCTATTTCATTAGTAGTGAAAAAGCATCATAACAATGTAAAATGTAATATTACACACCATATTTTATGTAGACTGTTGTTCAGGTCAGAGGTCATCACTTCACCCAGATTTCAGCCTGATCACTGGCAGCCAGCTGTAATAACTGAAGCTGTGAGTTTATTTGATCGTTCCTCATTATATCCAAACATAATGACTTCAGTTTTGTTCCTGTTCAGCTGGAGAAAGTTATGGCATATACACACATTTACTTTAAGCAATCTCGCATTTTGCACTGTTGTCTGTTTTGATATGACTTGTCATTAATTTGGCTTCCATGTTTTCTTTGTGGCTCCTGTTGATTGTATCCAAACGTTTAAACTATTAATCCCTGTTTTTAAAGCATCATGTTTCTCTGTGTTGAAGTCTCAGACTGTTGGCTGAGTCTCAGATGACGGCGGCTTCGGAACAAGGTGTGAAACGTGTCTGGACTGACTCTACATTGGGTGTGAAATAGTCTGGACTTTGAGTAACTTTTATGACATGACATCTCCACAGGCTGGGTGGGCTCAGTTACATACCAGCCTCACAGTTTGACTGTCATTTCAACATTTCCCTCAGGACCTTTACGTTTTAGCTGTAAGAAATTTGTGGGGACCGATCTGCAACATGTTGCTCTCACATGGATGGGTGAATGAGAATACTTTTACTATTATCAGCCATTCTTATACATCATAACTCTGGATAGATGATAATCATCATATGGACAGTGAGAGCTGCCTTCCCTCTCAGTGTCTCTGCTCTCAGTCTAATCACAGGCTGCAATCAGCAGGATGTGCACTGGAGGTGCAGACATCCAGCGCTCAGACACTCTGAGGCCAGGCTGTGCCGACCCCAGCCTGAGATCGAGCCTTCATCTATACCAGATGAAAAGCATGATAATGAGCATAATTTCCCCTCACAGTTCTGCTTTGCTCAGCTCGCTGCCAGCAGTTACCTACCAGAGGTCCTGCTGCCTTGTTTTTCTGCACTGCCTCGACCATTACATCGCTTCACTTTGTTGTGGCTCTCTCAGCCTGAGCGGCTAGTGCAATTACTGCTGGAGACGGGTGCAGACAAGCAAAGCTACTACTGTGAATCACTCAAAGCCTGCATGCTCCACCACCATCACCTTCATGTCCCCTAAAAGGCTACAACGAAACTACTGCCACTGATATAGTCACTATGCCCAGCCTGCAGGTAGTTTTGTCTCACACAGCAACCTTCTGGTCTTTAAGCTTAAAAATACAAATGTCTAAGGTGTCAACAATTTACTTTTGGGGTTTTGATAGAAATTTGGGCCCAACTCATCTGACTCATGCATTATTTTGGCATTGCAGAGGAACTTCATAGTTTGAAAATGAGCTCTGGACTTATGCGTTTCAGACAAAGTCAATTAAAGCCATTGTTAAAGGGAGTTTATAAATAAATACAGTTTGCTATATATATGTAAGACAGATCAGGTTTCTTACACAGCCTGTGTGCACAGTTCTGTCTACAACTGGACACATCTGAGCTCTTTGACATCCAAAAATGTCAAAGAGCTTTACACTAACCAGTCCCTCACCCATTCATCCACACACATTCACACACTGATAGTGGTAAACAGAGTAGCCACAGCTGCCCTGAGTGAAGTGACTCTCTGACCACCACATATCCAACACTTCAACCGGCTTATTTTGTGTGATTGAAATTTTAAACATCAATGAATTTGACTGATCTGTATTGAAGCAGCTGGAATCAATTCAGATCTGCATGTGGAAACTATCCATCCATCCTTTTTGTTTGTTTGCTTTCAAATTTATAAGAAATAAAATATATAATTTTCTAACATTGTTTGTTAGTGTGTTTGATGATTGTATACCTATTTTAAATTTGGATATGTCCTTAACATTGAGATCTTTTAATGTGTTTTTTGTGTAAATACGCCCTCCAGTGGACATGTTTGGAAATTATAAGGAAGTGATGATCTCCAAAAGTACAAAACTTTGAGAGGAAAATATGTAGAAACTATCTGTAAAAGGATATTTTCACACAAAACCTTACAACATTAAGATGTTACTATGTTTCTCACTGAGGTGACTGCTGACCAGTGAGTTGTGGTCAACATGGCTTCACCTGATTTTAGTTTTTAGAGAAAATAACTTATTGACTCTTATATCATTTTTTGACATTTTGGGTTTCCACAAAGAACAATAAATGCCACATGTAAACACTTGTTAGGAAAATTATTATCTTAGTTCATTTACTTTTATTTGAATGGTTATGTTTTCATATTATTCCGTGTGTTGTTTTCTTTCCTTTTCTTTTATGTGTTTATTCTTAACTGTCTTTTAGGGTTTTCTCTTGAGGGTTGGAGATGTCTCACACATTTCTGTGTTAAAGAGCCACATTGATCCTTATCTGTATCATCCTTGTGTCCTAACAATGGGACATCAACGGAAGACTTCCAGAACATCCTGTAGGATAGTGTATTGGTCAATTGTTTGCATGTCTGTGTGAGAAAGCCAACCTCTTTGTGTATTCAGATGAGAAAAGGCAGTTGGGGACTGAGAACTGGTGGAGTTAATCTCAGACAGCGTTTGGCAGCGGTTCGCCGCGTCGGGCTCTTCTCCCCTTTTCTGCGGAAAAGTAATTTGTATCTTTGGTTGATTCTTGCAAGTTGGGGAACAAAATAAACCCAACAGCACTGCAAGTTGTTTAGATGCTGACAGAAGCAGAAAGCATCGTTTGACAACCAATGACTGGATGCCTGGCAGTACGCTATGCTAAATCACAATTACAGCAAATGCTAACAATAGCAACTGGGAAATGGTAAATGTACTGCAAACCACACAAAAATTTTAAAAAATGGGGAGAATAAAGTAGATCTGAAATTTTCTTGAAAGCATTAAATTTTGTCGTGTCTCGTTCTAATAAACTCAGTATCATGTCTGATGTCCTGGTTTCTGCATGGTTTCCAGTTGCTTCATGTCGCCTCCTGGTTCTCTGTCCTTCATGATTTGTCAGTTCCTTCTGTTTTCCTCAGTGATAGTCTCTCAGCTTCTTTGAGTTAATTTTAATTAAAACTCTTAATTCTGTTTCAAATTATGCCTTTATCTTCAGTTCACTAACAATCATTATGACATGCAAGCACAAGAACACATGAACAATTTGTTTACATGAGAGAAAATGAAAATAAAACATGAAGTGTAAGGAAACGTTCAGAGGTAAATAACTCAAAATTATAACAACAACTTCTACAACTGTAGATCTTGTGAGTATTTATCTAATAAAAGATGTAAAAATATATATATTTGCCCATATAATATGGCAAACGATGGTGGTCGTACCACGAAATATAATTTTCAGTGCCAGCAAATGAACTCTGGATGCTATTTTGCATCATAACAGATATTAAAACCTAAACAGTCTCAGTAGTTGTTGCAGACCTGCTTCCATGACCTGTGCTGATCGTCTCCAGAATGTTAGATATTTTACAAGAACAAATTGAAGCCAGAAACTTATCCAGGATGGTTTTCCGAGTGAACAAATACAAAGTTGTGTCTGCAAGAGGACTAAGAAAAACACAAACTAAAGCCACGAAATGGAGAACTATAATGCTACTATTTAGGTGGCTATTGCTATCGAAAACTTCAGCTGCACCTAAGAGCAAAATGATGACGGGCAGATAAAGCAGAGTGTAAATAATCAGCACAGCAACCTGAATGGCTACTATTCGTCGTTTTTCATCTGCTGGGACACCGAGCGCTGCAGACAGAGCTCTGATAGTCCCAACCAGGAAGAAGATGAAGAAGGGAAAAGGCAGGAGGAGAACAATCATGAAGAAGATGATAGCAATCTTAGACTGCATTAACCCAATGCCAAGTATGATATAAAAAAGTGGAAGTATCCAGACCACAATGCAGACCACCACATATCTCTTGTTCCTTCTCTTGAATCTGTACCACAGAGGCTTGGTAATGACCAGATACCTGCAATAACAGAAAGACATGTTTAGTCTCTGAAGGTTATTAAGGGCAGATTAATGTTTTTATGTCAGACAAAAGGAGTAAACATGGAAACATACCTTTCACAGAAGATACACACCATGAATCCAACACTGACCATGATTCCAAAATATACAATATGGATGTATGTGAGATCATCTTCACTCAGTCTACTAAAATTTGCTGGAATTCTGGAGCAGAGCTGAAAGATATCAGAGACGAGGAGGTTGATGACATAGACTGGAGCATCCTGACCCTTTCTCACCTGTGAGAAAAAAAAAACAGAAAAATAATAATGGAATAATAATATTGTGTTATTAATATTAAAATGTTGCTTATTCCAAACATTCCAGTCATTTCTAGGGACAACACAGACTTAAACCTGAGATAAGACAAAACCATCATAAAACACTAAAGATAAATAAACCCTTTCATCAAACTGTTTTGACAGGTGACCTTTGACCCTGACATGGAAGTCTATTTAACATCTATCTTAAGGAGTGCCAATGAATAAAGAGGGTGTTGTAAATGAACCCTTGCAGTATCTTATTCTTTTTGCTGTCTTGTTTTTAGACCATTGATATTAGTACTTTTAATATAAAAGTAGCCCTGAGATGCAAAATTTAAATCCCAAATCAGCTTGTGGCACAAACTGCTTAAAGCAAAATAGGTAAACAAAACAAACAATTCCCTTTTAGTTTTTCACAGTTTAAAGAACAAACTCTTAGTCAAATAGTACATTCATTGTTAATGAATAAGCTAAACTGTACTCACCTGTGAAAAAACTGCAATCATCACTATAAGAATTAAAAGGAGTCCAACGCCAATGGTGATCCGATTTAGCAAATTTAAGACTTTGGAAATACATATGCCAGGACATTCAAAATTATAATCAAGGTCATAATATGTGCCGTCGTAGTCCTCATCAGTGTAATCGAAACCGGTTTGGTTATGGTAATTGTATTCTGTAGTGTTTATGTTCATCTCATCCATCCTAATATTGATGATGGGAGTAACTGTAAACAGAAATGATGATACATGTGTAAAATATGTCTAATTGATCTGGAATCAAGGATCCTTAAATCCAGGCCTGGAGGGCCGATGTCCTTCAGCCTTTATATATTCCTGGTTCAACACACCTCAGTCAAATATCTCAACACGTCCTCAGTATGCAGTCAAGATCTCCAGAGTGACTTGTGGCCTGAAACAGACACAATAAACCTAAATATTCATGTATTCAATATATTCACAAGTGGACAAATTTCATCATCATCATCATCATCAGATTTTATATTGTTCTTTTTGTTTTCTAACTGAGTTCAGTCTATGAATCCAACCTGAAAAATCCAAACATGTCCTTTCAGTATATAAAATATCACTTTGTGTGAGTTCATAAATGTGTTATCCAGACAAACCACCTTAGCAGCTACTTTATAGACTCCTATTCTTCCAACCCAGAAAAAGGAATTAGACCAGATGATACTTACTTACTAACTGATACTTATCTAGCAACGCTGAATAGTAGAATCTAGTTTATCTAGTAAATATACTTTAGATTAACATCATTAGCTTTTTCTTCTTTTCTTAATATAAAATACACTTTTTATAAAAATGTTATGTTGTTTTATTCTCCACAAAAACACAAAGAGAATAAACTTTAAGATACTGTTGTTAGTTTATAAACCACTGAACATCTTAACATTAAAGATCTGTTTGTTGACATAGCAACCTTCCAGACCTCTCAGGTCCTCTGGTTCTGCTCTGCATCCTCAGAACCAGAACCAAACAAGGACAAGCAGCATTCAGCTTCTATGCACCACAAATCTGGAACAAACCTCCACAAAACAATCATAACAACTGAAACACTGAGCTCCTTTAAATCACAAAACAACTCACCTGATCAGAGTTGCTTTTGAAAAATAATAAATGATACACTGACCAACAGTTTGATGAGTAATGTTTACTGGTTTTCTAAGTTTTTTGATTGTGTTTCCTATGACTGTGTATTTTTGTGTTGTTATGATGTAAAGCTCTTTGAACTGCCTTGCTGCTGACATGTGCTTTCCAAAGCTGATCCATTGATTATATTGACAGAACTGACTGAGTTTATCAGGAGAAATTCACACTTGAAAGTTCCTAAAATGAAACTTGACATCTGCTTTGGTTCAGGATTTGTGTTTTCAGCAGTAGAAAAAGATCAGTTAGTTCAGATAAAACCATGAGTGGATATCAAAAAGCTGATGACCCTAAACCCCCTAATAAGGTTTAGGGAAAAATGCAAACAAAGTGCAAACATTGTTCCACATATTAGTTTAGATTTTTGCTGTATGCTGAAAAGAAGCTTTTCCAGTCACTTTGATGACTCAAAGCGCTTTACACTAGAGTCACATTCAGCCATTCACACTCACATTTACACACCTATTCCCAGACCGGTAGGCAGCACCCTATGGAGCTTCACAGAACATAAACCTGGCCACATCATGTCGTCATAGAAACAGCTACCAAACAAACTGACAGCATAAATTTAATGTAACATTATTTGTATTTAAACAATGTTCAAAATAAATGACATATGAACAGTTTTAGTGAGATTATGTTAAGAAATTAAAAAATATTTTAAATGCAGAAAAGGGAATAAAAATGTGAAATCAGAGGATATTTAGTTACATTTAACTTCAGTTTGAAATTGTTTAAATTTCTAGTCACTCACTAGTGACCAGTGAGTGGAGGCTCACTGGTCACTAGTGGACCAGTGAGCTTCCCTACTGGTCCACTAGTCACTCTGTGTACTGTGACGAAGCTCCACGTTAGTCTTTGAACACAACTACCATTACTATTCAGAAGAGAACCAGATTTGATGGCTTACCACAGTTGAGCGCTGAACAGACTGTTTGGAATTTTCAGTTTTCCTTGAATTTATAAGCAACCAGTAGGGGGCCCAAAAACCACTCATCACAGGACAATCATGAAACATATTTTAGCAAGAATTTCATTTATATCTAATACTGTTGCATTAGTATTTATACACAATACATTACAATTACTTTGCAATGTCACCTGTCAGTTTTTTTATTTTCATTTTCGGACCGGTGAAGCAATTGAGATCCGACTGTGGAACTAACTTCATGGGAGCGTGCAAGAACTTGGCAAAAACTCCAACTCACTGCAACAATAAAGAAATTTGGTGTTTCTTAAATAAAAATGAGTGTACATGGATTTTTAATCCATCTCATGCCTCACTTATGGGAGGAAGTTGGGAGCACATGATCAGCATCACAAAGCACATACTAGATTCCATGATGTCAGGTTCTCCAACTCATCATCTCACCCACGAAGTGCGAGTTACCTTTCTAGCTGAAGTTACTGCCGTTGTGAACTCTCGACCTTTTCCAGTCTCTTCTGTCCCTTTATTCTCACACCTGCTACACTCCTCATTCAAAAGACTGAGGATTCCTCTACACCTCCTGCAGACTATGAGTGTGGAGGTCTTTCTAGACGTCAGTGAAGGCAGGTGCAATATCTTTCCAATCTTTTTTAGCATTGTTGGAAGAGTCAATAATTGCCTACCTTGCAACTGCGACAAAAGTGGCAATCAGGGAAACCTAATCTTCAAGTTGTGCTTTTGAAGGACTGTCAAGCCGAGAGGAACCAGTGGCCCAAGGACATTGTGGTTAATACCTTCCCTAGCCAACATGGACATTATAGGAAGCTTGGAATTAAAGTCCATTCTGAAGGTACATGTAAGACCTTCTTGAGGCCAGTTACTTGAGTTGTTCTCCTTCTGAGAAACACCTGTGGCAAGAATAGTAGTTAGATATAAGGAGACATCTTACAATGTCAGGGGGTGAGTGTGTGGGCAGTAATTCCTCCCAGCCAGCTGATGGTGGTGTTTTCATTATAGTTTTTTATTGAACAGTAAAATGAGTTCAGGGAGTTTATCAGTCTTCATTTAATCATTCTTCTTCTGTTTGTTGTTTACAGAAAGTCATGCTTATAAGTGTTTTGTGTTCTTGTATTACTTCTGAGACAACATTGAGCTTTATTTGTGGACATTTATGTTGAAAAAGGTTGATGTTTGTAATTCTGCTTGTCATGTTATTTACACAGTATTAAGTTTTCCGCTCTTATTATTTTTATGATTTGACTACTGTTGTATTCTAAATTGTGTTTTTTCATCTTTATTTGTAGTTTCACTCTTTTGACTACGTGAGTTAAAGTGACATACGCCTGTCAATCGTCTAAGAGTTTTTCTATTTGCACAACTGTTACCTGGAAAACACAGAGGGGGCAGAACACGTTCGAAAAGCATAAAATTGACCTTGAGTAAATACATGCATTTGCAAACAATTCAATATTCTGACCAAGAGGAAGAAAAAATCTTCAGGTCTCAGGAGATGAAACTAACTCAATCTGTAGCGACTCACACAGAGAAAAAGCAGCAGTTAGAAAGTTATTCTGTTTCTATTTAATTTTGCCTGTCTTTCCTAAATATTTTTTCTTTTTTTTTTTTTTACTAAATTAGAAAAATAATCACAGCTGAATTTTCAAACTTTGAAAGTTTGGTGTTTTATCATGGTATATTTTAAATATCAACTTTGTTTTATGAGACATCAAAAAATACTGAAATGATTTGATCTATATTTTTCTTCTTTTCATTTTCATTTCCATGATTAATTTTATTACTTTAGGACAAAACATATTTCGAGGAACACAGAACAAAGTTTTGGTTCAGGTAGTGCTGATAATGTCAGAACTCAATGTCACTTAAGCTCCAACAGATCCAACAGAGTTCATGGATCTGCAAAAGAGACTGAGTGTAACTGAGTGGCATCAAATTGACCACAGGGCCAAATATGGAGAACAGGAAGAGTGTCAGTAGGTGGAGCTGCAGCCAAAGTTTTAACAGTTATTATTTTCTTTGATGATTACATGAATTGTGTTTGTGGTTCGGTGGTATGCAACTTATATATTCAGAATTTATATTTCTAAATGTTTGTTTAGTTGAAAATCACACTTGCCATTTCCTGTGTTACCCCTTCCTGTTGAATCTCCAGACTTCATGGGGACACAAAGAGGAGATCCTTCTCTCTACAAGACTAACGTGGTTTGAGACTTCAGGGTTAACTCATGTTGTGGTTCACGTCGGTGTAGTACAGAAAAGCAAAAGACAGTCAAAGGTTTTCCGGGGGAAGCTGGAGGATTTATTTCTTGTACTCAACAACTGTGTCTGATAGTGGTTCATTCTTACAAAGCATTAAGTTTAAAATATAGCAATAGATCATCATTTTGAGTTATAACACCACAAAACTACTGTTTTGTATTTAAATAAAGGTGACATATTTTAATAGAGAAATTTAGTACATCTATATTTGCTACTCATACATATTTAACAGGCAAAACTGATTAAAGAATTTAACCATCATCCTACCATATAATTATACATCTAACCGAAAATTAACACTTTCGGTTAGTCTTATCTGTAGTCCTAGTACCAATCAGTTCTTGACATTTGATTCTCAACCCTTTTAGTATTTTGAGCTCTCAACACTATATCTTTAAAAAGGATTCTCACCCTTGACTGTTTTTCACTTCTGTGTTGTGAAATCTTCAGACTGCTTCCTGGAAAACTATCAAGGATTTGTTTGGTGCCAACGCTCTTTTCTTCTGTGGGTTTATAGACGAGATATCAGTTTTTTGTCCAGTACTATCTGAAGGATCAGACAGAAATCTTGTTTTGTTACAAGCTACACCTCCTTCTTTTCTGCTTCTTCTATTTATGGTGGTTGGCAAACAACACAAGGTGCAATACTTTGTCCAGATTGGAGTATGAATCAGATGTTCTGTTACTATATTTTTCCCAAAATACCTGATCGTCTTAAAAAGAAAGAAAGAAAAAGTAATGTTCCTGGTGGTCTTTGAAATAATTGCTGTACGTCAAACTCACTTTTATCCTTATTTAAATTCTCTCTTTCATGTTCACAGTTATTACTGTTTCCATCTGCCCACTATGATTGCAACAGGCTGTAGCGTGTCTGTTTATTATTTTTAGAATGCTATTTATTACTCTATCATCCTCCATATCTTCTATTATTCCATTTTCTAAATTCTCTAACTTTCTTATGGATTATAGAATAAAATCTAACATTTTCTCCTCTAACCCATTGCTCTTGCCATTTCTTCCTAACAAATAATTTTATACTCTTAACCTTATCTATACTTATTTTAATTTTAAATTCAACAATATTATTTTTAGCAGGCAGCACTTTCAGGAAAAGCCAACTAATCCCCTACAGTTCAAATAAGGGCATGAATGCATACAACATACTTACATCTTCAATAACTGTTGCATATTACACTAGACACAAACCAGACATTAACATTCATTGATGCTTTATTTAATACACAGATGCATATTTCTTACAGTAGTAAAAGTCTTCTGTACATTTTTGTAACAAAAAAACCAACAGATCAAAATCATCATGGCAGAAAATTTTGAAAATACTAATCTAACATACTAAATAAAGTGGCATAGATTCAGATGCAGAAAATGCTGATTTGAAAATCAGAAACGTCCTGTCTGTTTTTAAGAGAGCACAACAAGGAATATTTATACCCATTATAGCAATGAAAGTATTACATCTGCAAGAACGTTCAAAGGAATACTGAAGTACAGGTTTACCAGTACTGAGATGGACATGTCCAGGGTGACTCTCTGAAGGCGACCGCAGGGAAAAGCCTGCATGATGATGGATGGATGGGTTGAGTAATATATTGATTATTCCATGCACAGCTCACACTGTGCTGGTGCATGGTGCAGACATGTTTTCAACAGCTGTGCTGCTTGATTCCTGGTTGCCTAACATTTCACAATGGCAGCATGATTTCAGTAGTTTGTCTATTGCACTTTTTCTAATACAAAAGTACATGGTCAAATCTGCCAGAGGACTTAGAATAAGGCAAATGCAAGCCAAGCTGTCAAAAATCTGGTTATATCTTAGTTCTTCCACTAATGACCAAATAATGTTAGGAAGAAACAGGAGTGTGTAAATAAGTAACACCACAACCAGAATTGTTACTATCCTTTTTTTTTCCTCAGCAGGGACACTGTGAGCTGCAGACAGAGCTTTGATGGTTCCAGTGAGGAAGAAAACCAAAATGGGGAATGGAAGGAGAAAGATGACAGCAAAGACCATTTCTACATCCTGATGGTTTACATTAAAACAGTAAGGGAGAACACTGGCAAATGCCAATGTCCATACCACGGCACAGACCGTCAGAGATGTCTTGATGTTCCTCCTGAATCTGTACCACAGCGGCTTGGCAATAACCAAATACCTGGAATTAGAGAAACTCACTGATGATTGTACTCATGACACAGAATTAAATACAGAAGTAAATTTGCATGTGCATAAAGGAAACTACCTCTCCAGAGAGATGCACACCATAAATCCAATGCTGCCTGTTAGAGCAAAGAGGTAACTGTAGTTTATGATGTCATGAAACTTGTCTGCCTTCCAAGCCACCAGGCAGCAAAGCTGAATCAGGTCAGAAATGAGAAGGTTGATGATGTAGACTGGAGCAGAGTGATCTCTTTGGATCTGCAGGGAAAGAAGCCATAAACATGTCCTGAAATGTAACGTGTTGCTTGTTCCATAAATA
This sequence comes from Poeciliopsis prolifica, assembly GCF_027474105.1. Classification (NCBI taxonomy): domain Eukaryota; kingdom Metazoa; phylum Chordata; class Actinopteri; order Cyprinodontiformes; family Poeciliidae; genus Poeciliopsis; species Poeciliopsis prolifica. The sequence goes on along the minus strand of NW_026562453.1, from coordinate 11,331 downwards.
CAAGAACAAAAAATGAGTAAAGGCCATATTTTGGATTTGTTTTGACAAAAACTAAGTTTTTCATGAGCATTAATGTTAAATGGCCTGCACTGGTATATTGCTTTATCAAGTCCAGAGAGGACCCTAAATCACTCCACACTACACTCAGTCATTCACCCATTCACCCTTTCACCCATTCACACACACACATTCACACGCAGATGGAGGGAAGGTACTGGACAGTAGCCACAGCTGACCTGGAGCACACTGGCAGAGGCAGGCTGCCATAAACCGGCAACAATAGGCCTCCTGAATATCACCTGCAGATAAAAGTTTTGCCCAAGGAAACAATGACCAAGGTAGTCTCATTATGCAGCTATTCCATATCTGCGAAATGAGATATTTTAGTGTAATATATTTAACTATAATCAGCAGTTCAAATATTCTGATCTCATTATTGCATATCAGAAGCTATGAAAAAAGCTGAGGCTGATGATGTTACATTACTCTGTGTCTAGTGATGAAGATTCCCTAACCTCAGTATGCTGAATGCTTGGAGTGGTGAAGATGTGTTTAACATATTTACTTTTATTCAGTCTCACAGTGAATAATGCTAATATAATAAAAAAAATGCTGGTTTGAGCAATTAGAAGGACTGACTATGTGTTCAGCATTTTTTGCCCAATGTGGTTTTAAGTATGAAAAACAAGGTTTAAAAAAATACTGAATTACAGTGTAAAGTTAAATCATAATAATTCATATTTAATGCTGTAATGCACCCTCAATCCAAACACGTCAACAAATTTCCTACAAGTGACAGAATTTGTTTTTCAGCACAAAACATGTCATTTATTTTTATTCAGACCCAAAGTGTCTTTAGTTACAGCAACATGTCAGGATGGACGCACAGTGTGAATATCAGTGTACATACCAGACAATAAACCGCACAGATCGCCGCCAGCATCAGAGGAAGTCCTGTGCAAGTAACTATTAATTCCACTATATGCATGACTGACTCAGTATTAGAGTCAGATTGGCTGCAGCTGCTGTTGTTGGTGATGTTGAAGTCATCAGTGTTGTTAAAGGTGGTGTTGTCCTGCATTTCCATTGTTTTCTATAAAACATGGATTGTAGATCATGATGAAGTTCAATGTTAGTTGGATGAAGTCTCCCTGTTGTCCTAACAACATAACCAGATGTGCATATGAAGTTGTATACATTTACAAATCCCTTATTGTATTCATAAAAAGAGACTGTGTAATGACTAGAATCATAGAATATTTCCTGTTTCTCTTTTAAAAGTTAGAATCCCATGCCACTGCAATAAATGAAGACATTTTCACAAAGATTACAGACTTCATTTAATACGCCCATTGTATAGGTAGTTATCCTTACTGATGTCATGATGAATAGATTTTACCTCTAACAGTTGAAACTCTTTACTGTAAAGAGCTGAGATGTGAGGATTTAGTCGTCTTCTCGTCCAGATCCACAAAGAAAACTCAAAACCTGTGAGCTTATTATCTACATCCACAATGAGGAAGTTAAAACAGAAGTCATTAGAACTAAACTGGTATAAGATGAAATCATAAGATATTATCCGTGCATGAGTCATTGTCACACAGACGCCTTGTATATTCGAAATCAGAACACTTCAGGAAATGAAAACAACCGCATGTTTATCAATGCAAATATGCCCAATACAGTCATAGCAACAAGCTGCTTTAATGCACTATTTATTTCTGGTGTGTATAGAACCATGGACAGATTTACAGGGTGATCAGGAGAGTAGATTATTGGAAGGAAACCAAAAAAATGAAAGATAGAAACACTAAGATTTTATTATTCAGAAGAAAACATGTCTTACTGGAAAAAACGCCCGAACTTTCAATTCTTCTTTCAATAGTTACTCATCTAAGTGTAACGGGAGGTTTCTAAGAAATTAGATGTGATAAATATTTACAGAAGTGTAAAAACACATATAGATTGGACAGATGTGTTACAAAAATAATCTACTGGAAATGACTGAAATTATGTTTCAGTAAATAATACATCCGCATCAAAACAAAATGTTCCAGTTTTTTTCTGTTAATCTTAAACATTCAAATTTGAAAGATGCTTTTCTCAGTTTCTTTTATAAAAAATAGTTTTCCAGGTCTTTCTCAAGCCTTTACTCTTCTGTGTCTGTTTTGTGACTAGTTATTGATGTTCCTCATAGTGGATACAGCTTCCTCTTTCCTACAGACATAATCCGGTTATTTTTTAACAGAAGTTTGTGCCTCTTGAGCTTTGCTCAAACTCCAGAGTGGTGCAGCTTGTTCTTGGTCAAAAAGTCAGATTGGAAGAGACAGACAGACCATCTGTCCCTCCGTCCATCCAATCGTCCATCCCTGAGGTTTTTCCATTTTGTCTTGACAAATCCAATGCACCTTACTGGCACATTACTGTTCTGTTTTTATTATTCCTGAGAAAAGGGAATTAACTAACAGACTTATTTGTTATTTTTGAGTGTCTGTGCATGTGTGTATTTTAATATGCAATAGTCTTTTGAGCTGAATAGCTAATTTTTATGTGAATAGGAGGCAGATATAAGTTAATACTTCTTTCAGTTACTTTTCATTCATGATTTCTTTTGTTCTCACGTGAACTATTCATGAGATCAAATCATTTATTAGTCTCCCATAGGAGAAATTTGTCTGGGAAGCAGGAGCAAAACTGCAGCACAACAATAGTAACGGCAAATCCAAAAAGGACCATTGCCACAAATACATTAAAGCAAAAATACATGAAAACACAAATTTCAGGTCAGCAGTACTTCTCCTTAACCATCTCATTCCCATTCACATAGAATATGTCTCCTACATGCGTCTGGGTCACGATGATCACTTTATTTTTGAGTGAATGAAATAAAAAAAGATGTTTCCATCTTAGTTAATTCTTTCTTTTTCTGAGATTTGTATTAATTTTCACAAAAACTCTTAATTCTGTCTCAAATTCTGCCTACATCTTCAGTTCACTCACCAGGAAATATGATTATCAGTGCCAGCAAATGAACTCTGGATGCTATTTTGCATCATAACAAATATTAAAACCTAAACAGCCTCAGTATTTGTTTCAGACCTGCTTTCATGATCTGTGCTGATCGTCTCCAGAATGGTAGATATTTTACAAAAACAGATTGAAGCCAGAAACTTATCCAGGATGGTTTTCCGACTCAACAAATACAAAGTTGTGTCTGCAAGAGGACTAAAAAAAAAACATATTAAAGCCATTATATAGATAGGAATGTGCATGTCGCTATCCAATACTCCATACTGAGCAAAGAGCAAAATAATGGTGGGCAGATAAAGCAGAGTGTAAATAATCAGCACAGAAACCTGAATGGCTACTATTCGTCGTTTTTCAACTGCTGGGACACCGCGCGCTCCAGACAGAGCTTTGATAGTCCCAACCAGGAAGAAGATGAAGAAGGGAAAAGGCAGGAGGAGAACAATTATGAAGAAGATGTCAGCCATCGTATACTCCTCAATCCCATAGCTGAGTACTGGATACAAAAGTGGAAGTATCCAGACCACAATGCAGACCACCACATATGTCTTGATGTTTCTCCTGAATCTGTACCACAGAGGTTTGGCAATGACCAGATACCTGCAATAACAGAAAGACATGTTTAGTCTCTGAAAGTTATTAAGGGCAGATTAATGTTTTTATATCAGACAAAAGGAGTAAACATGGAAACATACCTTTCACAGGAGATACACACAATAAATCCAACACTGACCATCACACCAAAATCTACAATAATATTGTATTTGGCATCATCTTCACTGAGTCTAGTAAAATCTAGTGGAATTCTGCAGCAGAGCTGAATGATATCAGAGACGAGGAGGTTGATGACATAGACTGGAGCATCCTGACCCTTTCTCACCTGTGAGAAAAAAAAAACAGAAAAATAATAATGGAATGATAATATTGTGTTATTAATATTAAAATGTTGCTTATTCCAAACATTCCAGTCATTTCTAGGGAAAGACAGACTTAAACCTGACATAAGACAAAACCATCATAAAACACTAAAGATAAATAAACCCTTTCATCAAACTTTTTGACAGGTGACCTTTGACCCTGACATCCGGTGACCAGAAACCAAATGTCTGGTTGTCAGAAATTACAATACCAGATATCCAGCCAGCGGATGTCAGGGAGCCAGATATCATGCAACTGGATGAGTCAGTTTTATGAAAACATAAAATAACTGTATCATAATTCTACTCTGGATTAAGTTACATTTGGAATCAGGTCTCTGTCCAGCTGCAGACCAGTAGGGTTGGCTTTTCCCCTGACTTAGAACTCACACAGTTAACAAGCTGCAGTTTCCTCTCTACTATAAAACCAGAATGATGTTTCAGAATATCCGACTGGATGTCAGGGTCAAAGGTCACCTTTTCTCCATCAAAAAAGTTTGATGGAAGGGTGTTCTTTTAGTTTATCACAGTTTAAAGAACAAACTCTTAGTCAAATATCACATTGATTGTTAATAAATAGGCTAAAGTTTCAATGTACTCACCTGTAAAAATACTGCAATCATCACTATAAGAATTAAAACAAATCCAATGCCAATGGTGATCCGACTTAGCAAATTTAAGATTTCGGAAATACATATGCCAGTACAGTTAGAATAATAATCATGGTGATAATATGTACTGTTGTCGTTCCCTTTGCTGTTATTGAAACTGTTTTCTTCTGTCGTGTTTGAGTTCATCTCTTCCATCTTAATATTGATGATGGGAGTAACTGTAAACAGATATGATGATACATGTGTAAAATATGTCTAATTGATCTGGAATCAAGGATCCTTAAATCCAGGCCTGGAGGGCCGATGTCCTTCAGCCTTTATATATTCCTGGTTCAACACACCTCAGTCAAATATCTCAACACGTCCTCAGTATGCAGTCAAGATCTCCAGAGTGACTTGTGGCCTGAAACAGACACAATCAAACCTAAATATTCATGTATTCAATATATTCACAAGTGGACAAATTTCATCATCATCATCATCAGATTTTTCATATTGTTCTTTTTGTTTTCTAACTGAGTTCAGTCTATGAATATCCAACCTGAAAAATCCAAACATGTCCTTTCAGTATATAAAATATCACTTTGTGTGAGTTCATAAATGTGTTATCCAGACAAACCACCTTAGCAGCTACTTTATAGACTCCTATTCTTCCAACCCAGAAAAGGAATTAGACCAGATGATACTTACTTACTAACTGATACTTATCTAGCAACGCTGAATAGGAGAATCTAGTTTATCTAGTAAATATACTTTGGATTAACATCATTAGCTTTTTCTTCTTTTCTTAATATAAAATATACTTTTTATAAAAATGTTATGTTGTTTTATTCTCCACAAAAACACAAAGAGAATAAACTTTAAGATACTGTTGTTAGTTTATAAACCACTGAACATCTTAACATTAAAGATCTGTTGTTGACATAGCAACCTTCCAGACCTCTCAGGTCCTCTGGTTCTGCTCTGCATCCTCAGAACCAGAACCAAACAAGGACAAGCAGCATTCAGCTTCTATGCACCACAAATCTGGAACAAACCTCCACAAAACAATCATAACAACTGAAACACTGAGCTCCTTTAAATCACAAAACAACTCACCTGATCAGAGTTGCTTTTGAAAAATAATAAATGATACACTGACCAACAGTTTGATGAGTAATGTTTACTGGTTTTCTAAGTTTTTGATTGTGTTTCCTATGACTGTGTATTTTTGTGTTGTTATGATGTAAAGCTCTTTGAACTGCCTTGCTGCTGACATGTGCTTTCCAAAGCTGATCCATTGATTATATTGACAGAACTGACTGAGTTTATCAGGAGAAATTCACACTTGAAAGTTCCTAAAATGAAACTTGACATCTGCTTTGGTGCAGGATTTGTGTTTTCAGCAGTAGAAAAAGATCAGTTAGTTCAGATAAAACCATGAGTGGATATCAAAAAGCTGATGACCCTAAACCCCCTAATAAAGGTTTAGGGGAAAAATGCAAACAAAGTGCAAACATTGTTCCACATATTAGTTTAGATTTTTGCTGTATGCTGAAAAGAAGCTTTTCCAGTCACTTTGATGACTCAAAGCGCTTTACACTAGAGTCACATTCAGCCATTCACACTCACATTTACACACCTATTCCCAGACCGGTAGGCAGCACCCTATGGAGCTTCACAGAACATAAACCTGGCCACATCATGTCGTCATAGAAACAGCTACCAAACAAACTGACAGCATAAATTTAATGTAACATTATTTGTATTTAAACAATGTTCAAAATAAATGACATATGAACAGTTTTAGTGAGATTATGTTAAGAAATTAAAAAATATTTTAAATGCGCAGAAAAGGGAATAAAAATGTAAATCAGAGGATATTTAGTTACATTTAACTTCAGTTTGAAATTGTTTAAATTTCTAGTCACTCACTAGTGACCAGTGAGTGGAGGCTCACTGGTCACTAGTGGACCAGTGAGCTTCCCTACTGGTCCACTAGTCACTCTGTGTACTGTGACAAAGCTCCACGTTAGTCTTTGAACACAACTACCATTACTATTCAGAAGAGAACCAGATTTGATGGCTTACCACAGTTGAGCGCTGAACAGACTGTTTGGAATTTTCAGTTTTCCTTTGAATTTATAAGCAACCAGTAGGGGGCGCCAAAAACCACTCATCACAGGACAATCATGAAACATATTTTAGCAAGAATTTCATTTATATCTAATACTGTTGCATTAGTATTTATACACAATACATTACAATTACTTTGCAATGTCACCTTGTCAGTTTTTATTTTTCATTTTCGGACCGGTGAAGCAATTGAGATCCGACTGTGGAACTAACTTCATGGGAGCATGCAAGAAACTTGGCATAACTCCAACTCACTGCATTTGCAATCTTTTTTGGCATCGTTGGAGGAGTCAATACTTGCCAACCTTTCAACCGTGGCGAACGTGGCAATCAGAGAAACCTAATCTTCAAGTTGGAGATCTTGTGCTTTTGAAGGACTCTCACACCAAGAGGAACCAGTGGCCCAAGGACATTGTGGTTAATACCTTCCCTAGCCAACATGGACATGTTAGAAAGCTTGGAATTAAAGTCCGTTCTGAAGGTACATGTAAGACCTTCTTGAGGCCAGTTACTTGAGTTGTTCTCCTTCTGAGAAACACCTGTGGCAAGAATAGTAGTTAGATATAAGGAGACATCTTTCAATGTCAGGTGATGAGTGTGTCGGCAGTAATTCTTCCCAGCCAGCAGATGGTGGTGTGTTCATGTTAAGTTTGTTATTGAACAGTAGAATGAGTTCAGCAACAAATGTATTTTGGCTACGTCAGTGAAAGTGACATACGCCTGTCAATTGTCTAAGAGTTTATCTATCTGCACACCTGTTACCTGGAAAACACAGAGGGGGCAGAAAACCTTCAAAAAGCATAAAAATGCCCTTGAGTAAATACATGCATTTGCAAACAATTCAATATTCTGACCAAGAGGAAGGAAAAATCTTCAGGTCTCATTCAAACTAATTCAATCGTAGAGACTCACACAGAGAAAAAGCAGCAGTTAGAAAGTTTTATTGACCCAAAGTTCTTTGGCGGTCGGACACCGGCAGAAGACGTGAGTGCTTAGAATCGCCGTGAGCTTGGATGATTGGCTCAGGGCAAAGCTAAGGGTAATCTTCCCTTCAAAAGAGCATGCTGATCCGAGGCCTGACTGGGACCTGCAGTCTCATCGAACCTTGATAGGTGAGGCAATTGGACGAGACCTGCAGCTGATGGGGCCTGGAAGGCTGATGGCCGTCCGGGTGATGCGGCCAGCGCACGTAGACAGATAGGAGTTAGAATTGCTGAAACAGTCCACCAGCAATGATTTCTTGTGAATGCTTACCCATTGTCTGGGAGCAGTGAGAATGGAGGAGAGGATACAAGAATACTTTTGGAGAATGCTGCCGATGACCAGTGGCTGGGTTGATGAAAGGGAGTTACGACTGAACCTTTAGGGGCATTCCATGTTTCTTGTTATCTAAATATGAGGCCTGGAAATGTCCAAAGGCAGGGGTGCTCAAGTCCAGTCCTCGAGAGCTAACATCCTGCAACTTTTAGTTGCAGCCTTACTCCAGTAGACCAGGCTCAGCTATAAACAGGATGGTAGCTCTTGAGGACTGGACTTGAGCACCCCTGGCCAAAGGGAATGCACATAGATCTCGGATTTCAAAGAAATTTAAAGACCAGGCAGAGCTGTGGAGACTTCAGGAGAGGGACGTTATCATTGAGAGCCAAGATCACTGACTTGAGAACATGGTGTGAGAGTCATAGATGCAGGACCTGCAATGTGTCTGATCATTCTGAAACTCATTTACTAGAATGGGATGATGGACAAACAGCTGCAGAGATAAGCTATATTAGATGATGGATTTCAATGCCATTTTTACCCATCATTCATCAAGGAAAGTACATTTTACAAAATATTTTCCTCTCCCTTTGTTATCACTCTTGCAGGTATGTTTAGGTATGATATGAGGATCATTGTTGCCAAAGGCAGCTGCACTTTGCTGCCATCTCCTGCCATCTGCTGGAGTTGATGGGATTTGCAACAACTGAAGGTTTTTCATGGAATCTGACTGGTGATCCATTGCAGAAATAAAGTAACAGCCTTTTGTGCTTGTTTTAATAATTTCTGCATTCTGTTGAAGATCTCCAGGTTTAAAAAAGAAAATAGAAGGTTAGTTTCCTTTCAAAGATGTCTTTATAAAGGACCTAAAAGGCTAATCTACTTTTTTTAATAACTTAAATTACATAAAAGTCTTTGTGATTTTTGAGAAAAACATAAACTGTCTGATCTCAAACAACAATGCTCCAAAATATTTAATGAGATTTTGAGATTGAGTCAACCTGAAGGAAACTGGTTGTACTGGATTTTATTTAGGAATAAGTTGCATTACATTAATTTATGCACATCTGTATTTAATGTGTCATTAAGCTTCCACTTCACATATATATATATATATATATATATATATATATATATATATATATATATATATATATATATGAAACCCACCGTGGGTGGTTCTTATCCTCTGAGCTCGGGTCCTCTACCAGAGGCCTGGGAGCTTGAGGGTTCTGCGCAGTATCTTGGCTGTGCCAAGGACTGTACATTTCTGGACTGAGATGTCTGATGTTGTTCCTGGGATCTGTTGTAGCCACTGCTCCAGTTTGGGGTTACTGCCCCGAGGGCCCCGATGACCACAGGCACCACTGTGGTCTTCACCTTCCAGGCCCTCTCCAGTTCTTCCCTGAGGCTATGGTATTTCTCCAGTTTCTCGTGCTCCTTTTTCCTGATGTTGCAATCACTTGGTATTGCTACATCTACCACAACGGCTTTCCTCTGTTGTTTATCCACTACGACAATGTCTGGTTGGTTCGCCATTACCATTTTGTCTGTCTGGATCTGGAAGTCCCACAGGATCTTAGCTCTGGCGTTCTCCACCACCTTTGGGGGTGTTTCCCACTTTGATCTCGGGGTTTCCAGTCCATATTCTGCACAGATGTTTCTGTACACTATGCCTGCCACTTGGTTATGTCGTTCCATGTACGCTTTCCCTGCCAGTATCTTGCACCCTGCTGATGTGCTGGACTGTCTCAGGGGCCTCCTTGCACAACCTACACCTTGGGTCTTGTCTGGTGTGGTAGATCTGGGCCTCTATTGCTCTGGTGTTTAGGGCCTGTTCCTGGGCGGCCAGGATGAGGGCCTCTGTGCTGTCCTTGAGTCCAGCTTTTTCCAGCCATTGGTAGGATTTACTGATATCAGCCACTTGGGTTATTTGCTGGTGGTACATCCCATGTAGGGGCTTGTCCTCCCATGATGGTATCTCTGGCACCTCAACCTCCGTTCCCTGTTGTCTGAGACATTCACTGAGCACATTGTCTGTTGAGGCTTTGTCCCTGAAGTATTTATGGATCTTAGTTGTTTCGTCCTGGACAGTGGTTCTCACACTCACTAGTCCTCTGCCTCCTTCCTTGCGGCTCGTGTACAGTCTCAGGGTGCTGGATTTGGGATGGAACCCTCCATGCATGGTTAGTAGCTTTCTAGTCTTAATATCTGTGGCTTTTATCTCCTCCTTTGGCCAGCTAATTATTCCAGCAGGGTATCTGATTACTGGCAGGGCATAGCTGTTTATCGCACGGATTTTGTTCTTGCCATTGAGCTGGCTTCTCAGGACTTGCCTTATTCGTTGGAGGTATTTAGCTGTGGCTCCTTTCCTTGTGGCCTCATCGAGGTTGCCATTTGCTTGTGGTATACCTAGGTACTTGTAACTGTCCTCTATGTCTGCTATTGTTCCTTGTGGGAGTGAGACTCCTTCTGTGCGGATCACCTTCCCCCTCTTTGTGATCAGCCGACCACACTTCTCTAGTCCGAATGACATCCAATGTCAGTGCTGTAGATCCTGGTGGTGTGGATCAGTGAGTCGATGTCTCGCTCACTCTTGGCATACAGCTTGATGTCATCCATGTAGAGGAGGTGACTGATGTTGGCCCCATTTTTGAGTCTGTATCCGTAGCCAGTCTTGTTGATAATTTGGCTGAGGGGGTTCAGGCCTATGCAGAACAGTAGCGGGGACAGAGCATCTCCTTGGTATATGCCACATTTGATGGACACTTGTGCAAGTGGTTTTCAGTTGGCTTCAAGGGTGGTTTTCCACAGCCTCATCGAGTTTGCAATGAAGGCTCTCAGAATCCTGTTGATGTTATACATCTCTAGGCATTCAATGATCCAAGTATGCGGCATTGAGTCATAGGCTTTCTTGTAATCGATCCAAGCCATGCACAGGTTGGTGTGTCGGGTTTTGCAGTCTCGGGCAACTGTGCGGTCTACGAGGAGTTGGTGTTTGGCTCCTCTGGTATTTACACCGATACCCTTCTGTGCCGTGCTCATGTGTTTATCCATGTGTTTGCTTATCTTGGCCGCTATGATGCCTGACATGAGCTTCCAGGTTGTGGAGAGGCAGGTTATTGGTCGGTAGTTGGGTGGGACTGGACCCTTTGATGGATCCTTCTGGATTAGGATTGTCCGCCCTTCAGTTAACCATTCAGGGTGAGTCCCACTTTGTAGTAGCCCCCCAGTCGCTCATGGAGAGCAGTGAGTTTCTTTAGCCAGTAGGCATGGATCATGTCAGGCCCTGGTGCTGTCCAGTTTTTCATACCTGAGACTCTTTCTTGAACATCTGTCACAGTGATGGTTACCGGGGCTTGCTCAGGGAGGTTGCTGTGGTCCTCTCGTAGAGAGATCAGCCA
>NW_026562452.1:1545000-1781424 GCF_027474105.1 Poeciliopsis prolifica | reverse complement strand
CACCTAGTGAACCTAAACACCAAGAGAAGTCATGCTTGCAGTTGCCACAAGCCGTATTGGAGAATCAGTAAACATATGGAGGGAGTTTATCTGGACAGAAGAGCCCAAATGTAACTTTGTCATCTTTTCCCATGTTGGGATCTATACTGTAAATATACCCCTTATTGTCTCTCTCTGCTGTAGGAAAGAGATTTATTAAAGACTTTTAGGATCCCTGTGGATACTTTTGTCACTTACGTGATGACCCTGGAGGACCACTATCACGCCAATGTCGCCTACCACAACAGCCTTCATGCTGCTGATGTCACCCAGTCCACCCATGTACTGCTTTCCACACCAGCTCTAGATGTGAGGATCACAGTTAGAAGATCAACCCCACCAAACATAAACATACCACTTGCCTGAAGTGATCGTTGTTCCTCTTGTTATTTCTCCGACAGGCCGTATTCACAGACCTGGAGATATTAGCAGCTTTATTTGCTGCCGCCATTCATGACGTCGACCATCCAGGAGTGTCCAACCAATTCCTCATAAACACAAGTGAGTCAGAATGAGAGCAATAAAGTGAAATATGTATCAAGTATGTAAAAAAATATTATATTTAACATTCATAATTTATTTTGCAGGCGATGTTATTACTATTAAACCATAAACAACAGTAACCAAAGCCCTGCAATTACAGTGGCTTTGTTGTTGTTTCACTTATTGGAAGTTGTGTTATTAATATTAACAATATCTTGATCCTTAGGATTCTAGAATAAATAGTTTATATAATTTATATAATTTTTGAAACAGAGGTGTCTTTAAGTGTTGAACCAACACGTTCATTCACTGTGTTTGTTGCATCCTCAGACTCAGAACTGGCCCTGATGTATAACGATGAGTCTGTTTTGGAGAACCACCACCTGGCTGTGGGGTTTAAGCTGCTCCATGAGGAGAACTGTGACATCTTCCAGAACCTCACCAAAAGGCAAAGACAGAGCCTGAGGAAACTTGTGATTGATATGGTACGCATCTGATAAACTATTGCAAAGAAAACTTTTCTCACTTGTCATATTATTCTTTAGCATTTTTTCCACACACTTCCATAATAGATACTGTTTGTTACCAGGTTTTGGCTACAGACATGTCCAAACACATGAGTTTGCTGGCAGACCTCAAGACAATGGTGGAAACCAAGAAAGTGACGAGTTCTGGAGTTCTAATGCTCGACCACTACACCGACAGAATACAGGTACTTTTTATGTAAACGTGTGTTTTATGCATTTGACTTTCAGTATTGCTGTAAAGGATCAAGTGGATTGGTTCATCTTGCCATTGTCAGTGAAGATAAGCTTTTGAAAATTGTATGGAAGTGAGCAACTGCCACACAAAGTAATTGTAATCATAAAACATAAAATCACACAGATGTCATTTTTTTAACAACAGATCCTTCTTATTGATTAACTATGATTATTTTTGGTCAAGTGAAATCAAAAATAAGAACCAAAACCAATATCGTGAGTGGTGTGGAATGAAAGACTAATTTCCCAATTTTTCTAAAAGTACAAAAGATGACTGGAATATGTCAGCTGTCTTTATAGCATTTTTGCCCTGTTATTCTAAATCATTTAAATTGCAGAAAGGATTCAAAATTTGCAAACATTTTCTGCTGTTACACTTCTGTATCTCTTTGATCTTTCTGCAAGATAATGCTAGCTTGACTTGGATCTCTAAGTTACTCTTATGAATGAGTGGGTGGGTGGTTTTCACGAGTGTCTTTTTGTACTGTACTGTGTTCTGGTGACCTGATCAGGGTGAACAACCCACCCTAAGGATAGGAGGGGACGGTTGGTGGTCTGGGTGAAGCTAATTGATCACTGGAGGAACTGTATTTATTTTTTTATTTTTTTTTTATTTAACAATAAAATAATAAGATATGTTTTAAAAGATCTAATTGTGATAACCTGTGAGATTAATAGTGGGAAAAAGCTAAATATTTGAAAAATGTTTTTCATAGTCACTTAAAAAGCATTTTGATCCCATTAACCTTTGAGTAAAGTCCTTTGAATAACACTTTGTTTCAATGGAACATAAATTTGTTCTCTGACTGAAATCATCATTCGCAAACTGCATTTTGTATTTACTCTAGTCGCAACAGAAGGAAATCTGCAAATGCTTTTATCCAGCACTGTATAAGAGTGAATGATGTGTGTGTGACCTTTACACAGGTTCTGAGGAACATGGTGCACTGTGCAGACCTGAGCAATCCCACAAAGCCTTTGCATGTGTATCGGCAATGGACGGAGAGAATCATGGAGGAGTTCTTCAGGCAGGGAGACAAGGAAAGGGAGCGAGGCATGGAGATCAGTCCCATGTGCGACAAACACACCGCATCTGTGGAAAAAAGTCAGGTAAATGATTAACAGTGGAACACACTTGTATGGATGGCAAACAGCTGGATTGCTGTTAATGCTGCAGGTGGGATGCTAACCACAGAGCAGAGGCTGATCTATTAGCTCTGATCGCAGCAGTCGCCCGCCTACATTTTTAATGCCAATTTGCCAAGAGTAAGGCTGAGCTTGCTTGAGTCGAGTCAGTGTTACACTGTTGGGTTTTTTTTTTCCCCTTTTCTTTTCTGGATGTAGGTGGGCTTCATTGACTACATTGTTCATCCACTATGGGAGACGTGGGGAGACCTTGTACATCCCGATGCCCAGGAGATCCTGGACACCCTAGAGGACAACAGGGACTGGTACCAGAGCACTATCCCACAAAGCCCATCGCCACCTCCTGTGTGTCAGGAAAAGGAGCTAAACAAATGCATTGACAAATTTCAGTTTGAGCTCACCTGGAAGAGAGCTCTCAGAATGAGCAGGGACACGAGGACGACAAAATCACACCAAACCATGTGGCAGAAGACTGCAGTGACATAGACAAGGATGATGACAATGAGGACAAGGAAGATCAAATGTCAGATGAGAAGAATGAGGACATAATAGAGGAAGAGGATGAAGTGGCTATGGAGGAAGAGGAAGCAGAGGAAGAGCTGAAATCTCGGTTACGTGAGGATCCACAAAAAGAAAGACTTTTTGACACAAGTCCTGTAGAAGAAGAGGAAGATTCTTCTTCTCAAGCTGAAGATACATGAGGTCTGCTCCTGTATCTCCCTCCTATCTTGCACACTTATGTTGTTGATTCTTTAAATGGCCAAACAAAGAACAAATATGACTGCAATGACAATACAGACCTTTAAGTATATTTTTCAAAAAGGGAATACATTCAAAATCGCTCAAAGAGAAGCTAATTACACAGCAACTGTAGATTTGGAGTGATAAGTTCTAGGACTAATTTTACTAGGAACTTAAGACTAATGGAAATCTAGAAGGCCATTATTGACGGGTAATGGGAGACAGTGTAGCACTCTGGTGACCGGAATGCACATAAATAAACACACATGAAATCACACAAAAATATCCACAAAAACCACAATCAAAAGTAAGTTGTGTAGAGTACAACAATGCAATGTGCATGCATGCATGCAGCAAGCCATGCAGTATCATTGCATTTCATATGTACACCTACTGATTTTTAAAAAGACACATAGACTTACACAGGAACCTACATACACTTGACTGTATGTTTGTATATGTGCATTTACACATGGACATTGATCAGTGATGAATCTCTTTGGAAAAAGCCATTCCTTATTGGTTTATTAACTCGTGTCAAGTCAGTATTAGTAATTTATGTCTGTTAGAATCTCAATAGAAACTGCTCTCTTCAGAGAAGCTTCAGTGACTTTTTTTTTCCATTTCTGTGGGAAATAAAACTTAAAAAATAAGTCCGCAGAGTTGGAGAAAGAGGAGAACGTAACGTGGAAGCAAAGAAAAGGAAGATGCTGCGTTGAAGGGGCCCGAGAAGCCCCGCATCCTTTTTCCCTTTACAAGGAGAGTGCTACTGGTGTGAGATGGCTCTGTGCCTTTGTGAAACATCAGCTTCCTGACTGAGGCTGTGGAGAAGCAATGCATTGTGGAACAGGAGAGTCTGATTTTTGGAATCATTTTTGATTGTCTCTTGTTCAAGGTCTCTCTTTACTGTTCATGGTATTGTGGCGTGTAACTCACACGTACAAGTTTCTGTGGTGACTTGTTTTCAGCTGTAAGTCTTCCTTTAGTTGCTCTTCTGGTGTTATGACAACTCAGAACTTTAGATGCAGAGCAATCACTAACACCACCACTACCACCACTGGACTCTTTCCAGCTTATATATTTATTTCCTATTATGCTGATTTTATTATTATTTTTCTAAACTTTCAGAGAATAAGCCATGTGATGCTTTGAAGCATATACGTTTTTGCCTATTTTATATTTGAAATTTTGCTGAATATGTTATAAAGGGAGAGAAAGTTTCATCAGCAGAACAAAAGTTCATTTGCTGTCTTCATTTTTTTGTATTTTTTTATTTTTTTTTGTCTCCTCATACATAGCGATTCTCACCAAAGTTAAGGAAGACAAACTTCAGTGGGTGAGTGGAATTGAAGGAAATCAGGGAGGCAGAATGTCAGGGAAAAGGTCTGGCAGTCCCAAATCAACCTTTCTATGTTTGATGGTTTTTTTTGCCTTAATGTCAGATGCAGGATACATACCTATAAGTATGTAGATTAAAAGACACAATACAGATATCCTAGTATATTTATCACATCTGTATACTTATTTCTGTGCTGTGAAACAATGTATTTTGCATTTTGGAGGGGAAGTGGGAAACACTGCTGCCAGTTATTTTTGTTGTGGCTGTGCTTGGATCAACTAAAAGAATGTGCTGTTTTTTTATAAAAAAAAAAACAAAGAAAAAAATGAGATTGCATCCTATAGCTTCCTGGAGACATTTGAGATGAGATTACAAGAATAATAGTAAAATACCGCAAGATGTTAAAAGATGTCTTCGCTCATGTTGTCGTCCGCTCATTGGCATCTTCGCATCAAGTGTCCAGGATTTGATCAGAACGCCAAACTGTGCCAGGTTGTTTGAGCGTTTGTTTTCTCACAGGGTAAATCGAACATTAAGTTAAAGGTGAGGGCGAGTTTCTGCAGGTCAGTAACTGAGCTCATGTGAAGTTGCCACAGATTGGTGCAACAGAAGCCTGTGTATTTGGTTGAGCTGTGAGGCCACCAACGCAGGCTTTTCATGTAGTGAAAATGGGAATTCAGGATTACTATCACAGTTACTTAAATATAAAAAAAAATATATCCCATATGCACTGGCCTTTTACTTTTAACATATTCCTTTGTTTTTGTGGCTTCTTGTTATGTCATAAGCTATAAAAACAGTAATATTTAATTGCCATACAAACACGATACTGTAGCAATTGTTTCTTATTAAGGAAATTATTCAATTGATTGATTGCTGCCATTCTTTTTAAATGATGAAAAGAAAACATGGGAAAGTGTTTTCTTTTAACAGCTTGTGTACAGTTTATTTTTATATCATTCAGGTAGATGGTCTGGAAAATGAATCACATGCTGATGATATATAGCTATAATCATTACCACTCTTGTATATAATGTAATAATGTACTGTAAAATAAAATTTTATCCGAATTATAATGATAGACAAATAACCACTGAGACACCACAAGCCACCTCGTCACATTGTCATTCTCGAATACTATATTTCCTCACATGTGGGTAACATTTTGTCATAACTTTTAATAGTGCACACTTATTGTTAAAATCAAATAAATTTGTACCAGCACTTTATTTCATCAGGTTTCAAGGTAAAACAGTCGGGTTCAGGTAATGTGCAGTCTGCATATCCATCTGGGCAAAAATCCCAAACCCACAATATCCAGCGGTTGAGATGCACTGTAAAATAAATTAGACGTCCCCTTAAAAGAGTCTATGAGATTATTATTATTATGTGTTTTTTTTTTTTTTTTTTATTTTTTATTTTTTACTGAAAGTCACAATATGTGTCCTTATTTGACTTGGTCATTTCCAGCACTTACAATCCCTTTGTTTCTTAGTAACTTTAAGCACTATCTAGCCTGATAGCCTAAATGTCCGTCCCATGGTGGCCTATTTATCTGGTTCCCATTGGTGTTGCTGTCAGGTAATGTTATCACAGACTGACTCCCTTTGAGAGAAATCCTCTGGGCTTTAATTCACGTGTTTGTCATTAGTAACAGAGCTTGTCTAAAGGGAGATAGGAAAAAAAAAAATTTAAATGATTGTAATATTTGTAAATGAACTTGCTGTAATGTGTAAAATGTGTCCAAGTTATTTTTTATTATATTATTTTTATGAAAGTTTTTTTCCTCCTGACAGAGCCGAGGTGTCATTTTTGTGAATAAATGCATTTAATAAGCGACATCTATATATATAAAATAGTACAATAGTATATCAGTATATTTTCTTTTATTTCACTGTTCGGTACTGTAAAGTGTGTTAAAATACAAATAAAGCAAAATTTTTATATTGAAACAAAAATAGTACTCACATTCTCCTTTGACGTTAATTAATGTATTGTTTAACTCTTTTACATAGTTACGCATGATGGGCCTGTTACCGGTTTCAAGAAGTACCGGTAACAGGTCAAAGTTGGTTTCGAACCTGCTTAAATATTATTCAAAAAAAAAAAAAAAAAAAAAAGAACAGAACAGATATAAAAGGCCTCCAGAGTTCTGTAGAACCAAATGCAAAACTGTTTATTTCTAGAAGCTATTTTTTGTTGGCCTTAAAAATATGAATATAATCGCAACATTGTGTTGCATTTCACAATGCAATATGCTTTTAGATATGGATCATCTTTCAGACTGACTGCTTTAGATGTTTATATAAAATTTTAAGTATGTACAAGGACAGCACGTTGTTCATTGCAAATCATTAGTTCCTAGAGATGATCTACATCTATTGGGAGAATAGATGTAATACTAAGAGAAGGACAATTTAAAGGAATAAATTAGAATATACTTCTCTGGGGCAAAATTGCTTATTTGTTGAGAAGCTATTCCCATCTGGTGTTAAATATTAGTAAATGTAAATATAATCCTTAGTAATATAACATTTGTGTGACATTATATGTAATTAAATATACCTGAATAGAACATAAATAAAATGAAATAAAAAAACAAGGATGTACATGAAAGCTTAAAACTAAATCTACAAATGAGGTTAGAGGAAACTTAAGCTCAAAACCCTTTAAAAAATGTAGTCAATATTTAAAATTGCTTTAAAGTTTACATTTAAAATTGATATGTGTTGGCTTCTCAGCATTAACTTTCCATGTAAATGTGTTAAAAACAAAAAAAGCTGAGCTGGCATGAGATGGCTGCACTTCTCCTCAAGACTAGTGTGACGTTTCTCCAGCTCTCCACCAATCACAACAGGAAACTGGAGCGTCTACTCCAGTGGCAATGGTATGACAATGATCCCGTGCAACGCACTGACATACTTTTAAAGTCTTAAGAATCTTTGATCAATCGTAAAACTGAGACCCATTGCTGTCGGAGTTTAGAATCTTCGTTACAATGAAATGTCGTCCTCTTGCTGTCCGCCAATCAAAAGAAGAATGTCGTCTTCACGTGTCACGGATTTCCTTCTCTACACCAATCACAAAAGAAGAAGAGAATTTCTTGTCCAATCAGATTGCAAAACGTCGGAACGGGGACAAGAACGGTTGTACCTCTATACGGAAGTAGGTTATTCCACCAGACAATGCTTAGGCATCGGCACCGATAAAAATACATTTTCCTCCTTTCTATTTTGCTACCTTGTTCACACTTCAGGTATTTAAGTTTATATAATTGTCACTGCATAGATTTTATTTTGAATTTGCTGTTTGCCGTTTAGCAAAGCTATTAGCACAATTTGCTAGTTAGCATTGTTTTCACTGCACTAGCTAGTAGCTACGAACCTCTAGCTTCTCCCAAGACATGGTTTTGCTCCCCAGGAGTAAAAGCTGCAAATTTCACTAATGTACAATTGTGTGTTTCTATAGGCACTGTTGGGTCATTAATGCAGAGGTTGACCATGATGATGTTCGGTCAGTTCGTGCTGTTGGTTCTGATCGGCGGAGCCATGTCTGCGGAGGTCCAACGTCCCCGCGGTGTCCCCTTGTCAAGTAAGCGTTCTTAACCTGACTTATGATGAATTAAATAGTAATTCAATTAGATCATTTGAATCTGGGGAGGTCTAAGTCATTTCCTGTCTGTTTTGATGAACAACAGAACGCCAGTTTTATGAAGAGGACAAACCTTTTACATGTCTGGATGGATCCCGAACTATTCCCTTTGACAGAGTAAATGACGACTACTGTGACTGTGTGGATGGTTCTGATGAGCCAGGTGTGTACATCCTCCTTTCTGGAGAATTATTCAGTTGTGGTTTTAAAGTACAATGATTCTAATTCAAGATGTTTATCCCTCCCAGGTACTGCTGCTTGCCCCAATGGCAACTTCCACTGTACTAATGCAGGTTTTAGACCAGCCTTCATCCCTTCCTCCCGCGTCAATGATGGAATATGTGGTATGCATTTTGTCCAGGTTCAAATACACCTTTAGAAAAATATTTGATAGCTTCTTCACACTTACATTTTCCCTTTAGATTGCTGTGACACTACTGATGAGTACAACAGTGGTGTTGACTGTCAAAACACCTGCAGGCATGTATTTTCTATTGTTACAAGAAGTTGCTCAGAAATTACAAAAGGAAATGTCTTGGTGTTATGTTTGACATTACTTGTGTGTTTTTCAGGGAGTTGGGTCGCAAAGAGAAGGAAGAACTGCAGAAGATAGCAGAAATCGCAAAAGAAGGCTTTATGTTTAAAAAACAGCTTATCCAGGAGGCCAAACAGGGACTAGAGGACAAGAAGGTCTGGAGAGAAAAAAAAAAGCTCTGAATCTAGTCCGTGCAGGATTAATATTGTAAATTCTGTTAGATAATTTTATGGCTTGTTTTTATGTAATCCATGCAACATTTGTACAAACAATAGAATACAAGGTTTATATAGAGTTTGGGAAAGTGTGGAAATGTCCTTAGTTTTCATTACTAGTCTTGTTTCTGTTCTGCTCTTAAAGTCATAAACCCAGGCCTATTTCAGAAAGGTTTTCTTAAAATGTAATTTTTTTAGGTAAAGTGAATATTTGAAGCTGTAAAATACAATTCTTGATTCAGATTTTATTTGGACTGAATTGGCTATTTAATTTTGTTCCAACAGAGTAAACTTGGAGATATACAGAACAGTAAGAAAGACCTGGAAGCAAAGGTTGAAGCACTGAGAACAGTTAAGGAGACTGCAGAGCAACCAGAGAAAGAAGCGAAAGAGCGCCATCTGAAGGCTTGGGAAGGTAAATTAAGACTAACGCCACCTGGTGTCTGTAAAGCATAAGACCCCTTTGAAACCTCTGATTTTCTTTCAATGTTCAACCTGTTCTTCCTCAACAATCAAATTGTGGCAAACACAGTCACAGATGAGACAAATGTAAATGTGGCTTTTATTTCAGATCAAAAAGCTGTCATTCGTATGGAGAAAGACATGGCTAGGATGGCCGACGTATTTCTTGAACTGGATGATGATGACGATGGCTTGTGAGTATTGCTTACATTGGAAAATACTCAGCAATTGTAAGAAATTAAAACATTATTTAGAGACTAAGATTACATCCATTTAAGTTTGGAAAAGTACCAAGTCTATTTGCTTGTATTTAGTGTTGCTTTAACTTGTTTTGCAATATTTCTCTTTACTACATATCACTTCATTTTTTTAACCAGCACATCCTTTTGGATATGACATCCAGGTTTTAATAAAATGATTAAATGTCTTACCTGTAGGCCTTGGCAGATTGTTGAATGATTTCTTTTTTTTTTTGTTTTGTAAATTAATGTTCCTTTTTCTGTTTTTTTTTTTTTTTTTTTTTTTTTAAGTGTGTCAGTGGTTGAACTTCAGTCTCATTCTGAGCTTGATCCAGATTCTGATGCATTATTCACAGAAGCAGAAGCTCAGGTACAACTCTGGCTATTACTTCTAGATCAGTGTTGCTAAACCAAACTTAAACTCAAGTATTACAAGAGCTGGTAAATATGTATTGTTTTTTTTTTTTTTGTTTTTTTTATAACTTTTTAGGTTTTGTTAGGTGGTGTGGACAAAGTGGACACAGGAGCATTTGAGACTGTCTGGAATAATATTAAAGAAAAATATGTTTCTGAGGTGAGAAAATTCAAAATTGTGGTTAATAGATATTTGTAAAACATTGTTGCTGCAGCTAAATGTTTATCTGTTGGGATCAGTCCACTGCAGACGTCCCTCCACCCGGGGAAACCACACAAGAGGAAACCCGAGACACATCCTCTGACAATGACTCTGAAAACTACCCTGATGAGGACATCCCAGAGGAAGACGACGATGATGAAGATATGGATGAAGACGATGAAGATATGGATGAAGGAGATTATAAGGTAAACATTTTGATTCTCAGTGAAACTTAAACTTGGCAAATCCCAGGTTTGTGTAATTCATCACTTCAATTTGGTTTGGTTTCAGCCCCCTCCAACGTCGCGAACCGATGACAAGAAGGAGGATGATGAAGAGGGCGCTATGCCACCCTACGACCAAGAAACACAGACTCTCATTGATGGTACGTGTTTGCAACCCAGCAGTCCTGCAATGACTAGTGATTTGTTGTGGTAAAACTTTTCTAATTATGATTTCTGCTTGGTCTTCAAGACCTTAAAACTTGGATCTCAAAAGTTCTGGAGAATTAATGTTTGGAAACTTTTACATGCATCGGTGCTCTCTCCTCACATCTGATTAATAAGACTTTTTATGTGTTGCTAAATTCAGTGTAAACATCTGTTTTAATTTCAGCTGCTCAGAAAGCCAGGGATGAGTTCAATGAGGCAGAAAAGGCTCTGCGGGAGGTGGAAGATCAGATCAGGTACGTTTGAATATGAAAAGGTCTTTTTGGCCAATGTTGTTAATTTTTCTCATCAAAATTCCTCTTCACTCACCCCTTACTGGGGCTTTTGGAGCCCCAGGAATGTGTTGGGAGTTGCAAACTAAAACCTGGAGTTGTTTTGTTTCCAGAAACCTTGAGAAGGAAATCTCTTTTGACTTTGGACCCAGTTCTGAGTTTGCTTACCTCTACAGCCAGTGTTATGAACTGACCACTGGCGAGTAAGTGAATACTTAATCTTTTTAAATGTTTTCCAAATGTAATAAATTAATCTCTGAATGACTACATATCTTTTTCTCACAGGTATGTCTACAGACTTTGTCCCTTTAACAGAGTGTCGCAGAAACCCAAATTTGGTGGATCAGAGACTAATTTAGGGTAAGGATGAAAATTTGTGGTTTGCAGTTGAAGTTGATTTACTTGTTTTATTCAATATGTTCTGTTTCTTTCACATAGAACATGGGGTAAATGGGCAGGTCCTGAGGATAACATCTACTCTGCGATGAAGTACGAACATGGAACTGGGTGTTGGCAAGGCCCCAACAGATCCACCACTGTAAGTCTGAGGCAGCATTTGACAATCTCCGTGTTTATTTATTTTTTTCAATAATCAAAACTAAAAGTAACAGCTTTTGTACAATATTAGGTTAAGTTAACATGTGGAAAGGAAACTGTTGTGACATCGACATCAGAGCCGAGTCGATGTGAATATCTCATGGAGTTCACCAGCCCTGCTATCTGCCAGGACCCCACAAGCTCTGATTCAGGACATCCTGACCATGAGGAGCTCTAGAGCTCTTTAGCTGTAAGTATTTTATATTTCCAGTGGTCGTGGATGCCTTATTGATTGGTATCTATATATAAACTTGCAAGTTGTTATAGTGGTCACATTTTTAAGTCCTAGATTATTTAAATAAGTGGATCTTAGAGCATAAGAAGATAACAATTTTATATATGGCGAGGGATTACATTAAAGCCCAAAGGAATATTATCAATTGTGATATAATGGTTTCTGTGTCCTTTACCAGCAACAATTATCTTTAGTTTTAATATCATATATCAGAGTGTATGTACTTTGACCTGGTAAAGTAATATACTGTAAGGTTGCAAGATAGCATTTACACCACAGACATTTTTTTCTTGTATCTGAATTATTATTTTTTATTTGGTTTGCTTAATTTCAAAGATGCATTCATTTAAACTTTGTTCTTCAAAGTTAAATACCAAAGGATGAAGTTGTACCTAAAAAAGTACAAAAGTTGTTGTCTTCTGTTTTGCAGAACGCTGTGAAGGGACCACAGTCATTGCAGCGAAAATGTTTCCAGTCTGCTTGCTGTTCCGCCTCTCTCTACTTTCTTTGTAATAGTTACGGAAATTCCAAGGAGAAGTGAAATTATTGTAATCGGCACGTCTTATCTTCCACTCCTGCAAGGTGTGCTCACATTAGTTTTTTAAGTCAGATGTATTGCATTCCACTTTGATCAAATAAAGTTGTTTTAGCCATATCTCACCCTGGTTGGAACTCTCTCAACCAGTAAATGTCTTCTGTCATATGATTTTCATAAACTTTACCTACATTTGATCAATTTGCCTGCTAATAAACTTAGTTCAAAATTCATGTACACCTGCTGTTATTTTGTAGCTTTATAATGAATGTGATAATGCAAGAGTGCCAGGTTTCTATGATTGGAAAAAATTAGATCAATAAATGACACCTGTGCTGAACAATTCATCTTAAAACAAATTATTGTTAGTAATGTGGTTAACATATTTGAGTATGTCCTTAAATATCTGCTGCACCTTTTATTAAAGCTTTGTCTTGAGTTCATATGTCATTTACTGAATCTGATTAATCGGAAATTAAATCCAGATATTAATTTAAGTTCTGATATACATAATTAAGGCAAAGTTTGCACATAATCGAAATAGCCTCATCAAGATCAGTGATTTTTTATTTTTATTTGACCTGCTGAATTATTAGAGGTGGTATTACTTTACTAACTTCATTAATTTACTATTGAAAATTAACATGTCACATGTTGATAAAAACAAAACTTCTGAAAGCTGCTAATTTATTGTGCCATAATCAACAATTATTTAATTTCAAAGCATATTGTGCCAATTTTTATTACAAGTAATTTCATTACTTTCAGTTATAAAAATGCTGTATATCACAAACATAACTTAGAAATGTAACATCTTTTTCTCCATGCCACCTTCAGCTTGTCATCACAAAAACGAGCTGGAGGGTACAGCTGTGGATAAATTTACAATTTAGCACTTGTCAAACTCGTGGCATGTGGCTTTTAATATGATCACATAAAGAAAACCTTAAAAAAAAGTTATTGTATCAATCAAATAAAAATAGTGTTTGTATCAAATTACATAAACGTGAAAAGATGTTTAATATTTCATTTTAAGAAGTACTTATTGACTGGAGAGACAGCTATTTATTAGTGTTTTAACAGTTTGTTATTGGGTTTTAATAATAAATTCTGGCACAACCGGCCATTTGAAAACTTTCATTATGTTGAAACGGCTCAACACCTGCTTATTAAGCAGGTGAAGAATTTTGTCTTTACCTGGAGCTAGGTTGGTTTGGACAGTTTTTTCCCCTTTTGATGAATAAAATAAATGGAAAGCTGCAT
This sequence comes from Poeciliopsis prolifica, assembly GCF_027474105.1. NCBI lineage: Eukaryota > Metazoa > Chordata > Actinopteri > Cyprinodontiformes > Poeciliidae > Poeciliopsis > Poeciliopsis prolifica. The sequence goes on along the minus strand of NW_026562452.1, from coordinate 1,767,846 downwards.
TCTGCCTTCACTCAAGTCATCTGTGTTTGACATTAATATGTGTTTGTCTGAAAAACAAATCTGGAGTCTCTAAGCATACAATTAAGAACGTCACTGAAAGAACATTTGCAATGAAACATGTTTCTTTTAACCTCTTTACAAGGTAGGAGTGAGGTGTGCTGAAAAACACTGATTCAAATCCACATAATTTATTTTATCAATAGTTTGTTCATTCAGTTCTTTAAGCATATAAAATAATAATCTTCCTCTTGGTGTTCTTAGTACAGGCTGGTGTAATGAAATTCTTGCTTTTATTCTGACAATGGAAAAGAAAAACCCCTGCAACACTTTTATTTGTAACTTTCATTTTATTTTTTTTCTGGCATGTAAAGTACAAATAATTAAACAATTCCATGAAAAAGTCTTCAAGCGTCTTCAGCTGAAATCCCAGTAATAAATATCCTAGTCTAAACTGAAAGGTTTATTTTTTTATCTTTGTTTAAATTTGACATTGTTCATTTGGTCATGTTTGGAAGTATGAGATTTAGTAGATTTTTTTTTTTGTAGGTTTTTCTTTTTTTGTTTCTGCTGACCTTGCTGTCGACAGAACTATTTGATCGTTTTTACCTTTTGATTTGTTCTACCATTCCAGGAAAAGGTAAGAAAAACATCACTAAGTTACTGCGTCCCCTCTTCTAAATAAATAGACACAAAATACAGTTGAGAAACAGAAGGACCACTCATCCATTTGCAACTCTAGACCCTCCAAAGAAAACCTTCCTGTAGCTTGTTGGAGCTCTGTGATATATTGAATAGCACAAATTGATAAAAATGGCCTCAGTGATACGTTTATTTGACAGATTCAGAGGCTTTAATAGATTTTGATAAATTCAGCCCATCAGCGAAACAGGAAATCTTTTGAGCAAATCAAACAATCTCTCCCCCTGAAGAGAGCCGAAGCCTCACAAAAGAGGGGCGCCTTCATCTCTCAGGGGCTCAGAGTGGTTGGAAAAAACAAGACTGTGATTAGGTTAAATAATTAAAAGATTTTCATTTAACAAGACAAACAGAACACAGGCAGTAAAGGCATAACATCTAGCACACAGCATGTATGTTTATACACTTCAATTAGTTAAATATAGCAGTGCATTCTTTGACTATGGAGAACGTTTCCAAATCGTACTTCTAAAGCTGTTTTTTCTATTTGTCCCCCTTTTTAAGAAACAAGATGGTGTAACCACAATTTTGGCAAACTTAAAATCTTTTAAACTTGCAAATATAATGAAATAAACCATAAATATACACAAAACATACTTTATACGAGGCAATAATAATAATCATAATAAATAGTTTTTAAGTTAACAATAAGTTAAAACTACAAGCTTAAAGTCGCCCAAATAATACAAGTTTGTTGGCGCTATTTTGAATTTTTTCAGTTTAAATTATTTTTATGTTGCAACAAAAGCTACCACAGACTTTACAAACACAATTGAACACAGTTTGATTGAAATAAAAGAAATCTAACTAAGTCTAAAATCTGCATACACTGTAAAAACTGCAACTAATAAAATGGAAAAAAAATAACAAACTGTACCCAATCGATGCAACCAAAACGTAATCTTCGACCCATGTGTGTTTCTCTATGGCAACATCAACAACACAAATACACTAAGTTAACGTGAGTCCTGATATGTAAATGAAATCAAGAAATCACAGGAAAATGATATTTGAAATTGACGTGGGCTAAAACTGATGTTCTGTTAGACAATATTCCTTTCCAAGTCAGTGAGAAAAGCTCTGCTAAAGTCAGCCAAATATGCCGTTTGAGCTTGCGAGGACAGAGCACAAATTAGGGACTGAGGAAGTGATCGTGGAACAATTTGGAGATCAGAGCTCTCATTCTTTTTCTGATTTGGTAACGAGTCTGTTCGATTTAATCGCTTTCGCCTGAACAGTCGCTCCTCTTGCTATTCCTCAAACCTTTTCAGTGTGACATTTCTTTTTCTTTTTTAAAAAATTATTTTGTTCTCAGTCAATATAAAAACAAAGCACATTGCACTTACTGTTCCATAGGAAAGTTTTTTTGTCTTTTTAAAATGATTATTGTTGTTGCTCAAGCAGTGTAGTACTGTTTCCTGCCATGGTCCTCGGCTCTCTGCCGTACATCAGGTGTAGGTCTCCATGTGGACCGGGTGTGGGAGGTCATATTTGGACTTTTTCATGGCTGCAGTTCAATGTGGCCTGTTTTCTTGCTATAATGTCTGTCGGGCTCACCACATGCTCGAACTGGCTGTGCTATCACTTGCAAGAACCAAATGAGCTAGATTAGACCTTTCTGTGATTAGCTGTGGACGACAGCAATCAGCATTTGCGGGGGAGAAACGGTAAGAGTCAGATCAAAAAAATGTCAGCAAAAAGTATTGGCAATGTATTAAAAGATAAAGATAAAAACGGGTGATTTGAATGTCAGGGGAAATATGTGGATGCATTTTGTTTTTTTGCCTTGTTCACAAGGTGAGTTGAGTCATCCCTTTTTTATATAGCCTATATATGCCTTTTTTATACTGCATGATATGTGTGCAAATGTAGTTGATTTTTGCATTTGGTATGGTGTTTTTCTTTTGTTTACTGAGAAATGGAAATCGATATGCGTAACACAATATATGCTCAAAAGTAATTCTAACTCAAATTGTCGAGGGTCCTTGCTCAACAAATAACATAGATTTTTACAGCAATTATGTAGGGGGTATTATAGTTAGTTTGTCCTTCTTAGTTCTGACTTGCAAAGCAATTCTTTGGCAAAACTCAAATCTATCTCATCGTAAGGATTTTCAGTGTGAATCACCAGCACTTTTTGAATCTTTTTTTATTATCAATCTGCAAGCAGCTTCTTCGGTTTTACAGCTGGGCAGAGAGCCAGTCTCACTGCAGCTCTGTCTGGGATTTTCAGGTCAAAGAACTTCCATTGTTGAAGCAACACTGTACAAATTTCAAGACAAGAGATGCTGAGTGCGTCTGAACACTAAAATACAGATGTGTCTGTCAGGTTATGCCCTTGCTGTTGAAATGTGTCTTTGTTTGGGTTGGATTCGCATTTGCCGGGTTTGTTTTTCTCCAGATGCGGTTAAGTTTGTGTGAGATACGCGGTTCCTTCCCCCTCCCCAAATCCCCACCCGTACACCACGCTGCTTCTTCCCTCTTTCTCTGTGAAGATCAGAGGGTTTCAAACGAAGCCACGCAATGTCCCAATTTTTCCAAGCTTAAGAATCTGTAAAAATTCAGCACAAGGTCTTGTTCCTTTGTATGTATAAAAATAGATTATCTCTAATGTAATCCTTTTCAAAGAGACTGTCCTCTTTGGCTAACACAGCGTCACTTAGAAAAGCAAAAATGACTTGAATATAGCTGACCTTATTTAACGTATCATCATGCGCCTGTGTCTTGATATTAAAAGACACTCGCTCTCCACATGGTACATCAAAAATCTGGGCTGCAACAGACACTTCCACTAGACGGGTTGGGCCTTATTGTTTCATCAAGAGTGCCATAAATAATCCCTATGCTCCTGGGTTGGGGATATTTTAATCACTACTATTTTTGTTGTTGCACAAACTGATCGTGAGAAACTTGCTAAATGCTTTCTTTGTGATTAAAAAGGTAACTATGACACTTATTTGCAAGGTTGATGTTCTGCCACGTTTGAATGTTCAAAGTTACCAGGAAGATTTTTGAAGAAAACAATGGCCTTAAAGAAAAACATATAGCTTTTTCTAGACTAAAAAGGTAAAATAGAGAGTAATCTTTCTGCTTAATGGATATGTGTTCAGATATGACTGCAGTAAAATCTACACAATATTGGACATTGTAGATCCAGTTTAATCTGCAGAAAAGTAGCATTTATCTTTAAGTAACGGAGGAATAATACTAGTGAATTTCACATTTTCGCTTCTTTGCATTCCTGCCTTTACTATTAGAGATGTACTATTTCAAACATGTTCAAGTTTTTCTTCCAACTATGCTCTCTAAGAGCAGAAACATTCAGCTGTGGTGAAAAAACCTGCCTGTCAGTGACTGGTTTTGCCTTTTTTTTCTGACGGCAAAGGGCTGATAGAAAGGCATTGCGGAAATAAAACAACTTTTGATGCAATAAAGCTTCTTTTGCAAGTCAGCCAAAGAGTAAAATCACCAGTATTTTTGACGCAGCTGTGTGATGATGAAACAGTTTTTCCCCTCACACTCATCACTCTCTCGCCCAGCAGAGAATTACTAATGAACGTTGTCACCATGGGAGCGCTGCTGCTGCTCTAAGTTCACAGACGGTCTGCCTGTATTCAATCCATTGCGTGGATGAGATCAAGTGAAAAACAGAAAAGAAAAAAAAAAACAGCTTCAGAGGACTAAATATGTGTAAATCTTCCTATTACTGAACTGTGTTTTTTTGTGATACGTTAACTGTTCTATTGTGATATTTCTCGTGAGTGTGTGGATAGAAGTGATGGCCTTTGAACTGCTCTTTTCATTGACCGTTGAGCTAAATCATGTTGGGTCTGAGCTGACAAGCTCTGATATATAAGAGAAAAATGCCTTGAAGCGAGGCACCACCTAACGCAGGTCAGGAAACAGTAGTCAAAGTTTCTAGAAAATGCTTACATACTCGGCTATTATAACCACCTTAAATATTGAATATATAGTAATATTTTAATAGACGTATATAAGAGAACACTGTTTTTAGTTTCATTTTCTTTGATCTAAAAAATCACTGATTCAAAATGCCCAAGTGTAAAAAAAGTGACTACATCCCCTCCAGCAGGATAATGGGAGAGATGGTGGGGTAAGAGTTTAGGTAAATTGCACATTTTTTTTTTTTTTTTTGATAATTTTGTTCATCAGTTGTCATTATTTGCCTGAATTCAATCAAAGCACTCAGTACACATTCTCTGTCACATTCGTTAGACTGTCTCCTAAATAGAAAGCTCTTCCCCTTACCCCCCTCCCTTTCAGAAAGCCCCCACCGGCTACGCCCCCCTTTCTAATTCAATCCAGGCAAATACAGGGAAAGACTAGCAAGTTGTGTAAAGAGAAAAGAAAGAACTCCACTAGTGTGTTTGTTTGAAACTCTGACTTATCTACGCTTGAGAATGTCTGTATGCTTTGTGTGTGCATGTGTTCTGTGCATCTGCACGTGTGTATGCATGTGTTTATGAGTTTGTGTGCGAGCATGTCAGAGAGAGAAAGACAGAGAGACTCAGTCCAGGCCCATGTAGAGTGATGACGCAGGGAGGCTCAGGTAGGACTCCCTGCAGGTTCAACCAGGTGCCACCGGCGGCGTCTGCTTCAGGCCTTGTGCTGCTTGCTGGTTTTGAAAGAAACCTGCAGCACGCGATCGCCCAGGCGGTAGCCATTTAGACTGGCAATAGCCATGGCGGCTTCGTCGTAGTTGGTCATTGTAACGAAGCCGAAGCCCTTGCATTTGTTGGTGGTGAAGTCACGGATGACTTTGACATTGGTGACGGCACCGAAAGGCCCAAAGAGCTGCCACAGGACGCTCTCGTCCGCCTCGGGCGACAGGTTGTAGACGAAGATGCACCAGCCGGCTCCAGTGGGACCGGTTAGGTTGACACCGGCCAGACTGGTCATGCTGTCAATGGTGATGGGGGAGAATCTAGGAAAGAGAGGAGGAGAACTACCATGGGTGTCATTCTGAAGTTCCACATAGCATTCAGTGCTTTACATTATCTTCTAAAAGCTAGGTATCTGTCGCATTTGAGGATCCCCATCTCCATCCTCTCTCCGCTGTACAGTAAGTGGATAAATATGTGTGGGCACCACAATGGCTCCAAACTGCCTGCTTTTATACATAATGACACTGCGTGCCCTGAGACAAGACACCCACACAATGGGCATTTTTTTTTTTCTCTGCTGACCAGAGCCTCTGGAAGAATTAAAACACATGGATCACGATGGATCACGATGTTCAACTGAAATCACAGCATTGAACAAAACACAGAAACCTAGAGAGGGATGAAAAGCAAACTGGAATCAAATCATACGAAAAACTGGAGCAAACAGAAGAGACGCAAACGGAATCTGGTATGTCCATGCTGGTGAAAAAAAGGGGACATTAAAGCAACTGAAACCAACAATGTTAGTTCAGAAATAAATACATAGAAATTATTCATATTGATTCAAATTAACAAAAGGAACAAAAAGGTTAAACAAAGCCATGCCAGAATACCCCGCTGTTAGAAAGCTACAGATAGTGCTTATTCAGTAGAATGGATAAATGGGCTGTGGGCATTAAGAATTATGGCCATATAAAACTTCTTTTGAGATTAAAGCAGCATGTGGTATTCCGGGCACTTTGTTTGAAGGTTCTATTTTGGCATGAATGCTTTTGAAAGGACACCTTTTGGCATTTACCTCTTGACTCCGTAGCTGGCGTTTAGTAAATTGTCGAGTCTGCAACGCAAGAGGGAGAGTGAAGGGGATGCAGAGGTTAGTTATGAGATCTATAAGGAATGGGAGTGGTGGGCTTTTTATGGTTAATGTGTTGCGTCTTCATCAGCTGGCCTGCAGAGGGCGTCCTTCACTTCAACGCAGTCTCATATCATCTAGCAATAAATCTATGATGTGACAGTCTTGCTGGTATTTATTATTATTTATAAGTTACAAGATCTTTTATTAGCTTTAATGTATAAACATTGGGAAATTTGCATCTAGTGACAAAAGAAGGAAAGATCCCACAATGCTTTTAGTTTGAGCGATTCCTTTTGCCTTTTGTCATTTAGCACAATTAACCACATTAATACAACCTTACCCGATAGTTTTGAATTTTTTTGCAAGGTCTATGACTTATAAGCAGTATGCAAACCATAAAGTATTTAACTTGATTCTATTTGTACTTGGAAAAATCTAGTTTCTTACATTGTGTTTGAGCTGCTATTTGGATCTGGTCCCTTTCCAAGTGAAGGGATCACACTGCAGTTTAAAAGAAAGTCAGAGAAAAAGTGTGAGGAGGAGGAGGAGAGGGAGAAAGAAGAGGGAAAAATACCATGTTTCCAAATAAGAAATAGTTACCCAAAGGAGAAAATTAATTATAGCTTTAATAATCAAAATAATTTAGTTTTCTTTAAACAGTTTACATGTCTTAATTTTTGCATATTTTCACTGACGATTACAACCTCCCGCTTCATCTTAGCCATTTTGTGGTACAGATGATGCATGAAAATAAAGAAACTGTCAAGATCCTCCATCTTTTTCAACTTTACAATGACTCACTTTTAATTGAGCTCAAAAACTTGCTGTTGAAATGAATTTTTTTGAAAGCAACAATAGAACAATAAATGAGGGACTTATTTTGGGGTGGGGTAGAGTTCAGGGCAGGGTTGGTGACGGTTCAGTACCTGAAACGCTGAGTCTGGTGGTGCAGGGGTCCCGTGTAGCGGCGGGCAGCAGTTTGGTACAGCTGAGTCAGTAAGGCCTGGCCTGTTTTCTGGCTTGGGTTGTTGGCAAACTTGACTGTGATTGGCTCAGCGGCACCCAAAGGCTTCTGCCCGTTCAGTCCTTTGATGGCCTCCTCTGCTTCATTTCGCTTGTCAAACCGGATGAAGCCCACTCCCCGTGATATGCCTGCTCCGAAAACAAAATACAGAGGATTGGCGTGACTACCTTGGTGTTGGTGTGTCTGCTTGGCTTGAGGTGATCAGTTTTATTAAAAGGCCTTACCTGTAACTTGGTCCACGAGGATGCGGGACGTGATGATGCGACCATACTGGGAGAACAGCTGCTCCATGTCTTTCTGGCTCATGGTTTTGGGGAGACCGCTCACATAAAGGTTGGCATCACGATGGAGGCTGAACTTGGCCTGGCATATGATACCTAAAACAGATTGAATGATCTGCTGAATCACAGATACAGTTCCTTGTAAAAGTGTTCGCACATCTTGAATACTTTTACAGATACATTGATGTATTTAATTGGAATTTAGACCAACAGGCCGAACACAAAGTATTGAAACAATGTGAAGAGGAAGGAAAAAATACATATTACTCACAAAATCATATTATTTACAATAGACCAAATGGATTATGTAAATAAATGTAGGTTTGAACTTTAATTGAACAATTTTAACATGTGAATATGCTTTGATGTAAATCAGTCAATTGTAGTTCTGGCTGCTCCTGAAGGAAGGTGAACTTGAGTCCATCTAACCCACAGCATCATCCCCACAGTATTATGCTCCCATCACTATGCTTCAATGTTTAGAATGTTAGTTTTCCTCTACAACTACATTGTGCTTGTTGGACAAAAAGTTCAGTTTTACTCTTATCTTACAAACAGAAAATGTTGTCACACATGCTGTTATGCTCAACCTTCCTTTCACTTTCACAAAAATGCTGAACTTAGTGCCGCCATCCCATAGAAAACCTCAAGCATTTGTTGCAATTTGTTTTTATAATATTACAAAGTTCAAGGAGTGCAAATATTCATGTTAAGTACTGTAAATAACCTTTAAATTAAAATGTAAATTGCAGTTTGAAGTAAGAAACCTGCTTATTCTTTCTCTTCTCTACACACCAAGTTGTGTCTTTATTTACCTTAAAACATGACTTTCAGATTCATCACAGACACATTATTTAACAGCTGCATAACCATTACTGCAGCTGAATCCAATCATTGCTTAACAATCACATGGGACTTCTTTGCTTTGCACTGAAAAACATCGGCTTCAGTCAATATAGTTTCCCAAATTCTCCAGTGAGTTAATTAGTACAGCGTTTTGATGCATCTGTTCGTATCCCACATGGCTGTTCTTCTCAGTCTCATTTCAGTAGCCTCTTTTCTGATATGAAAAAATAATATCTTAGTGATTGGTAAGAGGCTGACTGACCTCTTGTCTCTCTTCTTTTTAAAGTTCTGTTTATGGAAACATGAACAGTTGAGTGACAGACAGTCCACTCCGGTGCTTTGTTAGGAGTGGTGTGTTTACATGTGATGGAGAGACAGTGTGAGTGGTTGGAGATAGGCTGAGCCGTTCTCCCTCTGTCCTGCCTCCTTCCTTTGTTGCTATTCTCCAGGGGGAGCGAAACGCTCCAACCGAGCAAACAGTGAGAATGCACCTAAAGGCTGGAAAGAGTTCTCCCAACTTAGAAATATACTATTCACTAAATACATTTACAGACGTCTATGAAAACCATGCAGTCATTTTGCACTCATGTTTTACTATTAAAACTATGCAGTCCCAGCTAATTGGTCAATATGTTATCTTTCAGATGAATACAGGTGCTTTGATTTTATAAATCAGCACAAAGGACCGGCATCTATTGTGTCCACAGAGGGACTGCGCGAGCAGGAGGGTTGTGCTGTGTGGTGATTAGGGTGTTCTGTACGAGGCGCGGGGGGAGCTGCTCTGTTCGGGAGCAGAGGCTGCCCTATAATTAACCCTCTCACTGTCGCTCGCACAGTACAGATGGTGCCTCTGGCCCATATGGCCTCTAATCCCGTCATTGGCATTCTGCTCTCGACCCTCCATCATTTCCCCCCTCCACCCACTTTCCCCCACACCTTGATCTTTTCTTTGAAGCTTTCTGTAAAATCAGGAGAAGATTGGAATACTGACACCAGCTACTGTGTTTTTATGTAAGAGTGGACATTTTCCTTCTTAAAAAATACTTTTATTGTCACTATGATAATAATTGGCTTTTTGCTTAGATATTTCTTTACTGTATGTTTATCTATGACTTGATCTAAAGTTCAGTGTTGAGTCAGAGCACTTGCTCTCCACTGATGTAGATCCTGCAGTTGGTCTCAGCCTTTGGGCCACTTCGATCAAGTTTGAGATTGGATGAAATTAGAGATTAATAATTTGATCCTCCTACTCCCCACCACCTCTCTGTCCGTCATCTGATTTTGCGACAAAGAAGCCCCCTAATTAACCTAGATTGAAGACAGATGGGCTAACCTGCACTGACCCATGTGTGCCACAGTCGGGCTGCCTAATTGCATTTCCATCACAAAAACCCTCCGCATGTTGTCCGCCCCTTGCTTTCTGACCTCCACTCTCACCCTCTCCTTTCACCCTTTTTCATTCTTCTTTTGTTCATGCTACCACTCCCTTCTGTCTCCTCATCCCCCCTTTTGGACCCTTGTATTTGCTCCCCTCCTGCTTTGACATCCGTTGCCACCTCTTTCACAAACCCCCTTGACAAAATCTCCACTTCCTTCCTTTTTTCTTTGTCTGGAATGTTGTCAAAAATCGAAAATTAATTTGAAGTGATTCTTTTCCCAGTGCATGGAATATGCCCACCTTGATTGTTTTAGTCTGCAATTTGAGACCATTTAGTGTGTTGATAGCCTTGTCTGCGTCATTTGGATCCACATAGTTTACAAAACCATATCCCAAACTCTGACCTGCAGGAAAAGACAGAATGACAGGGAATGTTGAGCTTTTTCAAAACCAGCTGGAGTGACTTTTTCAGCTCATGTCAATTTTGTACCTGTTATTTATCTCTGACTAGCTTGCAGGATTCGATCTCTCCAATGCTACCAACAAACTTTTGAATTCTTCCTGGGTCATGTTCTGAGGCAGATAGTTGACGATCAAGTTGGTTTTGCTGTCATCTGTGGAGCCATTTGTGCTAATGACTGGGCCGTTGGGCAGACTGGTTCCGCTTGGACCGTTGGACACCTGCGTTTCCATGGTGCTGATTATCTGCTGAGGAAGAGGGTGGAATTAGATTCATTACTCACAAAGAGACTCGACAAAAATAAACCTTTAAACATGCTTCGAATCCATTATTTAGCTTACAGTGATACGTTTGCTAATATAGGCTGTGCACAGCAGAGCACACAGAGTCGACTCACTCTCTAAGCATCAGAAGTGCAGGTCAAGAATCAGCGTTGCTAAAATGGAGGTGGACAAGGTCAGATTTATCATCCTCCCTTCCCCCTTCTGCTCCATCTTTCCAGCTCTCCTTCTCCCTGCCTCTGGTCCTGCAGATGTCACAGTCCCTTTTCTTTACTCCTCCCATCCCCCCCTACTCTTCCAGGGTCAAACATCATTACATCATTACATAGGGACGGATTGGTCAGAATGGTGGCTACCAGACTGGCACAAAACCAAGGGAGCTGTCAGATGGATTTAGCGCTCCAATAAATAATGCATATCGTGGTTAGCTACTTTTTTAAGCAGTTTTTGTCTTTGGACTCTGTGACCTTTAATTTCCCAGTTTTTAAGTGAGCACAGAGATGGTATATAGTGGAGTATTTTGTGTTGCTTTGATGCATCTAATTAGAGCCATGCAGAATACCAGAAAATGGCAACAAAACAGACTTCTTGCTCTCCAGTTCCTCCCCCTCAGTACCAAGCTCTTTGAGACCAGATCAATATTATAGCATATTATATCATAGCTAGTCACACCAAATGTTTGTGCGTGTGTGTGACTGTGTCTGTTTATTCATACCGAGTTTAATAACACTGAATTGAACTGTACTTTTTTGTTATTGAGGAAAAAGTAGACTTACAAAAAAAATGAAAAAAGGAAAAAATAAGAGAATAACAATAGAAAATGGAGAAGACATTTTTTTTGTTTGATTTTAGCTGCCTAATTTTATTATTTTTAAAAAGTTATTGATCAAGGAGTATTTTTATGACTTTGTTAGTACACCTGTTATGTCATCCAAAGATTTTTAATTTTTTTATTTTCTTGCATTTTTGTACCATTCTTCCTCGCAATTATGCAATCTGAGTAAATACTAATGCTTGTTGGGTCGTTTTGCAAACAGTCACCTCAAACTCTGTATTTGACTTGTTGCAGGTTGTTAATTTCTTATTGTTTGTTTATGGCAAAAGGGACAAATGAGCCCATGGTGAATCTCATGGGAATTAAAATATTCTTCCAAACAATAAAAGGAGTTAATTATCAACTTCCACAAATTATTCCCTAATGTTATTCTCAGAAAGACCAATGTGATGGAGAAATGCTGCCCATGCAATTTAAATGTATTTTTCACAGACGATATTATTCCGACTTATGAGTGCCTATTGACTTCATTAAAGTTATGTTAATATTCTACTCAAGTTTGTCATTTTGTTACTTTTATTGTTTCTGTTTTCACACTCTTTGTATGGAATTAATAAAGTACTAAAATTTAACAAATTTCTGTTTAGTTTTTTGTTAGGTTTGATGGGTTTTTCTAATAAACTTATTTACCTCATCTCAGCATCCATCCGCCTTGTTTTGAGACTCACCTGGACTCAGGTTGCCCTGGCTACAGCCCCTCAAAGACGACAGTGTTTCTAACGGCTGACAGACTTCCTTGCTTAACAGTTTGTTTGTCTGAGCTTGTTAGCAGCAGACATGCAGATTATATGTATGTCGTACAGATACTGATAATGCGTGCCTTTGTAGAAACAAAGAACAGCCTGGTGACAGTTCAGACAGTGTAAAAACTAAAATACATCAAATGCACCTTTATGTACAAAGGTTGAACAGCAACGAGAACAACAGCCTGTCATGTAAAGATTTTGAGATGAAGCTAAAAGATACCTAAAATTATATGGCTCCCTTTAATTATTTATAAAGAAACACACTGTTTTGTTGTTTTCATGCTAGTAGTAGTGCATTACTTTGTGGAGTAGCAGAAGTAGAATAAGCTAAATGTGTCCAAGTGATAGCAAAAGCGGAATAATACAAAGGGGGGCGAAAGACATTTTCAGGGCAAATTTGACTCTCCAACTGGAAAACCTCAGAGAGGCAGAGTAAGCATTTCCAGCAAACAGTGTAAGGTTATATAATTCATAAATCCACAGTGCCTGTCAGAGACACAAACGGCAAATAAATTGAAAAATTAAAAGGAGAATTTAACAACAACGGCTAACTGCAGCATGAACATAAAAATAAATTGAACAAATGTATGCTCTGATTGAAGATGGTACATAATTCTAAGAAAAGCTTTGGAGTAACCTGCTTCAAAGGCAAATTAAAGCACAAATTGCTAAGTTAATGTTAGTATGCATGCAGTACAATCATAAATTCTGAGAGTGAATGAGAAAAGAAACAAGATCACTAACAATTTCTTAGATACATTGCTGCTCACTTTTTATTTCTCTCTGATAAGGACAAAACATAATAAATAATTTCTGATTTTAAATCTCCAACACACCACAGCTGTTATCATCACGTTGGGAGCCCGCTGCCTGTTGTTTTTATTTCTATTTCAGGGGTTCTGTGAGACCTCCCTTAATATTTAATGGAGTGCATCAGCTTCGCCCACACACGGTCCCAGACTTGCACGCAACAAGAGCTCAGACTCCACCACTAAAACACATGAAGCCAGATTTGCACGCAAACAAGAAGCCCAGCCTCCTTTCGCCAAACACACACCACCTACACTGTGCACAATTAAATTACAAAACAAAGAAGCACTGCAAGACTTAATGTAAATGTATGTCTTGTGGTCTCTGTCCTCTGATGCATTGAAATCATTTCTGCTCCAAATGCATTGGAGCACTTGGGGCTGTATAATACAGAGGAATAGCATGTGTCTCGCAAAGTTTGCATGTTGCAGTTTAAATTGGGTGTTACAATGAAATGATGTGATTTTAGTGTTTATTTCCATAGGATCTAGATGCACATTTTCTTGTAGCATTAGCTATCTTAGGGTCATATATAATGACTGACTGAAGTCAAAATACGTATATAATATAGCATTAGGAAATAATTTAGACCAACCATTTTGTTTTATCAAAACATTACCAAAGCAGGAATCTCTTCTTCTCTGTATACAAATTATTTCAGGTGTGCAAGACATAATCTAAAACAGAATGCTAGTGTAAAGTGTAAATGAGCCTTCTAAATAACACAGATTACAGGATTATCCCAAACAAAGGGCATTAGCCACATTTTCTGCAGCTTAAGGGATCATGGTGGCAGATGTAACACAACAGGACGACCTGAGAGTCACAGCTCTTGTCAGCCACGAACAGCGACTCCACACAGTCAGATGACAAAATAAAAGATTTCTCAAAGATCGCAGAGATCCCTGGGTGTTATGGACCGCTTTGACAAGATGACAGCAGACAGCGTCAAAGGCTGCAGGACACAAATCTGTCTCACAAGTCCTTGGATCATGCGGGGCGCTATCCAGCGTGCTGAAAAGGGAGTGGCTTTCGGACAGGCTCTTTTGAAGACACAGATGGCCGTGAAACGAGCAAAAGAAAATCGACTTTGTTCGTACATATTTTGAATTTTGTTATTCATTTCAAACCTCACAGCACCGGCCCGTAAAAAAGATGATTTCCAACCTATTTAAACAATTTAAAGGATCGACTGATTTCTCTGTTTCTGCTGTGCATCGCCTGCTTTAAATCAAGAACTGGTGAGCTCTGCTGGCATTCATAAACCAGAGCGCCTATTTGCTGAATAAACGTATTGAATCGACCAAACAAAAGAGCCACCCGTTCCTCCTCTTCTCCCTCTCGCAGAGGGCTATGGCAGCACTATGAATATTAATGTAAACAGTGGCGCTTTGTGTCGAGGCCAGAGGCTGCAGGACTCTCTGGGAACAATGATCGTTACAGTTGCCATCTCCGAGTCAAAAGCCCAAAGAAATGTCAAATATCCTCAATGGGAAAAGCCTGTTTAGTCTATATAGTATTCAATGTTTGCATCTTTTTTCTTTTTTTTTAATTATTTATTATTATTTTGGAGTCTTCGATTTAATTGTGCTGCAATAAAATAGTTCTCTTCTTGTACAATGCATTAAGATGATAAATAAAAATAGATTCGCTATAGTAAAATAAATGCTGTTTATCAAAGGGTGTAAAACCCTTAAAACGAATATAGAATAAAAAAAATAATAAATGAACAAAGGTCATTCATTTTTATATGTAAATCCATGCTGACCCACAAGAAGCAGATATCTGCTTATATAATCGCATTTATCGCTTCTTTTGATATTTTCACTCTGCATTATTTGCCCTCACCTATAAAACCGAATAAAAAAAGAAAAAAATACAAATAAAAAAAATCGAAAACGGATTCACGTCTTCAGTATTTTACTCCATGTAGGCCCAGTGAATGGGGCAAGAAGTTTTTTTTACCTTATGAGATCAAAGAAACGCTCTACAGTGATGGCCTCGCCTGTCCTTGTCCTTGAATTGTGTAAGTGCTTTGGAAAGGTTGTCTGACTCAACGCTTTTATTTGCTTGGCACTGCGGTACAGGCACGGGGGGCTGCGGACCATGTGGAGGAGAGATGCTGCCACTATATATTTATATAGATACATATATAAATAGGCCTGTAAGTAACAACGGGGATCAAACAAAGAGAAATATAATAATTGTTTAATATAAGGATAATTTATCGAGTAAATACTCGTTTGGGTCTGTGTGTGTTCTGGGTCTTACGCGTGCGTCCTTTATGCTGTGAATTATTTATTTTGTGTACTAAAATTAGTCATCTAATAAACTGTCTAGGCTTTTTATACAGGTTAAATATGACTCATATGGTATTCAATTATTTTGATCCTTTTCTTTCCCCACACGTTTTTTTTTATTCCAGTGCCGACTAGACTAGATCTACTCTTTATCATTATTCTTCTAATTCTATGTAAATGGTTTTAATCTTCAACGGTCTGCATACATAAACCTCGTGCATTGAAGCTCCGGATCATGTCAAGAGGCAAAGCGGAAAAGGTCGTTTAAGGCTTCAAGGCCCTCGTTTGATGCTCGGATACAACAGAGACACGCCCAATCTAGCCAGTCGGCGCACACAGCAAGGCTAATTTATCAGCGCATCTCCTTTCATCCGGCAAGCGCAGCACAGACATGGCCATCTTGTTGTGTGTGCGGCGCTATAGTTCTTGGGGAAATGCGCCTTATATATATATATATATATATATATATATATATATATATATATATATATATATATATATATATATAATATATATATATATATATATATATATATATATATATATATATATATATATATATATATATATATATATATAAAAGAAGAAAAAATGGTGCTGTCCGGGCGCGGCCTTAGTGGTGCCGTCACAGCCTCGGAGGTTTCCAGTCCATTTACTCGGTTGCATCGCTACGAGAACCCTGAGGAATTTTGGACTTTGCCTGATTCAAAGCGAACCAACGGATGCGTAATCTCCTTCTCCTCACCCCACCCCCCCTATCTCAGAGTGACTCGACCCTTTTCCCCTCCCTCCTTCGCCTTGTTGGATGGGCCCTCAGCCTCCGAGGCATCATGTTTTGTCTCACAAACCCGTCTCCAGCATCCTTGTGCAGCACCAGGCAAAGAAAGCCGCCCCCCCACCCTCCTCCTTTTCCTCTGAACTCGCAGCATCCTTGCGTTTCCCCCCCGTCTCCATCACTACTATCACGCACAATGTCGAATGCAAAGCTCACTCTTGACAATAAAGTAACGCATAATGGAGATGCGACGCTTGGGATGTGAGCATGCACTGCAAAAGAAAAAACAAATCTAGCCAGAGCTATCTAAAATGGCAGGATAATGTTTTCCTCCAACGCCGAGGCTGTCTGCTGGCTGGAGCGCGGCCGGTGTGGCGCATCACACAGCGTGAGACTGCCAAATGCCCGTATCGATCGTTAATCTCATCAGAATGATATGGCATGTTGAGGTGGACAGAAACGACAACCCCAAAGCTCCTCCGTGTGTCGGCATGTGGACACGAGTGGCGAGCGCTGCTGAAAACGAGACCGAGTTGTGGAAAATAAACGAGAGAATTCGTGTTGAATTAATTTCTCAATGGCTGCATCACATGTGCGCATCCAAAACAAATACTACACAAAAAGATCCAATGATGCAACATCCCTCCCCCCTTTCTCTGTAATAAGAAAAATAGAGGCATACGTACAGTAACCATTCTTGACGTACAATGAAAGAAATCTAGGTCCTTCTTTTCACAGGTCTTGAAGCGGAAGTCTCTCTCTCTCTGCGCTCTTGGGCCTTTATATTATTATATGGCCTTTATGTACAATTAGGAGCAAAAAGTAAAAGAAAAAAAAAAGAAAAAAAGGAAAAAAAATACAGTCTTCGCCAAAGGATCTCAGCTCTGCAAAATTGTTGGTGTCCTCTACAGGATGAAAATGAGGGGGGAAAAAGGAGTTTTCTTCTGGAGGATGATGATGGAGAAAGCTTCTCTCCGTGGCGTGGGCGATGGTTCAGGGAGAAAAAAAAGAGAAACAGTGATCCTCAGCAGGGTGTGTCCAGGGGAGGGTGTTCTGGTTTCGCTGCTTTTTATGTGTGTGTGTATGTGTGTGTGTAATTCCTTGCTCCTCTCGCAGTCTCCTTCTGTGCCTCTGCTGCAATGTTCTTCTTTTATGCGTCCTCCTGGCTTGCAGAGCGCGCTGCTGATTGGCTAATTGTGCAGGGAGGGTACTACATGGCAGCCATTGCAATGCGCTCCTCTCCCATTATCCCCTTCAGGAGAGATCACCAAGAGTCCTCCCCCTCTCTCCCCTCTTCCATCTCTCCACTCCCTCCTTCTCGCTGCCCTTCCTTTCTTCCTGCCCCCCCTCCGCTCCCCCCCACGCGTACCACCCCTCCTCTCTCTCTTCACACACATGCAGAGCACAGTGAATAGGACTCCACCTGCACTTTCAGAACAGATGGGTGCAGCAAAAGGCAGTGGACTTTCTTCTTTCTTTCTCCTTCAGCACATTTCGCACTTAGTCCTGCGTTGGCACAGCTCCTTCCTTTATGTATCAGTCTTCATTTGGGCCTTTCTGACACGGCAGCAAACATCTCCACCCAAACAGGCAAGATAAAAGCAATTCACAAGTGCTCATTCTTAGCTGATCACTACACAGGCAGCAGTGGAGGAAAAAGAGGCAGAAATATGCAATAATTGGGTTTGAGTGGTGGCCAGAGACAAAGCGCCGCATCCTTACTACATTACTACAACAAGGAGCGGACGATTTCTGGGCCTCTCCCGTGCAACGCAGATGGTTGCCACTGGGTCAGGTGCAGACATGGGAATACCAAATTAGACCCCCTGAATTAATTACTGTCCACACAGCAAAAAAGGTTGAGAAAAGGGCTACATCTCTAGCTTTTATCTGTTAAGCCAAATGATCCGTTATCCTAAGGCTCTTTTCTAACAGAAAGAAATTAGCAGTGATTTTATTATTATTATTATTATTTTACTTCCCTACTTACATTTCTCTCAAAGTGTCCCCTTGTGGAGGAGTTCCCAGCCCTCTCTCTCTCTCTCTCTCTCTCTCTCTGACTCTCTCTCTTCCTGTCTCTGCACATCTCCTGCTGTTCCCTCCCTTGTGCCTGACTGTATGGTAAGTGCTCGCTGAGACATGCTGTTTGGACTCATCTATAATGTATCCCCTGCCCCGGGACATCATGTGTGACAAATGACCTATTTTTTGCGCAGACCCCACAGGGCCTTGACCCGGGGGGTTGCGAGGTGCAAGTGTGCATAAATTACTACAGGTTTGTTTATTTGTGCGTGCACTTACAGCTTCCATTCCTGTGAGGAAGTGAGAGACATTTTCCTTTTTTTTGTTGTTGTTACAGAACTGATTTTGTACTATCTATACATTTTGATGGAGTGAACAGGGCTGCTGAGGTATTCCCTTTCCTCTCCTCTTCTTAGGTGACCTTGAGGAATCCTCAGATGTCTCCGGTTTGAAGAATAATGGAAAAAGAAAATTGTTTGCATTATTGATGCTGGCCACTTGCCCTCGATTGATCCCAGGATCCATATTGGTGTATAAAGAGCGAGAAAACAAGTAACTTGCAGTCCCGGCCTCCAACGGTTTTTCTGTCTGTCCATTTTATTTTACTGTCCTGCAGCTCTTTTCCAGCAAGCTTCTGAACATAGGCTCTGTCTGATATTTTACATAATTGCCTTACATAAGTAGCAAGCTTGGCTCAGAGCTTGGATGATATTAGTGAAGATGAATATTGCATGAGGAAAGCACTCGTTAAGCGTTAATAAGAGGATAGAGATGGAGCCCCACTGTCAGTCTGTCTTAACCCCGCCCCCACCCTTCTCTGACAAGCAGTGACTCAACTCAGCCTTGGATGCGTTGGAGCCCTTGAGTCAGTTTGCTAGTGAGGGAGGACAAGTGTGTTGTCCATGTGTGGAAGCACACACGTATGTGCCCTTGCGTGTGTGTGTGTGTGTGTGTGTGTGTGTAGTTCTTATCAGCATGCTCGGCTGTCGGTGAGGAGATGGAGAGATTCACTCATTAGGTGCTTGTGTTTTTCCCCTTTTTGTGAGCTGAATGAAAGCGGCTCTTGTCACACAAAAGCAACCAGGTCCGTCAACTGACTGCAGTCCCACTTACAGTTCACACTTAATGTGAATACATGGGCTTAATTGTGGCCTCTCATTAAAGCCCCTGTTTGTAGCATGGCAGCTGAATCCTTCATGTGGGTAAGAGGGTATTTAAAGCATCTATTGTATGTCACTGAATCATGGATCAAGCATTAGTTTTGCTTAAAAGCTTTTTTTGTGTGTTATTCTACTGATTATCTTGTAGTTGAGGGTTTCTGTAGTAATGGTGGTCAGGAATCTTGAAGAAGTGGCCCTTTTCTTTTAGCATATTGTGGAATGCACATTAGTGGATCATTTTAAAATGAATAAACTCAAAAATCTTAAAGGTATTTCATTGGGATCATAAGTCATCAACCAACACAAATAAGACGTAATTTTGTCATGGAAGGAAAACAATACATAGGTTCATTTTTTTTCTGAATACAGTAGCATGCATTTGCATTCAGCCCCCTTTAACGTCATACCCCTTTAAAAAATCCAGTGTACAGAATTGATTTTAAGAGACGGTGAATTTGTTAATATATTCCGTTTGCATTTGATCAAGTCTCTTGCTTGATCAAGTCTCTTTAATAAAAATAACAATATAAAATAAATAATAGTTCTTCAGAAGTGACCGCCAGACTGAAACCAATATTCAGCTTCTTCAGGATAGTGACACTGAAACCATCCCCAGAGTTAGAATCAAAGCATCTGGACTTTGATTTAAGTCAAAGTCCAGACTTTAATCCAATTCAGAATCTATGGCAGCTTCTGAAAGCTGATGCTCACAGATGCTCTCCAGCTAATTTGACTGAGAATGAACAAACATGCAGGCTTTGTACATGTGTAAAACCTCACAGAGACATACAACAAAAGGCTTGGAGTAAAAAGTTCTTCCACACGGTATTGGCTTAAGGTGTCCTAATACAAATATGTGTCACATAGCAATTATGCCGTAGTTTGTGTTGGTCTGTCACATAAAATGTAAACAAAGAGAATATGATGTTTGTCACGCAATCTCAAATGTTCTGTAAATAAAGCAAAGAGGAGAAACGATTTATGTCATTACATTTTATATTTTTTAAAATACCAGTTGGTGGAACTCAATATTTTGTATGTGTAGGAAATAAATTCCTGCCAAAGCTCTAAAATATCAGAATTCCTTTCCCGTTCCTCATTATTATTTCATCAAAATGACTGCCTGTTGCCATTGCCCTGCGGTAAGGTGGAGGCTTTGTCCGCGCATGGAGAGAAGGGAGAGGGAGGGAGAGAGACGAGCAGAGTGAGCGAGTGACACTATGACAGCGGATCTGGGGGATGGGAAGGATGATTCAGCCTCTGGTCTGGTTAATTCAAGGGTCTCTCTCGACCAGGCCTGGCTCAAGGCATCTCTGAGTTTTTATTGTGTGGCAGCAGCAGTGTACAAGGAAGGAATCCAAAAATAAATTAGCCTATTTTGTTTAGTTTTTTTTCTTAAAGGGAAATTTGTTGACAGTGGCATCTGGCCTATTTCAACCCTTTTATGTTTTATTTGGCAATATTCTGGTGATCTCCCTCGTGGGTTCACTTGCACTTTTTCCTCTGTCTCTATGCTCTCCTTCTCTCTCTCTGTCTGTCTGGATTCGTTGTCTCTGGGCTATTATTAGAGTAGACAGGCTGGTGGGAGGAAGTCTCTGAAGTAGACGCTCTTGTCATTTTTTTTTATGTATGATATTTTGCTGGATAATTCTCTGCGTAAGCTAGGTGTTTTTGTTTGCATGTATTCACTGTTGAACAAAAAGACGTGCAAACAAATCTGCAATCTTGTCGTTTGATTCCTTTTCTTTGGTATTCTCATTAATTTCTGTATACATAATCCTGTTGTTCTGGGTTTTGATTAACGGAGCAATCATTGAAACAACCTTTTATTGTAAGCCTTTTAAATATAAAGCCATGCTTATTAATCTTTTATCTTGTCCTGTCTGAGTTGGTGTCAAGGGAGAGACCTTTAACACACTTTGGCTCTTTGACATTCTCTTTGTTTTTCCCTTCTCCTTATTTTACTCTCTTCCCCTTTCTATGAAAACATGTGGACGCAAGATTATCAACAAGCACAGGTAATCTTGCTTTGTTAGGTTTGGCCCCAGTCGCTGAGTAACTGCCTCAATTTAATGAAAAGTAAATAAGACGGGACACGTTTTGTGCCTCAGCCTCAATTTTCCTCCTTGTTCTTTCATGTGGAAGTTTATGTATTTATTTGACAGTGTGAAGCAGATTGTTAGAGAGATAAAGCAGACTTGCTGTGTGGAATATTTCAGTGTTTCATAGAAGGGCTGGCTGCTGTAGCTGTTTGTCTCCATTCTCTTTCCTGCTTCTCTGCCCCTTCCTCCTCTCCCTTTTCACTCTCTTGCTTTTAGTCCCTGTGGTCCAGCTTTCTACCGTCATGGCCTTTTCCACCCTCCTCCCCTCTCCAGTAATAGGAGGCCCGAAATCAATAGCACATTAGTCTTCCCGGAAACTCTAGCAGAATTAAATATGAATGACTGAGATTGCAGCTTTACCTGCTGCTCAGAGAGAGAAAAAGAGAAAGAAAGAGGCACCATCGTTCCTGTGAATCTGAGTTTCTTTTTTAAATTTATTTCTGAAAGTAAACAACCTGATCATTTTGTGATTTCTGACTGCTTTCTAGATCACTGAGCTACTTAGTTTGTGGTTATTAAGCAGCGATGTGGACTTTCCCCGAAAGCGTGGCCTGATTGAGCAAATGGGATCACAGACGTCACAAAGCCGCGACAGCTGAGGAGACAAGAAGAATCAGTCAGCCACACCCATCCTCCAAAGAACAGCAGCTATAGCATTTGAATATGAAAGAACATTTTGGTTATTACCAGACTGCATCTTTCTCATTCCCCCCCTTATATTTTCTCCACAGGCGTCATTAGCATTTATTATGCTTTCAGGTTTCCGCTTTAGTACTTTCATTTTGGAAGTTTTTACGTGTAAAATGTTTTTTTGCTCGTCTGCACATCTCCTCAGTTCCATTTTCATTAACTGCCTCACTGTGTAAAGTGGAACAATTTCTTTTAACATGCTGCTTGGCTTAAAAGCGTAATTTGTGAGCTGGATGGAGAGTGCTGGCTGGTGGGAGGAAGGTAATATGATACAAAAAGCTTCTGTGTGTATGCTTTGGGGAATTGGTTAAGACTTGGGCACTGGTAAGCTAATACACATAGATGATATGGAAGAATATATCTCTGGAAGCTATATTTCACTCCATCAGAGATGAAACGGTTTGTGACAGATGGAGTGATATTGTTCCCCTGTACGGCCCATAAGTGAGGCCCCTCCTGCTTCTCCTCCCTGGCAGATGTAGCAGGAGGACCACAGTGCACTCTTTACTTTTTTCTTCTACTTCTTTCTTTCAATTGATTTGGGTGCTCAAACCCTTAGGGATCAGAGGATGACAGTTTGACAGGATTGTGGGGGTCTAGGTAATGTACTGTAGGCAGTTAACTTGTTTCCTGTAGATCAAAAAAGTCTCAATATGGCAAAGAACCCAGAAATGTAGTATGTGCATATGAAGTGCTGGTAAGCTGTATGTATAATAATCTTGGGATATTATTGATGTATTTGAAGCAATCTTTGTCCACAACAGAATAAAGATGTAAGAGTTTTTTTAAAAGCAAAAATTAAGTCCTTAAGTTTGAATTTAATAAAAATGTTGTCTTATCCCCACAGGCTTAAAATATGCCTATGGCCTCAAATACATACACTCACTCAAAATGACACTTTTGTAACCATCAACAGGCAGTTCCAGACAGAATTCCTACTGGAAGTTTGTCCACTTTTCTTCTCAGAAACGGTTCATTTAAATGTGTTGGTTTCCTGGCATGGACCTGATTTTTAAACAGTTGCCACATTTTGAATAGTTTTGGAGTCAGTGTCTTTCTAGGAGTTTCATGTTAGTTTGCTGTATAGATTTCCAAAACTAGTTTTGATTTGTGTTTTGGATCATTGTCCCCGTTGGAATACCCAGTTGTGCCCAAGTTTTAATCCATCTAATTATAGAATTTGGAGGTAGTCTTTAGTATTCCACTTTGGGACTGTATTCAAAGACCAGAACCACTAAACCTGAATCAGGCCTTCAGTGTGATGTTTCACAGTTGGTACAGTGCTCTTGCTTTGTGTGCCTTACATTGAGAAAAACAAATCGGTGGTGAAGTACATTTAACAAAACTGAAGCTGTGAAATTAACATCAACAATTAAACCTTAAATTTTATTGTTCGTATCTTTACACAAGTGTATATATTGAGATAAAAACTATCTTTTAAGTTCATTCACACAACAAAAACAAACTGGGTATCTTTATTGTGTTTCATTTAGTATTTCAAAACACCAAATAAACCATCATTTAGTCGCTGTGGCCAAACAGCTTCATCTTTGTCTTTTCTGAACATAAAGTCTTTTCTATTAAAAGTTTTTTGCTGGTTCTTGCGGGAATATGCACATTTCAAGGTGCTAAATTACCATTTGACAGTTTTGGTCAAATGGTTGAATCTCTGAGACCGTCTGGTGTTTCAACAGGATGATGGATTATAGAAGATTTTAATAATCGGTTTTGAGGGCTTGCATTAGGTATCCCCAAAGCCCTGACCTCAGCCCTATTAAATGTTTACACATTATGAATAAAAACCAGATCAATGTCATGAAGTTAATCAAACAAAATAAGTCACTTCTGCTTAGAAAAATTGGCACATTTTGGATCTTGGACCTGGAACCTGCACCAAGTAACAAGTTTCATTCCAACTCTCTTGGAAACATTCAGCCAAATAACCACAAGGTTAGATAGACAGTATATATTTGAGCTTTTGTGTACAATTTTGAGATTGTGTGTGTAATTAAAATGTATAATGGTTCAAATACATGCGGAAAACTTCAAATTAAGATTAGATTAGGACTGTGTACTCTGTACATGCACATTTTAACAAATGTGATTGTACAAGTAACACTGTATTTTGTGCAATGTATTGTCTAGAGCTGGAGGATCCATTACCATAAATCTTGATCATTGTGTGACAGCATATCTTATATCCATGGATGTAATGGAGACGGAGGAGAAACTGTGGCTGCTCATACTAATCAACGTTCACTCTGGTTTATTTGTGAATACACAAAGAACTACATTAGCCAAATAAATTGTTTGGCTTCTACCAAGAGGGTTGGCTGTCTTCAGGTGTATTTCAAGGAAAGTAGGATGAGTGATTCAGCAATGGTTACTTTAAACTCCCATTCCAACCCCGACTGTTGGATCATCATTAGGAGGCTTAACAGCTGTCTTGTAGCAGATGTGCCCTGTTGCTTAGGCACGTTCCCCGTCCCTGGAGGGGAAAGGTCAAGACACTGGGTGGAGGTTGGAGCAAATATTCTTCTAAAAAAGCTGCATGTTGATGCTTTTAGAGAATTAAACAAATGAGCATCTGCCTTCCCAGTGTCGTAGGACAATAATTTGGAATGGAGATTAGTGTGAGCGTTATTTTTGCGTTTGCAATTTATTCTTTTAATAGATTTTCTTCTCTACAGTTGAAGGCAGATCTTCACGTGAATGGCATAAAATGCACATCACCCTTTTTTTCTTTCTTCTAACTGTTCCGTTAAAAGTCTGAGGCTTACCAAAATCATTTTGATTTACTGAAAGTCAGGTTTGAGAGTGAGACAACGAGAATCTTAAGATGTCTTAAGAGTTTGTTTTGGTGTGAAATATGCACATTGAATATTGAATATGGTCCTATTCACATTGAACCAATGTGAGGAAGAAGCCATTACTTCAAAAGTAATATTAAATGCCATATTGACGTCAAGATGCATGCATTCAGGGCTAAAGACTGACACTGTTGTCCCATGGCCTGAGGAAATAAAAACTGAGTGTTTGACCACAAGGACTATGGTCACACTCAAAGTGTGTGGTTGTTTTGCTGCAGGAGGGACTGGTGCACTTTACAAATTTAGAGGGCATCATTAGGGAGGCAAACTATGTGGAAATATTGAAGCAACATCACACAGACATCCTCCAGAAAGTTAAAGATTGGACACAAATGTGATTTCCAAATGTACAATGGCCCAAAATATACAGCTAAATTATAAAGTGACTATGGAACAACAAAATCATTATTTTGGAATGGCCAATAGAGGAGTTCTATAGAAACATGTGCATATGTGAGACAGTTATACCTTTTCTTTATGGAGGAACTGACTAAGATGAAAGCCAATTCTCAAAAGCCTGTGGAAGAATACCTGAAATATCTGACACCTTCCATGGTTCAAAGGTTAATATGCTAAATACTGAGAATATATATTCTTTATTTTGAAGCAATTTTTAAAAATCTGTGAAATTGGTGAGCCCAGCTGACCTAAAATAGGAACATTTTAATATGATCATTTCAAACTGAAAAAAAACCCCACAATGTATTACTTTTTTATGTATCAACAAAGCGTAAGTTTGCCTGTTAAATTTAGCATCTTCTTGGAAATATTGAAAAAAGTGGTCAATGGATTTTAACAGGCCCCCCTGGTGGGACAGAATAGCGAGGGGACGTGCCCTGGCCACGGGCGCGTGGCGGAGGAGCAGGTGGATGACGGGCAGCTGAGACGTGGGCTCCGAGGGGGAGGAGGGGATCTCCATTTTGGAGGACTCTTGGGGTTGAGAGAAGCCCTGAAAAAAAGGCAACCCCATCTGGAACTGAGGTGGGGGCTCTGGTGTGAAAGAGATCTAGTGGGTGGTGTCTGACACTCACTCTTTTGTTCTTCAGCTACACAGCAGTGATGGTGATGGTGGTGGAGGTGGTGGGCTCTCACTGCCGTGGGGGCTGGGCACTCGAACAATAGTGCCGATCCAGGATTTGAAAGCCTTCGATGAACAGAAAGGCAAGAAAGCAAGCGGGGAAGGTGTGGACAGAGAGAGAAGCAGGCGTTAGCTCTCCCTTGTTTTCAGCATGGCAATGATGCTTCAATCTCATTCAAAAACATAGCATGTCGTTTAAGGGAATTTATTATGAGACCATAGTGTATGACTGTGATTTTCTGGTGTGCATTGTATGTGCTCTACATATAGTATTCTTATTTTGCATAAATCAAGTATAAAAATTGTGCTGTAGATTATAGTTTTGCTGAATGTGAGAAGAAGATGAAGAAAGATGAGTTTAGATATTGTGATGGAAGCGTGCCTATGCTGGGAGGAGATCGAGAGTATGAGCTTCATTTATTTTCATCAGCTGCATCTGCGGGCCAGACTGTTAGCCCTGATGCAGCTCTGAGTGCTATTCCACACATAAACATATATCCCAGAGACGCCTGTCCTTGCTCAGCTCGAGCCAAGCCTCTGTCATGCAAGGTTATCTTTTCTTTTTCTCCCCAACTGCATACCCTCTTGTCATTTTTCACATCTCCCCTACACAATTCCCACCATTCATCAACCAAGTCACAAAGGACAGTTGAGT
Source organism: Poeciliopsis prolifica (assembly GCF_027474105.1). Taxonomy (NCBI): domain Eukaryota; kingdom Metazoa; phylum Chordata; class Actinopteri; order Cyprinodontiformes; family Poeciliidae; genus Poeciliopsis; species Poeciliopsis prolifica. Next base: position 1,741,077 of record NW_026562452.1, on the reverse strand, counting down.
ACCTGCAGCAGCTCTCCAGGGTGCTGAATAGGGCGACTGCGAGGTGCAGGAGTGAGGGGGTGGAAGGTTTGGGCTTCAGCACCGTAAGTGACCACAGGATATTCCTCAGAGGACACATGGGGGTTTGGAGTGATTGCCAGGGAAGATTGAGACCTTCCATTACCATAAACTGACAAGGCCTCTATTAAAGGGAAGAATCACTGACAATATCTTTCCATATTTTCTCAAACAGGACAGAGAGAAAGCCTGTAAATGCACAAGCTGACATGCCTCCTGCACCCTTTACATGTATTTTTATTTTAATATCACTCATGCATTATTGAGCTACCCTGTAGGGTTTCTTGTCACTATGCATAACGGCACTGTATATCAAGTTTCTTTTTCTTTTTCTTGGAAGATGATTTCTGTAACCCATGGAGAATTTTGCAAACTAATTATTTCTACCTATTATTGATGAGACCAATTAATTTCCAATCGTGGTGAATAGCTCCATCTGTTGGCGGGGTCGTGGTATGATCACACTTTTATTAAATGTAAAAAAATAACAACGAGGTGAGAAATGTATGAGAGTTTTTGCATGCTGGTTTTTACAGATTTGATTGCGAATGGAACTAAAAATAAATAAATAAATAAAGCACAAGACTTAGTTAAATTACAGTAACCATCGAACACAGAATGTCGCTTCTCGTTTGATTCAACAATAAGTGAAAGTGCCAAAGTCAGGTTTCCAGTGAGACGGATTGGCTTGGAAACTTTATTTAGTTTACTTCCTATATTTTAAACAGAACTGAAACCAATGAAATCTAAAACTGCGAGGCGTAAGCGACATTGTCTGGTCGCATTAAACCGTCGGGTGAGATTTGGGCGGGTGGGATGGATAAGGTAGCCGAGTACACAGGAAGCCGCTTGATAGTCAAGTTCCGTAAAAACAACAATAAAACCGGATATGAGGAGAAGAAAGTAAGCTCGTCTTGACGACGTCATAAAATATTAAAGAAAAGTAAATAAAAACTTGCACAGTGCCTACAGATGCAGTTTGATCAAATTATTGTCCACCTGTACACTGATTTCCAAAAGAAATGCAAAAATAATTTTTCTCTGAAAAGAGAACTTACATTACAATAATTTTTTTCTTCTTCACATCTTATGAGTACAGATTTAAAACATCTACATTGTCTCTGGTTGAGAAGTGACTCAGCACAAGGAATGAGACAGGTGTATGTTTCTTTCTGATGTATCTTGAAGTGCTGACTCCATTTTGCCTCAAAATCCTTCCAAGTATACAGTCATTCCTGTTTCTTGTGCAACCAAACCATTTTCCTTCCATTCAACTTTCTATTGAAATTCTTCTGCTGAGCACTGACCAACAAGTCTAAGCTAGCTCATTGTTCAGGCCATATTTTTTGTATTTTGTGTATATATATATATATATATATACACAAAATATATATATATATATATATATATATATATATATATATATATATATATATATAATACACAAAATATATATATATATATATATATATATATATATATATATATATATATATATATATATATATATATATACACAAATATATATATATATACACAAAATATATATATATATATATATATATATATATATATATATATATACACAAAATATATATATATATATATATATATATATAATATATATATACACAAAATATATATATATATATATACACAAAATATATATATATATATATATATATATATATATATATATATATATATATATATATATATATATATATATATATATATATATATATATATATATATATATATATATATATATATATATATATTTGACTTATGTAATATTTTCACTTTTCTTAAATGGCGAGTTTTGGGTTCTAATTTCATCACCAAAATGATCAGAAATAAATGTTGCATCTGATCCACTTGCATCTGATTTATACACGAGGTGTATTTTTAAATTAAATAATTTCAATAACTTAAGTAAAAAGATAATATCTTAGATAACGTTTAAACTGCAGTGCTTCGGCGTCTATTCAAGATGTCAGCGTTCATAAACAAAAGTGGTATTTTATTTTGAAGGGAAACCGGATGTGGTATTAGTGTCATGAGTCAGCTTAGTGTCGTGAGTCACGGCCGCCTCGGCTCCCGGCCACTAGGAGAACAAGGAGGGCTCCTTGTCTGGACCTGGTGTGGAGAAGGAAAGAGGTCCGCATCCCAACACAGGACGGGACAAACCCAAGCCGCCGCGGGAGGGGAACACTTTCACTTTGACTTTCGAAGACTTTCTTTACATGGAGGGCAAGAAATGACATCGTCAGCGTGCGAAAGGAGGGCGTTTGCTCATAAAATCAACGGTGAGGCTGAAACAAGTTATTGTTTAACAGCGACAGTGAATATAAAGTGACCTGCTGGATCGAGTGTACACATAGCAACCATGCTAGGACTCGCAGTGTCACATAGTATCATCAGCTGAGCTTAAATATGTAACTTCCCTAATTCAATTTAAAAAAAACAATTTACTGGAGTGGTTGGCGCTCCCTAATACTTTAACAACCTGTTTGACAGGCGTTATGGCAGCGCGGTAGCAGCGTTGTCAAGAGCCACTTCGGTGAAGCAGAGTTACTGTACTGAAAGAGCTCCTCTGCTGCTGTGTGTCAAATTGGGAGTATTATAAAGCTGTAAAACAGAGCAAAGTGCCGTGTTAAGTACAAATCTACCGTTTCTCGCTACACTTATTAACTGATCAGATTCCAGGAGGAAAAAGAGCTTCACAGCCATGTAAATGACAATTCATTTTTGTGTGCAAATGACTTATATTACACTCTCTGACTATGTACTTTAAACCTTATGCTTGTATTTGACCTGGATTCACAAGTATTTGCATTGTCTTAGTACATAAACCAGATAGTCCCTCCACATGTCAGAAAATAAACAAGAACATGGATTCTTATAGTTAAGTTCAGTCACTTCAAACGACTTTAAGCTGCATATGACCGTGAATTATAAAAGTTATCATTGCATTGTTTGGATTGTTTCTCTGTAGTAGGTCTAACACTATTGTTTTGTCCCGGATGCAGGAAAGGGTGGGAAGCCCGTTCTGGCTCTGCCTCTGCAGCCGTAGCTTTCCTTTTTCCTGTTTTTAAATGGATTTGTCAATTGTCCATGGCTTAGAAATGACACAGAGCTGCTAAATAAAGTGTGAAACAAAAAGCCTTACACTTAAAAAAAAACCAAAAAAGGAAAAGTTGAGATCCTGGTGTTAAGGGAGTTTTTTTGTTTAGCTTTTAAATGTGAGAAGCAGACAGTTTGCACATCAAAAGCAGCAGCTGTTTGTTGTCCCTGAGAGTATTGGGCTTTTCTCCTGCTTTGTCTTTAAGCTGGCCATTTGCTGTAAGTTCTTAGCAGCCAGAAAGGAAGATCTGGCCCTGCGCCCGTTCCCGAGATACAACCCGTTGCTGCTCTGTGGGGTTTGAGTCATTATGTGCAACAGCTGCGATCCTTCAATTACAAATAGTTGACAGATGATGTCTCTGAAACCTTTATGCTTAACTATAGAGGAACAGATGAAAGTGTTACTTCTCTAAAAAGAGCTTAGATAAGGCAAGTGATGGAAAATGTCCTGTCAAGCATGCATATGATGACATTGTAATTCAGGCGAAATACAAATATGTATTCCTTGTTCACGTTCGCTAATGAAAGTTAAATTATTTTGCCTCCAGATAAGACAGGGCCAGGAGACAGCAGTATCTGATTTCCATAGTATCATAATAGATAATGCAATAGATAATTTGACTTTGAAACATTGACTTTAACAGAAGTATAGAGTAACAATGTGGAATATTTGATGCGCTTAATGTGCAGAATGTTCTAGATTTTTGCTGTTCTGCTCTGTAAAGAGAACAATCAACTGATAGTTGAACTTGCCAGTTTTGAAACCCCAACTTTTTAAAATCTCGTTGTACCTCCCTATTATTAACTGAACCCTATTATCTCCAGATACCATATTCTTTTTCTTTCTTCCTAAAAAAAAGAGTTGTTTGTTGTTTTTTTTGCAGGACGATCGCAGCGGAGGTCAGAAAACAAGTGACCAGAGATTATGGCTCACCTCAGCTGTCTAAGAAACGAGGAGGAGCTCATCACCCTGTAAGTCAGCCTGTAATTACATGCCAGTTTAACAGGCTGGCATTTTCAAACAACCTGTAAAACTGTTAGATATTTTTGTTTTTGAATTACATTTTACATGTAAATAAAGTAAAGATTGGGTCTGTGGGAAGTTTGTTTTGGGAATTATCTTTTGAATCTCAAGGATGCTTCTTTAGATTTTGTGGATGCATAAGGAAAGTATTGCTTCTTAATTTTTGAAATCTTTACTGCTCAAAGATAGTTATCCTAATATAGCATTAGTTAAAAGGCCAGTAAGATTAATTTAAATGATTTAATTGCACAGACTAAATTCTGTTTACACAGACAGAACCTACACATTTCTGCACAAAAACAAGGCTTTGATCAAATAAAATGTTTTCAGTTTCTGTCTAAAAGTATCCTCAAGCATTTATTCGGAGGAAACGTATCAGACAAACAATGTGTCCAGCTTATATTGCACGCAGGAACTGATTGTCTTTGTCTTTGATGACTTTGTTTTGCTTCTTTGTCAGCTCATTCATACGCTCACACATCAATTTTGTGCTGCTACTGTATGCAAATAGTCCTTGTAGAGAGTCAAAACCTTCCTCTTTTTTAGCATTTTTGGTTATTGAAGTACTCCCAAAATTCTTGGATTATTAAAAATGTTTCTTACAAAGTATTTGTCCTTTTAAAGATTTATCTGCTTTGATTTGAAGTCATTATTAAGTCTTTTAGATCGTCAAAGACGCTCTAATGTCATGTGAATTTATTCAGAGTAACTCCACAATCCTGTTTTTGAATATTTATTATTAAGAAAAAAACTTTCTTGATTAGATATATTTTGAACTCCTAATGATTAAAATCAACATTTGAAAAGGACATTATTGTATTTACTGAGATTGTCTTATTTTAAAATTTCTTGGTCTGAGAGATTTTTGACAAGAAAAAGCATAAAAGGAAGAACTCTATAAGGGGGAAATCCTTTTTTCACTGCAATGTATTTGTTTTTCAAAACTCCGGCTTGAACAAAGTTGGCCAATGACTGGAGTCAATCTCTGCTGACGTAGGCTGTACTGCACAGCACAGCCAGAGGCTTCTCCTCACACACAGAACATCAGCAGAAAAATAGCTGTTAAACATGCATTCATAAATATTATTCAAGAATGGATTAGAATAGTAACCAGTTGAGATTTCTTGTGATGGGTCTAAAAATATATAGGAATGATTTTTCTAGTTTTTTTTACATTTAATTGGGGAACAATATTATTACTAACTTATGTACATTTTAAGTTTAGTCAGAAATGTTCTAAACCTCCCCCCTAACAAGACAAGACAATCAAATGACAATTATTGTTTTGTCTTGATGTTTTGTCTTAGCGATGGTTAAGTAGTCACGGCCTGATGTTCTCTGACAGTTGCCTCTGACGGAGGTGGTTGAACCAGGACTTTGAAGAATATGTGAGCAGTCACGCTCCGGGGGTCGAGGCCGGCCCCCTCAGACAGCTGATGGAGTTTCCCCAGGACGACCTGGAGCTCCTTCCGCTGGACAAAGAGTGCACTACACTGGAGCCGCCTCTGCCTGAGGAGGAGGAGGAGTAAGTCAGAGGGTCTACTTCGACTTCACAGCTCATTATGTTATCTAGAAATCCTCTTGTGATCTGTACATCACTGCACTAGCAGCAGCATTGAGTACACTGTAATGGAAGACAGGCATTACTAGAGAGAAGAACAAAGCCTTTCTCTTTAACACTATGTGAACATAAATAATAAAGGCATGCATTGCTCAATTATTCAAGTGTTTTCTGTGCAGCTCACTAGATCCCAGAGTGAGAGATGCCCTGGCTGTCTACACAGATGACTGGCTTGTCATACATAGAAAGTAAGTGTCAGTTTCATCGACTGCCGTCACGGCGCGCTATCACCGTTTCAAAGTTTTGATTTTCTCCTCCAGATTTCAGCACTACAGCACCATCTACACCCCTCAAAACTCTGAGCGCCAGAGAGAGAGGCAGCGAGGGCTGGTCAAACAGACCTTTGAACTGGACGAGGCTGCTGCGCACGATCGCCAGGACGACCAGGTAGTTGGCTGTGTTGAAAGCATTTACTGTTTTAAACACTCAGATGCAATTTCAGTCAGTTTTAGTGTCATAAAGCGTTGCTGGAAGTTTAAAAGGAAGCTTTACTTCCTCTTACGCTTCCATCATCTCATCCCCTGACAAGGAAATTAACATGATAGTTTGCCATTATAAATGGCTTAGGGCAATGTAAGTTGTTTACATCTCAGCATCCATAATGGATAAGTGGCTCTAGCTGTTCCCTTATCAATTACTCATGCTTCTTAGAAATTCAAATATTTGGGTGACCTAGCAAGTAGAGTCTTTAGCATCACTGAGGAGCTGTTCTGATGAGGGAAGGGGGAACTAATGTCCTCTCATGCCTGTGTGTTTCTCAGGATGACTCGAAGCGGAGGTCTGTTAGCCTCGATGAGACCCCCCGAGGCAGCTGGGCTTCCAGCATATTTGACCTGAAGAACTCCTCCCCGGATGTGTTGCTCCCGTCCGTGCTGGAGCGGACAGCTGCAGAGGATATGGACCGGAACAACACAGAGGCACGGTCTCAGGAGAGCGCCACAGTGACCTGCTGGGCCTCTACCCTCCCCCTGATGAGGTTTGTGTGAAAATAGCTAACATTTAGCTGAAAACTCAAGTATTAATCACCTATACATAAAGTATTGTGTCTTATCAAGTACAAGGTCCATCTTTTTGGGATGTGTTCAACTCAGACAAAATGAATGCTTTTATTTGATGTACAAAATCAATTTGAGATGATAAATATCAGCTAGCAAGCCTTTTTTTCCTCAATATTTGATTGTTTTTTTTTCCTTTTTCTCTCTTGATCCGTGTCTCTTTATGTCTGCGTACAGATCGCTGTTCGTCTGCCATGACATTACCATAACGTCTGTTTAAATGTTATCTTGGTCTGTGGATTTTTGTTTTTGTTCTTTTTGTGGCAGGATGAAGCAGTGGAGAGATGTCCTCTCCCAGAGGTGCCCAAAGAACACTGCGGCCAGAGGATTATGGTCAAGTGTTTGTCGCTAAAGTAAGAAACATAACGCCTCATGTTTATACCTCATTCTTTCTATGAGTGGCCAAATTAGATAAAAACTTCCTTAGTGTGATTTTTATGTGACAGTAAGTGCACGTAAAATTGTAATTTTTCTCTTTTTTCTTTCAGATTTGAGATTGAAATTGAGCCAATATTTGGATCACTTGCTCTTTATGACGTTAAGGAAAAGAAAAAGGTAAATGTTTTTTTTTTGTGAGATTTTCCACAGTCAATACAGCTGAGTAAGGCTACTTAGTAATTCTGAGCTCATGTTTGACTAATTGAGTTTCTCTTCGGTCTAAAAGGGTTAAGTGTGTTTTATTTTGTTAAGATCACTTGGGCAAAACTCAATTAAATTCCTCTGACGTAGATTTCCATTATAATCTCTCCATGCCCCATCCTTCCCTGTTCCCCATTTGTCTTTTCCCCCGACAGATCTCAGAGAATTTTTACTTCGACCTGAACTCGGATCAGATGAAAGGGCTGCTGAAACCTCACACACCTCACATAGTTAATCCACGCTGGCACGTTCCGCAATTTTCTCCATCACATACCCTTCTCCAGATATCTTCTTGGTCATTAAGGTACAGAAAGTTCATTTCAATAAAATTAAAATGTCATAATTAGAGCAGCCCATGTATTTTTTGCACATTTAATAATAATTTTTGACAATCCAAAAATATTTGGATTATACCTCATGTCCACTGTGAAGCATGATGAGTGTCATGTATTAAGGATACTTTGCTGCAGCACAGCTATGGGTCAGATCATTATCATGAAATCCACTACCAGTTTTTCAAAGGATCTAATGATGCTTAAAGAAGCAAATATGTGACATGCAGAAGCAGAAATTTGTCCTGCAACATGACAGTGACCCAAAACCTACCAGGGAATTCACCAAGTAGTGGCTGAAAACTAAGAAATGAAGTAAATGACCAATATAAAGGTCAGAAATGTTTATGCGATCAGGTGAAACTTCCCTCAGATCAATGTAAAAGACTAGTAGGTGGCAACAAGAATCATCTCACTGAAGTTATTTAAACTACAGGGCTACATACTGGCTATTAGAGATAAGGGCATTCTAAGCTTTTTTCTTAGACTCTACATTTTTTATATCAGTTGTTTAATTAGCAGAGCAAAGTAATTTTTTGTTGTATAAATACAGTAAATTACTGTGCTTTGACATGTGTAAATATCCAAATAATACATTTTTAGAGAGGTGTCTTAAATTTTGTGGAAATGTGAAAAATAATAGTTCTTTTGTTAACAATCCTGCATATAAAATTTGTTTCAGCTTGAAAAAGTTCTTCAGCAGGGAGACATTGGTGAATGCTGTGAACCCTACATGGTCATGAAAGAGTCGGACTCCTCAAAGGTAACGGAGTCAAAGTGTGTCGCTGTTGCAATGTTTCGCATTAGATGTTATGAAAGTTGAGCCACAAATATTACTCAATTCCATCTGATTGATTTTGCAGTGTCCACTGTCATATTTAGTTTGCTAAATCTTTGGCTGTTGCAGAAAGGTCTTGACAGTTCAGTGTCCTTTGAGCTGATTTTGATCTCTTGTTGCTCCACCGCAGCACAAGGAGAAGCTGGAGAAGCTCCGCCTCCAGGCAGAGCAGGCGTGCTCTCGTCTTGGACGTTTCCGCATGCCTTTTGCCTGGACAGCCATTCACCTCCTCAACATCGTCAGCAGCGTTGGCGGTCTCGATCGGTCTGACCCAGACTCTGACTCTGGTACTGAGTGCCCCTTCACCCCCAGTTCCACCTCTAATTCCCGCATGTGCACAATCTTTAGCATTCTACAAATATTTTAGGTATTTACATGTTTTGTAAATTACTTTTGGCAGAACGAAAGAGCCATGGGACCTGGAATGAGAGAAAGAAGAAGGGATTTGAGAGGATGAGTGTTGGGGAGGAGATGTGTAACTTTGCCACTTTCCGCCCAGCAACGCTCACCGTCACCAACTTCTTTAAACAGGTCAGAGTCAATGCAACTGGTAAAAACATACAGGCTGGCATTTAAATACACCACACATGAGCCCCAAATTAGTCACACCCATGGCAGATTTAAATTAATAATTATTTCCATTTTTTCTCTCTGTATGCTTACCAAGGAGGGGGATAGACTGAGTGATGAGGACCTCTACAAGTTTTTGGCAGACATGCGCCGGCCGTCCTCTGTTCTGCGACGGCTGAGGCCTGTCACTGGTAACTGATGTACTCTAATGTGCCAGTTTGCATGAAAAGATTTAAGAGAGTTTTTATTATTATTATGGTTATTGTTATTATTATTATTATTATTAATTTGATGTCTTGTTGTGCTTCGTGTGTTCCTCAGCTCAGTTGAAAATTGACATCTCTCCAGCACCAGACTCGCCACATTACTGCCTCTCACCAGAACTCCTTCACGTGAAACCTTATCCGGACCTGCGCGTCCGGCCCACCAAAGAGGTGCTGGAGTTCCCTGCTCGTAATGTGTACACGCCGCACACCACGTACAGGTGGGCGTTTACTATTAAAGTCGTGTGCAAGAGGTGGCTTGAACTCTTGTATTGAACAGGCACAAGTTCAGCCACTCATTGCACTGAGTGATTATTGATTGATTTGACTTTTTCATTTTTTTGGATGATTTTCTTTCTTTCTTCTTTCTTTCTTTCTTTTTAAAGCCAAAAGTTTCACCCTATAAACTTAGAAAACTTAGAAAAATTCACAAAAGAAGAACCAGGATTTTTTAGGGTTTTAATATTTATTTACAAATGACAAAAAAATGTGTATAATTTAACTTTATTTTTAACTTAATTTTTATTTAAAAAGTTATTATAATATTCATATATAGGAATGATGGAGTGTAATAACAATGAGGAGTTGATGAATTTTTTCTTATTCAATGAACTGATGAGTCTTGAATGAGGTATGGTATAGTTTCACTCTGAAAAAAACACAGAAACAAACATTTTTAATTGAAATAAACAAATAAAATAAGTTCTGCATATGTAATGTGCTGAACCAGCAAGTTACCATCTTTTGCAGTTTGGAAAGCTGCTCATCCTGAGACTCAATATCCTTTTTCTGGATCTTGTTCCAGGTCTGTAAACCTTTCAAGATTTGGAGATGCGCCTCTGCTTTATTCTAAAGAAATGAAAAAAAAAAACAATACAGATGTTTAAATGTGATGAAAATAAGGAAATTAAATTTAATTTACAGTTTGGCAGTGAATGAGTTGAGTTTTCAGATTTACCTGCAGCTCCTTGAGGGTGTTTGGTGCAGTGTTGTTGATGTACATCTCCAGTTGGTGAACTTTTGCAATCAGTTCTTCCTCGTCCTTCTCTATGCTGTTCAGCCAGTCTTTTGTTAAATGGGTCTGAGCCTGTTGTTTTGCCATTTGTTCCTGTGAAAATAGGAATTTCGTCTTATTATTCTCTTTAACAGCAGTTTCTATATAAACTATTTTCACCTTACTAAGAGTCTAAATTAAATTTTTCTATAAGTCACTGGATAAAAAAGTTGCTTTACATTATTGAACTTTGCTTTAACTGTCTAACTCTTTTAGTCTTCCCTAGCTTCTGTATTCTATATCTACATAATCTGAACTGTAATCGTGCAACTATTCAACTTCACACATGGAATCCAGTGTTTACATTTTTCCCTGGTCCTACCTGCAGTAGCTGGACGACTACTTTTATCTGTTGCTCCACTTCTGCAGCCTGTTCAGTCTGCTGCCCCAGCCGTTGGAGGGTTTCTTCATGACTCTTCAGAGTCTTGCTGATTCTCTCGATCTTTGCCTCAGTTGTTTCAAAGACGTAGTTGAGCGACTCGCTCAGCTGTATGACTCCAAACATGAGCACATTGACTTCCTCCTGAGGCGCAGCCTTGCCCTCCATGCTGCCCGTCTTCCTGATGGGGCTGGCAAGAACCTCTCTTAAACCCCCAACTAAACACACGAGACACAGGCTCCAGATCATTTTCATAGGGGCTTTGTTTTTTCTAAAACCCACTTCCTCCAAAATATTAACATGCACGTTAAATGACAAAACTGTAAGAGGAGGATATGTATCTCCCTTTCATCCAGAATTTAATCATCTACAGCTGAATTTTCAGGCCTGCTGCTGCACCTTTTATAGGAACTGGTCACGCAGCACTGTAGTGAAACATTAGCTCATCTGTGGTTCGATCCCAAGTTTAGTTTCACGGCCTTGATCTCGGTGACCTCTCAAAGTTTAACCACGGAGAGTCTAATTTTGTCATTTAGGTCATGCACTATTGCACCACATATAATGTATGGAAGAGATGTACTTGAAGCTACAAATGCAAATATTTGTAGCATTAAAATAAGTGCAGCGGCATTCCTTTTCTACTGTGGTTATCTTTCTCCTAATGCAATTTACATCAGATGTTTCAAAATATGAACAGTAGTAACCTGTGTGTGTTTAACTTGGACAGAACTTGGTGACATAAGTGAGTGTACGGTCATGGGTCAAACGTCTCTCACGTACACACAGGACTCTCATTCTCTAAGAAAATCATACTTTCTGAATCTTGTAAAGACCTTGCAGGTTGTAAAATGCCTTGTAGATATTTATGTTTGATGTCACATTGAAATCACAATATTTAATGTGTTTTATCAGAAGTTTAGAGTTAGGCTGAATGGGCTTGACAACATTATATTCACAGATGTTCCCAACCAAAGGACTGAGCTGATCTGGACTTAATCCCAAGACTTAAAGATGGAATTGTTGCAAAAGGTCCTGGTGCCAATGGTGTATTGACTCCAGTGGCATAAATACAAACAAAATGTACACCATTCTTTTAAGTTCTAAAACATAGAAAAATTATAAATCTTTTTACTTTCACTTCACAGTCATTCACTAATTTGTGTTGGTTTGTCACAGAATCCCAATATGACAACCCGACGTTTATGATTGTAACATGACAAAATGTAAAACAAAAGTTCATTAGGTATGAATACCTTTTTAAGACACTCCATATGCTTTTCCTATTAAGAACATAACAAAAGAAAATAACTTTATTTCACTTTTACCTTCATAGATTTGTTTCTGTATTAAATTGTTCTAGTGTCGTCTCCCTCTGCTTGTCCCTCCCGTCTCAGGAACCTGCTCTATGTGTACCCGCAAAGTCTGAACTTCAGCAGCCGCCAGGGCTCAGTCAGGAACATTGCCGTGAAAGTTCAGTTCATGGCAGGAGAAGATCCCAGCCAAGCTTTACCGGTGAGGCCCTTCAAAGACGAACATAATTGTTGCATCCTAAAAAAATATATATTTGAAAAAAATTGCTCAAGGCAGAGATATCCAAAAACTAGTTTTTAGTTGGATGTCTAATTTATTGCCAACAAGAATATTGAATTATAATATAGAGTTTATTCTAGGTTCACTTGCTTGTTCTTTAAGTGGATCTTTGACATGAGTGCAGCAGATTAAATAGCTTCTTTTATAAACCTGCATGCAACAATAGAGCAGGTTATTTAAAACGAGTGCTCTGTGTTAGAGGTTGAAAATGACCTTCACACTGGGCCTTTTTGACCAGGTCATCTTCGGAAAGTCAAGTTGTGCCGAGTTCATGAAAGAAGCATACACTCCCATCATCTATCATAACAAGTAAGGCTCTTTCGCTCTTTTACCTTCTCTCTGTTCAGCTATCTTGAACATTAACTCTTGCTCATAAGGTCCCCTGAGTTCTATGAGGAGATGAAGATGAAGATTCCTGCCAATTTGACAGACAACCATCATCTGCTGTTCACCTTCTACCACATCAGCTGCCAACCCAAGCAGAACACTCCTCTGGAGACCCCGTGGGCTACACTGTGAGTGTGCTCTTGGCTCAGGTTTAACACTTTCACCACATGTTAACTTGTTTGGCAGCTCTTTTTGTACTCTCGCCGTTTGGGAGAGATCACATGTCTTTCCGCCCGCAGTGGATACCTTTGATGCAGCACGGCCGACTGCGCACCGGCTTCTTCAATCTCCCTGTGTCTGTGGAAAAGCCTCCACCCAGCTACTCGGTGCTCACACCCGATGTGAGTGATGTACACGAGACTGTGTGGATATCAGTTCGTCTGCCAACAGCAATTCCTTTGTGATGTCACGGTGCGCTTTTAAATTAGTTGAATTTCAATGTGTGACAGGTTCAGCTTCCAGGCATGAAGTGGGTGGATAATCACAAAGGAGTTTTCAATGTCGAGGTGACAGCAACCTCCTCTGTTCACACTCAGGTACATAAAATGTTTATTTAACTGAGGGTTAAGCTTACCAGTTTGCTTTTCTCCCAGACTCATAAAATCTTTAATGTAGGGCTGAAATGATTAATCACCATGTATCAAATATTGAAATAATTGTCAGCTTGTTAATCAGTTGACTGAAGTATACAGACTCAAAAAAAACTGCTATTTGGTGAAAAACATATTCAGAGCAGTAACTAAGTTAAAACTAGAAAATATAAGTACATTTTCCACTTAAGATAAAGAAATAAACTTTTTCTGAAATATGTTCTACCCAGACCTGCTAGTAGCCTAATTTTAGCGTTCTGTGGTTCAAATTTGAAGAAAAAAAAAAATAAACCTCTAAGAATCTTTTGCTAACCAATTATTAATTGGGTAAACCAAAAAATGCAAAAATTCTTCAGGAAAGTGTGTTTAGGGCTACGAACGCCTGCAATTTGATTCTTCAGGAAAGTGTGTTATATGGATTTAAAAAGACAAAATGTTGCCTTAACAGTCTGCTTGATTTCTGTGTTTGTTCTAACAAACATAAATCTGTGTTTGATTGGTTCTCCATTTCAGGACCCATACTTGGACAAGTTCTTTACTCTGGTGTATGTTCTCGAGGAGTACTCCTTCCCGTTCCGACTGAAGGATGTGATTATTACCGAAGCAAACATGGAAGGCGAGCTGAAGGCCAGCATCTCAGCGCTGAGAGGGTCTCAGCTGGATACTTGTGTGAGATTTTTGCATCAGCTGCTCAACAAGCTCATTCAGCTAATCGTGTACCCGCCAGTCATTGCAGGCCAAATTGGTGAGTGTTTTTTTTTTAATGAGTTCTTATTCAGGAGAGCTGATGTAATATTTGTTAAAAGGGTAAACTTGTGGATTATGTGTCATTTAATTCTGCTTGCTTCCTAGAACCATTGTTCTGTGCTCTGTAGTGTTTTAAATTGGTGTTAGTCAATAGTATCGATCTTTAAAACAGATCTTCCTTTTTTGAAGATTTTAAAAGTTTTTCTTAAAACTTTAAACAGTTTTTTCACTTTTTTAATGTCCAGTCACTATACTCACCACGACAGCAAGACAAACTCTCACTTAAAATCAGTATATTTGGCTGTCATTTGCTATGTTAATGTTTGCTACATTTAAAACCTCTTTTATAAATCAACCTCTGTTTTTGTTAAAAATAGAGTTCAACATTTTCAACTTTTATTATATATTAAATTTTCACAGGAAATTTAGGGGACAGACAGACAGTAAAATTTTATTGTTATTACTTACTGAATTGTATGTTATGTTTTAACAAATAAACTGGTTGATCTATTGAGTTTAAGAACATTTGATGACTGTATGATTTGTGTTTCAGCGTTATGTGTCTCAGACTCAAAAAAGAACATATTTTTCCTTAAAGAATAATAAAAATCTTTTAAATCAAAGTCCTGGTTCTTGTTGTCATTTATACCTGTGTTTTAATTAGCTTTTCTTTTCTTTTTTGATCTGTAGTGAACCTCGGCCGGACTGCTTTTGAAGCTATGGCACTGTTGGTTAACCAGATCCACAAAAACCTGGAGGGAAACCAAGACCAGCACGGTCGCAACTGCTGGCGTCCTACGTCCATTACGTTTTCCGCCTGCCGACCGCTGAACCTGTCATGCCTCCAGCAGGTGAAAGACCAGTCAGAACTGACTGTTTATAAGACTTTGCAAAAGCCCTTTCAGCCATTTCTATGTTTCATTTCTTTGTGCGTTTAATTTTCCTCCTAAAAAGCAGGCGCCCATCCTATGAGATGCCGGTGCAGTATGCTACCTTATCCAGGGCGACAGGCCGCCCAAGCAGCCTGCATCTGTCCCGCTCAAAGAGCATCAGCAACTCCAACCCTCTGGCTAGCACACCAATTTCCCCAGATGAGGAAGTCCAAAGGATCATAGGAAGCAAGGTGAGTTAAATTCTCTATGTTGTGCTGAGAGTCTTTATTTTATGTTTTATTGAACCACTGTGCTGCTCTTTACCTTTTCTATGTTGATTTAATTATAGTGTTTTGACTTTTACAGCAGCTTCATTAAACTCAAGTCGACTGAGAACTGTTCCAGTAATTAATTAATGCTTAATCATTACAATTGTGCTTCTTACTTTTGTCTTTTGTTTCTGTTGGCTCCTCCAGTTTTTCTTCCCTCCCTGCTTTTCCCCTTTATTCCCCCTTTGAGCTTAATTTTGTTTCTTCCTGATTTTCAACCTGAAATAAAATCCTGTGTGATAATTAGCCTCCCTTTGCTCACTGTGTCCTTGCCTCTTGCCACTCTGTGTGTTTGTGTGTGTGTTTCTTCGGGTGCTTATGGCAGGGCATTGACCGCTCGCACTCCTGGGTAAACTCTGCTTATGCCCCTGGGGGCTCCAGATCTGTGCTACGCCGGAACCCCAACTCCAGCTGCGAGCTCAAGCAGGTGCCAAATCCTTCCTTCCTCCTCCTCATCTCCACCTTCATCGCTCACAGCCTCCGATCAGCTGCTCGTTTTTTTTCTTATCCAATTTCTCAGAGGTTCCTTTGTCGCTGCATGGACTCATTTTCTGCAAATCTCATCCTACCTCTTTTTTTTAAAAACTACATTTCCTCAATCATTTCAAAAACATTTCTCCTCGCTGTCCTAACAAGCGCCTAATTGACAGAAGCTCATTGCGGAGCTTGTTAGATTTCCTTTCAGCCTCATCAGAGTTCTAAAAAGAACTCCCTCCACCCGCCCGTTCTCATTCTCCCATTTTCATGTCGCTGTCCTCATGTCTGTGTTCACCTCACCACCACCTGTCAGGCAAGCGACCACAGCTGCAATCGCATGTCTGCCTTTCTGGACAGTGTGGCCTTGTTAACTGTTCCCACCAGACCGATTACAAAGAAGGTAAAACAAAAGTGGCATCTAATGTAAACAGAACATTCACATTCTTCCCTAATCCATACCACATTTTTTGTATTTTTAAAATTTTATGATTTTTAGAGCGCACATTCTTTGCTTTTCTTCTTGTTATTTGTGTTTTAGATGTAGTGACATTTACAAAATATTAATATCTGACAAAAAAGTGAAAGCGACATCTCATTGTTTCCTCCTTTGAGCTAAAATATCAATATCTGCTGTGTTGGTTCACGTCTAGTTGCTCCATGAGGAGCTGGCGCTGCAGTGGGTGGTCAGCACCAGCGCAGTGAGGGATGCAACACTGCAGCAGGCTTGGTTTTTCTTCCAATTGATGGTCAGTCTTTCTGTGAATTTTCATTGGGCCATATAATTCTCGTGCATCCAAAGCAAATACAGTCAAATCACAACTTTTAAATCAGAAAAAAGCTGTTTTTGTTCTAAGAGTTCATTTCCTGTCCTTTCTTCAGACCAAGAGCATGGCTCATCACTTATTCCTGACCTCTAAACTGGATTCTCCCAGGCGACAGCGCTACCCAGACCGCTTTGTTGACGACATTGCAGCACTGGTGTGTGCCATCAGTGCAGACATTGCAGGCAGACATCACAAGGTAAATGTGTGCAATAAAGACATAACGATCTGCTGTCTGGGTTTTTAGTAACAGGAATTTTAGGAATGGCTTTGGGAGCTTTGGGTTTTCTTTTATATAGTCTATGGGCACCACATTCGTCTGACAGAACATTTTACATCATTTCATGCTTCCATTGTTTTCCTTAGTAAGGTCAAAAATAAGATCACACCAAACTTTAACACCTGTCGCTATTCCTTACTGTTGCAGTAATTCAGTGTATAAACTGTACATTAGGCTTAAAATTCTATGATAAAATTTTTATTGGTCCAATATAACATATTTACATTTTCTGAAAGGGAATTTTGAATATTTTTGAGGGTATTTTTTTGTTGCTTTAAGCCATATTCATCCAAAGTAAGCATCAAATGACTCACTCCATTTTTAATCTAAATGATTATTTCCAGCTTTTCAATTGAATTAGTGAAATAATGAAAATGTTTTTGAAACTCACATTTATTGAAATGCGCCTGAAAACTCTCTTCTTGTAATTGATCCTCCTTCTCCCCGTGAAATCCCTCCCACCTTCTCAGGATGTGGAGGTTGTGGAGAGGCTGAACAAACAGTCTGGCCTTCTTCCTTAATGATCTGCTGTCTCTGATGGACCGGGGTTTTGTCTTCAACCTCATTCGTTCCTACTACAAACAGGTTTCTATTGATCTCTTCATCATTTTCCCGTAGCTTCAGACGACCCAGTTCTGCTCTCGTTTTTCAACTTCTTGCGCTCAATTAATCTGTGTTTAACAGATCGCTAACAAGCTCCACACGACACAGAATCCCAGCTCTCTGAATGCCTTAAGGATGGACTTTATGCGTATTGTCTGCAGCCATGAGCATTATGTCACCCTCAACTTGCCCTGCTCAACTCTGAGCCCTCCAGCATCCCCCTCCCCTTCTACCTCATCCACCACTTCACAGGTACTCAAGTAGACTCCAAAGTGTAGATCTTTTTATACTTTTACATTTATGAATCTCAGTTTTAAACATTTCTATTTTCTATTTACAAAATTGTATTCACAGAGTTTATATGATCTTATTAATATCTGTTTTGTTTGGCAGAGCTCAGCATTTTCAAGCATGGTGCAAGACCAGGGTGTGGCCACCATGTTTGAGCTGTCGGTCCCTTTCCGCCAGCAGCACTTCCTGTCTGGCCTGCTGCTCACTGAACTCGCTCTTATTCTTGATCCTGATGGTGAAGGGTAGGTTCTTCATATTTTCTATCTATAGTGCCTTTCAAAAGTATTAATCCTCATAAGCATGTTCACATTTGTCACGTTACAACCTTGTACTTTTTTTGAGATATGTATTTTTATTCAGTCGCAGTGGCGCCACATTCAGTAAGGACTGAAACAAAGGTGGTTCATGAAGTCTTGTTGCCTGCAGGGTTTCTTCCTTCATAAAAAGGCCATCAGTGCCGTTCACTCGCTGCTGTGCAGCCATGATGCGGACCCTCGTTACCAGGACCCTCAGGTTAGGGCGCATGTTGCTCAGCTCTACCTGCCCCTGCTGCCCATTGTCATGGAGGCGCTGCATCAGCTCCACGATTTCTGTGGTCAGTGGAATGTTTTGTACGCCATTTTAAAAAAAAAAGAAAGAAAGAAAAAATATTTTATTTCTGAAACACGACATACCTAAGAGTCCTTTTCATCTTTTAGATTCCTCGCTTTCTCGCGCTCGCCTTTCCTCTGCCTACTTTGAAGACACCGACCCAGACAGTGGCAACATTATCAACCAGTCTGTTGCCATGGCGATCGCTGGCTCCCCTTTACCGCATGCCAAAGCCAACCCATTTACTCTCCCCTCTGTGGTAAGTGACAATGGCAAGGGTCAGCCTGCTCTCCTGGGCTGTACAGACTGACGGGTCGCAGGTCGACTGCTGCGTAGAAAGTCAGCTCCTTCACGCTCTATTTTTGTCCTTTTTCTTCCTTTCTGAAGCAGATCCCAAGATTTGCTCTTGAGTTTCTGTTTTTGTCTGTTCTCCACCAGGCCGGGCGCCAGACCAGCTCTCTGTCTGCCGAGTGCAGCCGGACTCTGCTGGTGTGCTTCCTGTGGGTACTGAAGAACGCAGACGCTTCCCTCCTGGAGCGCTGGGTGTCGGACTTATCTGTCCTGCAGATCAACCGCTTGTTGGATCTACTTCATCTGTGTGTGTCCTGTTTTGAATACAAGGTAAAGTAATGAGGATAGATAACCTACTGCTGTGTGTAAGCATTTCATTGCTATTCATTTAACACACGGAAATTGAAATCTAATATATTTCTGCACCAGTTATCTGAGCCCTCATTGTCATAAATCCCTACATCCAATTTAAATACTTTTGAATAAGATGCTAGTGTTTATTCATTGGGCTATATTATTAATTGTAGGATTAAAACCATGGTATATAGCATCCTTTTTATTTATAAAACTGTAGCTTACCATTTGCTCTCACCGTTTGAAAAACAATATTAGAGCAGAGCTTAGAGGAACAACATGGGCAACTTCAACTTCCTTATGATAGCCAGAAAGTTTGGAATCAAAATTCAGAAACTCTATTCTTGTTGACACATTCAGATTGGTGTGTGAGACTATAACGTGGTGTGTTTTGAGTGTACATTAACATAATCGTGATTCTGATTTATCCAAAAAGAACAAATTGTAAATGTGTAATTTTTATTAGGCTTATCTTACATTTTTTTCAAATATTTATTAGATTGTTATTTTTGCCAGTTTTATGTACTCTCTAAATATATTTAGTTTTATGACCTTCTACTGTGCTGCTGACATTTTCTGACAAATTTTTCCTGCAGGGGAGGAAAGCGCTGGAAAGAATAAACAGCCTGACATTTAAAAAGTCTCAGGACATGAAAAGCCCGACTGGAGGAAGCCATTCTGGGAACTATAGGGGCTCGTCAAGAGATGGTCCGCCGCTGCAGAGGTGGAGCGTGAGAATACGATGGTTCATGATTTGTCTACAGCTGTTAAAATCTCACACATTCATCTTTTTTTTGTTACCATAACAGAAAGGAGTCCTTATGGTAGCCAGGAAAATGTCAGGTGGAAAAAGAATGTCACCCACTGGAGACAAAATACAGACAGAGTTGACAAGTATGTTAATTACAATGTTGAAATTGGTATTGAGTTCTTCTCTGATGCTTTCCTATGTGAAAAACTAATGAATGCTGAATAAACTTACAGGAGTAAGGCTGAGATGGAGCAGGAGTCTGTGGTGGATGGAAACTTAGCTACTGAGGTGTCCCTCATAGTACTGGACACACTGGAAATTATAGTCAAGGTAACACTAAATGTTTTCTTTTTTTGTCATATTAAGGTGTTTTGATGTTTTTTAAGTTTCAGCATGTCGTGTCTCTGTCCTCCTTCAGACTGTGGTTGCTTCTGAAACTGAAGGAGAGCGTTCTTGGTGGAGTCCTGCGAGTGATTCTTCACAGCATGGCAGGCAACCAGAGCGCCCTCTTTCTGCAGCATTGCTTTACTACACAGAGAGCACTGGTTTTCAAGGTGAGAAACTAGTGCCGTTCTTTTTAGGAATTAAACAACTTCAATAGAACACAAATGCATTCCTGCTTTTTTTTTTTATTTAGTCATTTATTTTAAGCGCATTAGATAATTTTCAATGCTTCAGCTTAGACCTCAGAGTTAGTAGTAAATTCAGTTAACTGAAATTGTATTTTTGAGTAGTTTCCAGAGATGCTGTTTGAAGAGGACACTGAGCTTTGCGCAGACCTTTGTTTGCGTCTCCTCCGTCACTGCAGCAGCAGCGTCGGCTCCGTCAGGAGCCAGGCCTCCGCCTCTCTTTATCTCCTCATGAGGCAGAACTTTGAGATCGGAAATGTAAGTTTAGCACTGTTTTAATTTATTCCCTTTCATTGTTCCTGTACCAACATCTCAGTTAAACGGAAATAGATATGCATTGCATGTGAAATATAATGTTATTTACAACTTACCTCTTTCTCTCCGGCGTTGCATCAGAACTTGCGCGAGTGAAGATGCAGGTCACCATGTCTCTGTCCTCTTTGGTGGGAACATCACAGAACTTCAACGAAGAGCATCTTCGTCGGTCATTAAAGACGATTTGACATATGCTGAGGAGGACCTAGAGCTGCGTGAAACGCCTTTCCCAGAGCAGGTAGTTTACACGTAACCCTCTTTTTAAATCAGTCTTCAAACTGAAAGGGTGTGATGATGAATGTTGGTGGGTGTTTTTCTTTTTTCAAAACTACAGGTCAGGATCTGGTGTTCAACCTCCACATGATTCTTACCGACACTGTGAAAATGAAAGAGCATCAGGAGGATCCTGAAATGCTCATTGACCTGATGTACAGGTATTGGGGGGGGGGAAAAGAATGAGTTAAAAATGGTGAAGAAAAACAGAAGAAAAATCCTTCCTTGTTTTCTGTTTTAGGATCGCCAAAGGCTACCAGAACTCGCCTGACCTGCGCCTCACATGGCTGCAGAATATGGCAGGAAAACACTCTGAGAGAGGGAACCACGCCGAGGCGGCCCACTGCCTCGTTCACAGCGCAGCGCTGGTGGCAGAGTATCTCAACATGCTGGAGGACTGCCGCTACCTGCCCATCGGTTGTGTAACATTTCAGGTGATCAGTTATGCTCTATAATGTACAGACAATGATTCAAGTTTTTAGATCTCTGGGTGTTTGTTGTATTTCAACCGCAAAATGTAATATGTCTTATTGGGATTTAATTTATCAGACCAATACAAAACACATAATTATAAAGTTGAAGGCAAATGATCATGGATTTCAACATTTCCTAAAGATAAAAATCTGAGGTGTGGTGCATGTTTGGACTAGTTTATACTTGGTTGAACCAACTTCTGCTATATTTGCTCTTTGAAGTGTTTTGGCGTGTTTCCTTACCAGATTTATATACCTTTAGATTTGTCTTTTGTTGTTTGCAGAAGAGCACAAACTCATTTTGGTTGGAGAGCATCTGTAAAACATATATTTTCAAGCATCGTATCAGATTCTAACCTGGACTTCGGTCTAGATTTTGATTGGGCCATTCTAACACATTTATAGGCTTATTTCTAAGGTTACCCTTCTATTTGTTACTGTATGTTTAAGTTTCTCTCAACTGCTCAAGTCTTTAGGAGCTTCTAACAGGTTTTATTCCAGGACTGCCGTGTATTTAGTTCTTTTTATCCTCTGCTCATCTCTGACAGACTGTAAAACAAAAGTGTCCCATTTGTTTCTGTAGGGATTATTTGTAAAGGCTAATGTACAATAATAGTCATAATTTATCCTAAGATTTAATCAAACACAAACTCTACTTACTAGTGACTTCTAAAGGCAGCTGGATTTCTGATGTGACTCTTCAAAATTTTCTCACAGAATATCTCATCCAACGTGTTGGAGGAGTCAGCAGTTTCAGATGACGTTCTGTCCCCTGAGGAGGAAGGCATTTGTGCTGGGAAGTATTTCAGTGAGGCCGGCCTGGTGGGCCTCCTGGAGCAAGCAGCTGCCTCTTTTAACATGGTACGACTCACATTCTCTGGCTCCATGTCGACAGACTGCATGGGGTCAGACAGCTCGAGGTCACAGCACTGTATATTGAAATAGGCGTAGTTGATTAAGCCGTATTAGTAGATGCCGTGATGCGTTATGTTCTAACCACAGGCTGCCATGTATGAAGCTATAAACGAAGTGTACAAGATTCTGTTACCCATCCACGAAGCCAACAGAGACTTCAAAAAGTTGGCAACTGTCCACGGGAAGCTGCAGGAGGCCTTCAACAAAGTCTACAACCCAGTTAGTTGACTTTCAGATTTTAAAAAAATCCTCCAAACAATAAAAACACACTTGATCCTTGTATCTTATGTTGTTTCTTTTTCACTTCTCAATGTTTCTAGAGTTCAGGATGGGAGGTAACAAATTAATTTCAGTAACTAAATACAGTAATTTAAACATTGAACACGTAATTTTAAGTTTTTACTCTAACAGTCTTTTCCTTCTTCTTTATAACTTGGTTTTGTGCTCCTGTGTGGACGCCACATTACTGGTGAGTGTGAGAATACTTTCATTATTTAACTTAGTGGAACTCTGGCTTTATCAGCTTTCAGATTGCATTCCTTTGTGCTTCATGGCCCTATCTCAAATGTCACGTCACTGCCTCTTCACTTTCATTTTGTTACTTTGCTTCTCCGTTTCAAAATGAATTGAATTATCCTAATGTTTTTGGGTTTTTTTGTATCCTGTCTGCAGTCTATAGAGAATGTTTGGGACCTATTTCCGAGTTGGTTTCTATGGCTGCCACTTTGGAGATTTGGATGAGCAGGAGTTTGTCTACAAAGAGCCTTCAATCACCAAATTAGCTGAAATCTCCTACAGGCTTGAGGCAAGCTGATTTATCACTATCCTAATAAAAGTGTCACTAGAGATTTATGAGAAACTTCAAAATGAAACTTGTTGTTATGTAGGAGTTCTACTCAGAAAGATTTGAGGATGACGTGGTTGAAATTATCAAGGATTCTAGTCCAGTCGACAAAAGCAAACTGGATCCCAACAAGGTAGCCTAATATGTTTGTTTGTTATAAATAAAAAAGTTGATGTTTTTGAAATAAATGGCCTAATTCTTAGTTTTGCTTTTCCAGGCTTACCTCCAGATCACCTACGTCGAGCCTTACTTTGACACATACGAGTTGAAGGAAAGAATCACCTATTTTGACAAGAACTACAACCTACGAACCTTCATGTACTGCACTCCCTTCACTCTGGACGGCCGGGCACACGGCGACCTGCATGAGCAGTACAAGCGCAAAACGATCCTGACAACGTCTCATGCCTTCCCTTACATAAAGACACGCGTCAACGTCATCCACAAGGAGGAGGTGGATATCTGCAGGATAACCGAGAAGATGCTGCATTTTGCTACAACTGCTTCTATTAAGTTTTTTATTATTTCTCCAGATTATCCTTGTTCCAATAGAGGTGGCGATTGAAGACATGCAAAAGAAGACGCAGGAGCTCGCCTTTGCTACAAATCAAGACCCGGCGGACGCTAAGATGCTTCAAATGGTGCTGCAAGGGTGTGTGGGAACCACTGTCAACCAGGTGCCTGACTTTAAAAAAAGATTTCTAACTGTATTATGTTTAAAATGTCACAAAGCCAACTTCCTCTGAAGTAGTAAGCTGCTTTAAATCTGGCCTAAAGTCTGGTTCAGTCTTTAGACATTCCTCTGCCGATATGTAACGGTTTCTCCCCCTCACAGGGTCCCCTTGAGGTGGCGCAGGTCTTTCTCTCTGACATTCCAGAGGACCCAAAGCTGTTTCGCCATCACAACAAACTGCGGCTTTGCTTTAAAGACTTCACCAAGAGGTGACGACACGCTCCACACCTCAGACTCCAGACCACTGTGTAACCAAGAAAAATAAATCCGCCCGTCGGCCTCTCCTCTGCTATTTGTGATGCAGGTGTGAGGACGCCCTGAGGAAGAATAAGAGCCTGATTGGGCCAGACCAGAGAGAGTATCACCGAGAGCTGGAGAGGAAACCACAAACTAAAAGAAGCTCTGGGTCCTCTCATCACCCGCAAAATCCTCCAGCTGTACAGACCCCTGCCCGTGCAGACTGTGCAAACACAACGGTAATTTGAGAGTTTAACAGATGCGCGGGGGTTCACAGAATGAGCTCATGCTGCTTCTTAAACTGCAACAATGGAGCAACATGAAACCACATTTCATCACAATTGCAATGGCTTTGATTTCCTCACATTATTTTGTGCTACATTCACAAACGTTTGTGTATATTATTAGGATTTTATGTGTTAGATTAATACAAAGCAATGGAAGCAATGTTGTGAAGTAAAGAAACATATATTTCTAAAGAATATTGTGTCAAAAGCAGCATTGAGATCTAACAAAACCAGAATAGATACCAGTCCATTATCTGAGGTCAAGAAAATATCATTTGTAACTTTCTCTGGGGCTATTTCAGTCTGCCGTTGAACTCTGAAATCAGACTGAAACTCCTTAAATAGATCTTTACGCACTTGATTAGCAGCGTTTTCTCAAGAAATTTAGATATGAAAGATTAGGTGCAGATCTGTAGCTTAAATCATTCTGAATGAGAAAAAAAAAACATTTAATGCAGTTTTAGTGCAGCAATTTTAAAGGCCTGTAGTATGCATCTGTTTACTAAGGGTTGATTTTTTTTTAAATAATTTGGTTGGGATTGTATCCAACACTCAAGTTAAAAGTTTAGAAGAATCTAATGCTTTTCTTAACTCAAAATGCTGAAATAAATCAAAACACTCCAAATGGAAATCAAGCTCTACATTTATCTCCAATGCTACCTCACTTTCAGAGGAAGAAGTAATTACATTTGGGAAGATGCCAATGATTTAATTGATTAAAAAAATCAGTTTAATTTTTTTTATTTATTCTGTTAATGATGAAAAAATGCTGTTCTATCTTTGCAAAGCGTATTTTCATACAAGCTAAATGAAATTGAAACTGGTGGTTGTAACATGAAGCATTCAAGAGGTGTAAGTATTGTTGCAAGAATTCAAAGATTTTTATGAAGGTGGCACAAATGTAATTTTTTTTTTAAAGAGAAAAGGATACATTAAAGCCCAAACTGAGTCAGTTTTCTTGGATGTGAAATAAAAATAAAAGTAGGCAGTTGAAAACATTTATGCAACATTACCTTTGTTTAAATTGTTTAAATGAGACCAAAATTACTTGAAGACTGTTAAATAAAAGTTTGCCTCCATTTAGCCTAATTTCATTACTTCCTTGTCTGTGTTTCAGGAATTCCTATGGCAGATCGAGTTTTCGCAAAATTGACTGATGAGGCGCAGAAAACTGGACAGCAACTCAAAGCAACAAGTTGTAGAAACGAGCACCATCTTCTCCCATCTGTCCTTCCCTCCCTCCCCCACCCTGTTGTGCGCCAACTATCACCATACACACGCAATCATTGCTCATCTTGGTTGTTATTTTATCCCCATCCATATGCTCGTTCCTTAACCCCCTTCTCCCAGTATAACACCACTTCTGCTACCATCCACACACTGAAAGATGTCACCTCTTTTTCCCTTCTGTACCATCCTCCCCCTCCGCCATCACTACAGGCTCACACCACTGTAGGAAAAAATCTCGTGTGTTTATACTTGAAGGTTATCTGCTTAGTAAACATTGTCATTTGGTGTGAGGTTCTTTAAGAGGTCTGCGTTTAAAGAAAGCTGTCTAAAGTAATCTCCCAGACCCAAAGTAATCTGTCTGAGCTGATCTGGCTCTAGTGGTTCTACCAAACATTATGTTTCTGAGTTGCTTAAGGTTTCTCGGTTTTGCTTTAGAGAGACTGTCAATGGGCTGCCTTTTGTCAGGCCTTTTTTTAAAATTTGCTAGGTTATTCTAATCCAGCTCTGTTAGTAGTCACTGCCAAAGTTTTAAACAAAAAAAAAAAAAGTCACCTCACTGTGAGTTTTCTTGTTGTATGTGGACCACATGATTTACATTCCTTCGTCCTCAAGTTGTCACTTATATCAGCTCATCTCGCTCTAAGAATTTAGTATAGAGACCTGCTGGGCTTGTTCCATGCAAGCTCAGGCCCCACTTCTAGTAAAAAAAAAAAAAAAAGTCCAAATGTGATTTTTTTTTTTCTTTTAACTGTGAATTCCTCTGTACGGAAGTCATATGCGATGTTTTATCACAGAAGCTCTGCCTCTAGTTGAATCATCTCCTTATCTACACAAATATGTTCAGACTGTTGCATCTACTGTCAAACTGCAGTGTGATAACTGAATAAGCTTTACCTGTGTGGGCAAGCCCCCTTTAGACTTTGGGATCTGCTGTTAGAAAGTGCTCTGTGCTCTTATGCGTTCATCATTACTTACTAAATATGTTTTTTTGTTAATTATTATTATTTTGTAGACATTTATTACTACTGTATCTTTAAAATTGCACTATTGTAAACAACCTGGGGCACATAAACTGTTATAACCAAACAAGCTTTGCTTTTATTTACAACTGCTTTTTTACCGGGTAGTTTTGTATTTATTTAGTCTGTATTCTATTAAATATTTCTTTCTTCAAACCGCTTAGCATTTCTTTTTGGGGTTGGGGAGGTGGGTTGAACAATTTGGGGCTCATAAATATTTTTGATGGATTAAATATTTACCATTCAGTCCAACTTTTTCACTATGTGTCCTGTCCTAGCAGCTCAGAAACAGTGTGGTAGGTCAGGTTCCTATACAGTGTCAGTGAGACACTGCTAAAGGGGAGGAAGTATTTTTATTATTTTTTTTATTTTTCCCCATGTTGTTTAATTATCAAGTTCTGGTGGCAAACTGGAAAGGCTATGGAAAAGGATATGGAGAGAGAAAGAAAAAAATAGTGGGATAAACACTGGGAATTACACCAACAATGACAAAAATAAGAAGCCAAAAAGACGGTAAAAAAGGCTTCTACTATTTTAAAACAGCCTTGAAAATGTAATTGTACTAAGTGTAATTTAAAAATATATATAATGCGGTATGAAGAGAGCCGCTTTGCAAGTCCACTTTTTTGGACTTGTTCTGAAAAGTTTCCCTATGGTCTCTGGCACCTATGTGAGACAAGATATGGGCTTATTCTTTTTTATTTTATTCATTTATTTATCGTTGCTTTGCAATAGTTATAACAGGTGTATGACTTGTAATATTATAAATTGTTTTTTCTACCTCAATGTTTATTTTTGTTTTAAATCAATTTAAAAGGAGCAGTATTGTGCATTTTCCAGGCATATGGATTGGAGTAATTGTTACCGTCAGTCTTTATGAAAAAAGCCATATATCTCAAAAATGACTTAAAAGAAATATAATGTATATAATAATATATAATGTAATGCTTTGAAATTAGACCTCTGTCTCTTTAAACCCTTTTTGAAACACCACCTTCATTTAACAATGTTTTTTTTTTTCAGCATTGCACTGAGAAATAGCTGGTCTAATGAGCTCAGCAGTTGCCAGTTCCGTCAGGTGTTTGCTAATTGTTGTTGGCTAGTCTGAAGGAGCTGAGAGGGGGAGTCTTGGGGAAGGGCTGCCCTGTGAGGGCATGTTGGAAGCTGCTGCTCTGAGAGGGAGCCTCAAAGGTGGCGCTTGGTCCCCCAAGGCGTTTTACAACAGCTGAATGGCTGCCACCAATTAAATTCTCAAACTAACAAGAAAACCAACATTGCAGGTTTGTTTTTGATTAGGAGATAACAATATAGAATATTTTAACGCTCAAAATAGTCGATTTTACATCATTTGAAGCGGTTGAATGTGTTTGTATTGTTTTATTTTTCATATTTCCAACCTGTCAGGTCGTCTTACAGTTAATGACCAAAGCCTGCGCCTGTCCTGGGGGCTGCTGGCCCTTTAAGAGGAGCAGCAGCAGGGAGGGGAGGGGAGGAGGAGGGTCGGAGCATCTCGGCTGCAGTGTTTTTGTCTCACTGAGCGCTCCTGGGCCGAGAAGACTGAAAGGATTTCCAGAGAGGGGCCAGGTAAGCGCTGTGAATAAGTTTCATTTCCCCCGTTTGAATCATTGCTTCGCGTCTCTTTTCCGAAACGTTTTGAGGCACTTCAGACAACGCGCCTTTTGGAGACTTTCTTTGTGAAGCGTCGCCTCTGCCCATTCCGCGGGGGGCTTTTCTGTGAAGTAACGGGCTATAAATGTACTGAAACACGCGCAAATGCAACGCTACGTTTGAATTAATTAGCAGAATTGAGACCAGGTGGGTTTTTCTCGTTTTGCATCTTCGTTTCTGTTTTACATTCAGAGGATTTGAGACGGAGCCTCGGAGTCGTTTGCCCCGTTTTTGTTTGTTTGGAGTATTATCTGACGCGCCGCAAAATCTAACCCAAAAATATGTTTAATAATCCCTACTTCACCGAAAAATCAAATTCCCTTAGGGATGCGTCTGTCATTTTAAAGGGAGAATGATTTATTTCATTTGGTTGAATTTTACTGCGTTTTTCTCCAGCAGCCCAAATTTATGGTCTGTTTGGATATTTTGGATGAAGGCTCATTTTGCAAGGACTTTTCCTCACAGCCCAAACCTCCGCTTAAACGACTGAAGCTGTTTCAAACGTTGTGAAAACTAAATAAACGAAGAAATTTGACGCCTCTATATTTGACAATATTTTATCTCTCCGGCCAGTTTTTGTTGTTGTTTGTTTTCCACAGTAGAGAAAATGTAGAAACCATCGGGATTGCACAACTTTTCTCTTGCCAAAAGCCAGTGAAGGGTTTCAAAATTTTAAATTCATTAGGAGATTAAAGCCAGTCAATTGTCTGGAGTACTCTGGGGAGAGGGTGGGTCCAGGCATCCCTGACTTCATGACTTCCAGATGTGTTTCCCCCCTTCCTTACTTTTTGCTCTCAGATTTGCTGGTCGGCAGACTCTGCCACTAGGATGAGGTTTTATGGATGAAGCAGAACAGGTGGAGTGTAAAATACCCCAACTTGACTGCATTTATATGAATATAGTTCTGAATTTTCTCATGAAGCACTCTGGTGACTCCACTTATCAATTAACTCCCATCAGCTTGACAGATATAATCAACGATTTCCTAGGGAAATCCTCAAATAGTAAATGATTGTATTATTTCCAAAGCTGTTGACTTCCTGGCCCTTACATGACTTGACACTCCAGAGTGGGAGATGTGTGGCATTTTTTTTTCAGATTCGTCAGAAAACACATCAGATGTTGTTATTGTGGAGGACATGAAGGTCTTGGCAGGATGTGGGGGAGTAGTCATTGGCCTGTTACACTTCATCACAGTACTCCACTGTTCCGCTGTTGTATAATGACTTACTGACTGTATGTAATCATATAACAGGGAATAGCTTGTGGCAGCTGCATGGCATTTAGACTTGGGCTCTGACTTCACTTTTGGCTTGTCACATGGAAAGAGAAGTTGTGTACGTCTTACTAGTGAACCCCATTAAGCCGATTTCATTTTGCTTCGCAGTGAAGGCTGAAAGTTCTGCGGGTCTTGAAAGCTGGAGAAACGTTTTCTATCTCTGACTTGTTAAAGTCACAATCTGAGAATGTTTTGGTCAGGTCCGGAGTTTCCCCTCACCAGGTTTAGGAATGTGGCTGTCTCATTAAAGCGTTCGGGCCCAGGGGTGCTGCGGTGGAATGCAGCGCTGTAAACCCCATTTGCACACCAGGCCACACGCCGGGCATTTAAATGCTTTGCTGAGACTAATGAAATTACAACTCCAGGGTGGGTTTGTCACTGTCTTGTGGCTTTATTACAGATTAACTTCTCCAAGTTTTATGGAATGCCCTGCTTTTTAATGTTTTGTTTCAGTCCAAAATAAATAGATAAAAACAATTTTAAAAATTTGGCCAAACTTTACTGGAAAACTTCAAACGTTTCTCTAAATTAAGTTGAAGCTCAGTTGACGATGTTGATTTCAGCCACTCTAATGACTTTCTTTCTTACTTGAAGCTCAAAATACAAAAGTGTACATTTATATGTTGTATTCATATAATGTGCTTTTTTTTCAACAGGAGCTTTTCTTTCTAAGTTTTAAGGACTGGATTGTTTATAAACTAAGGGAAACTCATGCGACTCTGTAAAGCCGGCTGCAGAAACGTCTGCAAAGATGATACCCCAGCACAACATAGATAATTAACGATACCAGTGGAGAGATGCTCATTGTGAACATATGGTCTAAATCTTGGTTTCAGGTCCTGGAAAAAGTAACTTATCTTCTCGAATAATCTGACTGATCTCACCTAATACCCTGATGACTCAGAAAAGCCAGTTGACTCCTCTGTCCACTAAATGGCTTAAATATGTTGGTATAATTGGCATGGAGGATGTTTTGCTGTCCTTATTCTTGCAGAGCATTTCTTTTGGAACCAGGAGGTAATTGATAAGATTCATGAG
This sequence comes from Poeciliopsis prolifica, assembly GCF_027474105.1. NCBI lineage: Eukaryota > Metazoa > Chordata > Actinopteri > Cyprinodontiformes > Poeciliidae > Poeciliopsis > Poeciliopsis prolifica. Next base: position 1,710,205 of record NW_026562452.1, on the reverse strand, counting down.
GGGAAACAACTTAACCAAACCACAGTAACATTGCGTCTTATTTTGCTACAACACACACCGACATGATCTTTTAACCCTAACTTTGCTCTGACCACCTCGTCTCATTTCCGTCTGGAGTTTGTCGTTCTCCACCTCCAAAAGACCTCTGCAACCTTCTTCACTGCCCCCCCTCCCCACTTCTGCAACTTTCTCAGGAATCTTCTCCAAAAGATTTTTTTTCTTTTCTTTTCTTTTAGTGTGTATTTTTTCCGGTGCTGCTCCTTGCCGCTCGGCCCCACCCTTGCGCAGTTTCCTGTTGGAGGTCAGCACAATGACCAATAAGCTAGACCGGCGGGTATTTATTCTGCTCCTGTTCCAGGAGTAATGTGAGCTGGACAGCCCCTCCTTTTGGCTTTGCTCTGCAGCCGCCACCAGAAGACTTCAGCCCCAGTTACTGTCTGCTCCTCCACATCACTGTTTAATGTGAAAAACAGGCCTTTAAGGTTTTTTTGTTCTTTTCTTTTTTCTTAAATGGACATCCCTTTAGGTTAGGATTTCACTGTCCCAAATTTCAAGGCTGCAGTAGAGAGCATGTCCCTCCAAAAGGAGTGGAACACACTGTATTACCACCATAATATGAGGTCATCTGGCTTCAGTGCAGTTTGGCAAAGCCGATTTGTGTCAGGCAGTGACATACTCTTTTTAGCCACGTTTGTATGCGGTGACAGAGATTTGTTGCAATTTGTTTCAGTTTTTTTTTTCTTTCTTTAGACTCACGGGACAAATCTCTTCAGCTTTTAGTTTTATCTCTAGAGTAGAGCCTTTTTTATTGGCCTTTGTGTAACTTTTTGTGAATATCTGAGATGGGTGTCTTCTTTCTGGGTTTTTTAGTCTGCGGAAATGCAGTTTTGTTGTTGTTTGTTTTTAGTCTGCATTGTGTTGCATGTTGGGTTGCTCTCAGTCTATTTTGGGTGGGCAGAACATGTAAATGATGGTATTCTTCTAGGCGTAACCTTAAAAACAATGAGAAGTTTGTTTATGCTTTGTGAGGAACCATTTTAGTCCTTTTTTGATCTTTCCGATGTTTTTTTTTCTAAATTAAAAGCAGCAGAAGTTCAGCTGGGATTCATTCTGGAGGAGAACTCCCATTTTCCTCTGACTTAAGAAGCTTTCTTCCTTTACATTCCCACTTTTTTCTCCCCTCACATGCTGCTCTGCTCTAAGCAAATTTCTCCCTCTCTTGCTCTCTGTTTTTTTTTGTTTTTTTTTTTTCGTTTTGCTCTCCTTGTTACTCTTTCTCCTGGGCTGGGAGGAAGTGACTGGGTTGTTTTTGTGTCCTTGGGGAATACAAAGATGAAAATCCCCTTCCTGTAACCCGTTTCTTCATCAGATCTCAACCCATTATCTCTATTTTGCAACATAAATTAGCTTGCTAAGATGAGACCAGGACATAAAGTGATAAGAGGCTTTTTTGTTTTTTACTTAGCTGACCTAATGAATGAAAAATGTGCCCTTCTCAGCAGCCTGTTGATGATGTTTTCTCAGTGAATTAAAACCAACTAAATCATTTGTTTTTTTTAAATAAAATTAATGCTCCTTCCCTGAATAAATCAACTCAATAGCTACAGCTGTGTTGGTTGATATGTGGGAGTTTCGGGCCTCAGACAGCGCTGACGTGTTGGCGGATCTGTGTGTCTTCATGGGAGGCGTGGGAGTTTTGTCAGTCTCTTCTGTAACAGTTTGCATTTATTGTTGTTCCAAAGCTGGCTTTCTAACAAAATCATCTGCACACAGTAGTCTGTTGTTGATTTTGTAGTGGAAAAAATGTAAAAATGCTTTTGGGACATTACCAAATCAGCTCTGGACGTCTGTCCCCTCGGTGCCCGTTTTGTTTCTTTTATTTCCACTTACTTTCAGCGTGTGGCTTTTGTAGCAGCAGTTCGTCAACTGTTTGTTTGTTTTGAGGCAAATTTCCTTGCCGCATGCTCATGCACATACAGTCTCTCTCAGCCTCTCTGTCTCTGAGATGCCCCTCCTTGCTTTCTATTAAAACCAGCTGTGGAACTAGCAGACGAATGAATGGCTCTTTGTGATTTGGCCGCCGTTCCGGGTCTGAAACGATCTGTTTCTCCCACTACCTTCCCACCCACCCTTGCCTCCAACCCTCACTGGTACTGGCATGACAACACAATTAAACAATGGACTGAACAACCAGGGGCTCTGTTATGATATTATGCAAAGGTCACCCTTTGGTAATTCTGAGGCCCTGCAGACAAAATGTCCGGCCTTAATCATAGCTGAGAATCTGCAGGCACTATCATGGAGCTTATCTGCTGAACACTCATGCACTGGTTAAGTCTACATTATGAGGAATGCAGTAAAAGTCTCATGAAATCAGTTTGGTTTGCATAGGTGATGGCTGTTCCCACCAAACTTGGAGGGTGTGTGTCTGTGCCATGGGATTTAGGAGTGTTAGTCACAAGAAAACAGCACATTGCCTAATCACATGGGAAGGCAACTCCCGCATGTAGCCTTGAATTGATTAGTGTGCCCAGAGTAGAAGTGTGGAACAGGGTGGGGAAAGAGGAGCACTTAAACACGGATCACAAGGTCTGAGCAGCTCATCTTATAGGGGTGTATTCTTTGCATCAGAGTTGTAGGTCAAAACACTGGAATGTTTACGGATGCTTAATTTTTCCCAACCTGTTTCAAGTGTTGCGTTGTGTTGATGCTGTTTTGTAACCTGATGTAAGTCTGTTTTTGTCTGCATGCCATTAAGTGGTGTGGGGCCAAAAGCTTATGTTTCCTGATGACCAAGTCATGATATTGCCCTTATTTTTGGTTTTCAGTCTTCAGACTGCTACAGTAGAGCATAGTCAGATAAAGTTCAGGTTTCCTTTGTTCATATTTCCCACAGGTGTTGACTGTTGAGGGAAACAGAAGGGAGGAAGAGCGAGGATCCTGGGGGGAGGAGACGTCCCATCCTCACAGCGCAAGCAGCTGGTATGGAGCACAAGAAATACTTTAGATTTTTCTTAAGTCAAAGCCTATTTCCAAACCTTCAGCAAAATAGACATTATCATTAAACTCAAGAGTTGTAATGCAATAAAAAAAATCCATAATTTTTAGTCCAGATGTAATTCTTTTTAATCTTTTGCAATAGCAGTAATATTAATCAAATGACTCAATTAGTCTGTTAAACTTAGTCGAGCTGACTTCAAAATGTTGCCTGGTATGTTAAATGAGAGACAAGAATGTTTATGCATGCTGTAAATCAAAGCCAGTCATCAAATTCCCAAATGGGATGCAAGAGTTTAGTTTAAAAAATAAATCTCAAGCACAAACCAGTTTGTACAGGAGGATGATGAAGTCGCATTGCGATGCGGTTAGTCTCGTGACATCTTACAGGACATACCACAGACATGTAATTTGTGCTGGATGACCTGCATCTTATCCCCTGAGGCCAAGCTTAATCTTAATGGCAGAGAATGGAGGGAGTCGACTGGGCAATGAGAGCTTCCTTTGGTATGGATTTAATCGGGGGAAGAGTCAGGATGATCTGAAGAATGGTAGAATCTTGAGAGCTGAAGATGGTAACCAGGTCAGTAGTGCTACGACACTTATGGGAATACATACACACACACGGAGATGCTGCAGAATCACCCCATTCACCACTGATGTAAAAACAGATGTGGAGGCCTAGTGGTGTGGGCATTTGGGGAGGATGATGTGGGAGGAAGAGCTTCCAGAGAAGGAGTGAAGGGAAACTTTGAAGCAGAGAGTAGCTTGAAGGGAAGAGGGGGAGAAAAAGGGTTTTGGAATCGGGACAAATTTAGCGGACGTCGGCCTTTGTGTCTGGATGGGATGTTTGGTGGCTAAACTGCCGGCTCTAATTATATCTCATCAACTTTCCCCTTTCTGTCCTCCGCCCTCCTGCCCACAAACTCTCACACTCTGTCACAGTCACTGTGTCGCTTTCTCACAGATTTGGCCGTACTGACACCACACTACAAGTGCAGCACATAATCAGTTTCACACTTATGCTGGAGATAAACAGACCTAAAATAAATCCTCAAGGAGGCAGCTCAAATTCTTCTTCTTTTTCCATCAATATACAATTTAAGATTCCCAAGCCATCTTTTTCTCCATAGACTCAGACGGTATGAGGAATGTTTACATAAGGCTAAGTAACAACTTGTATCAAGCATTAAGAATCGGCTGTCAAGAGCTTTTCAAGGGTTTAAATGTTTTGAAAAGCAGGGCAATGCTGCTGTAATGTGTTCTTCTTATCTGGTGACCTTTAACTCCCTGTCTAAAGGTATAGCCATGAATGAATAGCTGAGACAGTAAACTGTTTCTAAGAGCTACTAACAGCTTTTGAGCATTCTCTGGCATATTTTAAAACCCTCACTAATACTGAAATACTCAACTTTCCCTCTTCTTTCCTAACAAGATACTACTAATGAGATACTTTTGTATCTCATTAGGATGTAGCAGTATCCTGATGAGAGTGTTGACTGGTTCTCCTTTAGTTTCCAATTAAGCCTCTAAACCAGGGGTGCCAAAAGTCAGTCCTGGAGGCCCAGCATCCTGCATGTTTTATCCTCCCTGCTTTAATGCACCTGGATCCAATGATGTGTCGTTAAAAGGCCCAAGAAGAACATTGACAGGCTGAAGAGGTTGTTGGTACTACCAGGGAGAGAACTAAAACGTGCAGGATGCCGGCCCTTTGCTCTAAACATAGCAAATTATGTTGTATTATAAATTGCCCCAGCAACTATTGAGATAAATGATGCTGATTTGAGACCCTTTACAAGTAATGAATTGGTAATGGTGTTACAATGCCATTTTCACCCCCTCCAATACCAATAAACTTTAATTTTGTAAAGAACATTCCACTGTGGAACTGGAAGATATTTTAATATCCAAAATGAAACACAACCAAAAATAAGAACTAAAACAGAAATAAAAACCACTTGCAACCAAAACCATAAATAAAATGCATTATGATGTCTCTTTAAACAAAATTGCCCTTCGTATTTAAGTATTTATCGTCAAACTGGAAATCAAGCTCATTTTAATTTAACAAGCAATTTACTGATTAAATATTTTTTGCGACACTTTTATTTTGAAGTCATGCATATTTTGACCAGTTATATTTCCAAATATAGCCTGGTTGTTTTTCTTGAAGTATGGGGGAGGTGTGCAAGTGATGAAGCATCACCACTCTATACAGGCGGAGAAAACTCATGTCTAGCTCTTCTAGAAACTTATCAGAAAAACTCTTTGAATTGTAGGGCCAGTATTTTAAATTTGAACGGTTTTTAAACCATAGCTTCTAAAACCTTGATAACCAGCCCATGTCCATCTGGGGCATTTAATAATTTTACTGTTCTTGATGCACCTTCCAGTTTATTCATCCTTACAGCAGTCTGATGAGGAGGGCTTTCAAATATCACATTTCTAGTGTGTGCATAAATGCATACCATACTGTCAGATATCCATTGTATGTGGCCATTTCAGAATGTATGTGATGAAGGAGCACAGATGAGGAGAATTACACAGAGGAAACTTAAGTGAACACAGCATTTCAAAAATACCAAGTCTGCTCAGTCAGTGTTTCCAAATGTCCTACTTTTCACAAACGAGCAAGCACCAGTTATGGTCACAAGACAGACAAAGGGAGGGAAGAGGAGAAGAGAAACAACCCAGTGCTGAATCAAATTGACTGCCTTTAGAAATAAAGCAGAGTTTGTTTTGTTTTCACTAAAATGTTTGATCTTAACTTCTTAGAGCTACGGTATTAAAATTAAGTTGAACTTTTCTGTGGATGACTCAATCGTACCCGTTCCCACAAAGTGATCTAGAAAGTTAATCTTTTCCAAGAAGATACAAACTTTAAATGACTGGCATGAGGGGGATTTAGTGCTGCCTCTGCCAGCGTGATAAAGGCAAAAAGGAAATCTTTTGTTTTTTCAGAAATCAAATACATCACCTCTGAAATAACAGGACATTCAAGTAGATTCGAGGAAAAGTGGAGAAAAACAAAAAAGTGAGCAACCCCAAATACCCCTGATCATCAGCTGACGCCAAGCAAGAGAGACAGAAAAGAACTGATGTGGAAGATTAAAGGGGAAAAAGAAGTAAGAGTGAGAAGGAGCAGAGACTGGGAGGCAAACCTTAAATTGAGAGACAAAGTTGGTGTGCGCAGATGATTCCTAATAAGGCTGTAACTGGCAAATCTCTGTGCTGGATTCAGCTGCCAGGAAACTTTCACCCTGTAACTCTTCTCAGGCTGCTAAGAACAGAAGCAAATACGCAATCAGCTGTATTTCAGAGACTGAACGAGTAAAATTAGAGGCTGAGAAAGCTGTGCAATGCAAGAAAAAAAAAAAGAAAACTACACGGTGTGTGCTGTGCAGCTCATTCATTGTAAACAGATAATTTAAATAATTACTTCAGCTCTGTATTATTGTTGGTGCAGGAAACATCCAGTCTGTTCATTATTAATTGAAAGCTGTCTGTCTTCTAACAGGTGAGAGTTTGTGTGTGACTGAAAAGCAGCTGCTGGTTCGTCATGGCTCAGGTGATGCACATGGACCCTGGCTTTCCAGGTTGGTTTTAAATTTACTAATAATAACAATAATGACTGAATACATGCTACAACATTAAATCTTCGTCTTAAAAAAATCCAGAAAAACTACATCCATGTAAGAGTTTATATTTCTGTTTAAAACATAATCATTTTTTTAAAGTATTCTTCAAAACGATGGTTTTATCATTTCATCTTTCCTGGTGCCACATAGATCACCAAATGATAGTTGCTGATAAGAGTTTCGTTTTGTCTAAATTAGACCAACAACAATGCTATAAATGGGTTTTGGCAGGCACTATAGCTGATTTAACTCCTTACTGACTTGCCTGATTTAGTTAAAGAACTATACCCAACTATCTGGAGCGACATGTAAGATTTAAAAAAATATAGTTATAGTTTGTTTTTTTTTAACTAGCATATTTGTATTTACTTAGAGGATTTATTGCGTTACCGTAGAGTTCATTTCATACGTATTTTAGCATTTCAGATCATAGACTAGTAATCATCCCACCAAATGCTCTGAAAAAAGTTTTTAAAATGTTGTAGTTTATTTGTGTTATCATGTCTGTTTGTTTGATTTACCATTTTATTTTTAATCTTTTTTTTATTAAGATTAATAAAAAAATCTTAATAAAAATCTCAATAAAAGAGAACCTACAGTAGTGGAGGTGGGCATGCTGCTTATTTAGGCCCTTATTTTTACAGGCACATAATTGCTAACTGAATATTTTCTGTGTTGTTTACTATTTTGTTTTCCTAAAATTATTTAATAATGTTAAATTAATTGTTTGAGTTAAATTGTCTAAAACTTTGTATTTGCTGGTTCAATGATTACTCCATTGACTTATTTATTCATCTTTTATTTTTTTTGTCAGATACTTTGGACCATATGTGCATTTTGTCTTAAAGTGAGATTAGATTTAACAACAATCCCTTTGGTGTCTAATTAGTGGAATTTTACAAAGTGCATGCTCTATTACACAGGACTCCAGAGATTATTCCAGTTTTTAAAGTCTGAGCCCAAGATTAGACAAAGATTTCCGTTTGTTTAACGTTGATTTCCTTCCCCTACAGGGAAACTCAACTCGCCTGCTCCTCCGACGCTGCACACCAAAGAACAGGAGGCGCCCTACTCAGTGGAGACCCCCTATGGCTACCGTCTGGACCTGGACTTCCTCAAATATGTTAACGACATAGAAAAGGGTAACACTATTAAAAAGGTGCCTATACAGCGCCGGCCACGCTATGGCTCCCTGCCTCGGGGGTACGGCTACACCGGCTCCTGGTGGACCTCCACGGAGTCTCTGTGCTCCAACGCGAGCGTGGAGAGCAGGCATTCCTCTTATTCCTACTGTGCCCCAGGCTACCACACATTACAGAGACCCAGCTTTAGCACAGCTCGGGTGGAGAAGACCCTTTTAGATGCTCGCAGGAAGCTGGAGGAGGAGAAAGAAGGGAGGAGATTCTCCAACCTCGGCAGCATGAACAACAGTATGGCAGGGTCTAACACCTCCCTTAGCAGTGCGCACAGCTTCAACCGGGCACAGGGTGGAGGGACTTTCACTCCTTTGAGCTCAGGCCTGTCCACACCAGTGACGCCGACCCCTGCACATTTGCAACATGTCAGAGAGCAGATGGCCGCGGCCTTGAGGAAGATAAAGGAGCTGGAGGAGCAGGTGAAGACCATCCCTGTGCTGCAAGTTAAAATCTCTGTGTTGCAAGAAGAGAAAAGGCAGCTCAGCGTTCAGCTCAAAAGTCAAAAGTTTCTTGGACACACTCTGGGTTTTAGCCGAGGTCGAAACCGTGGAGAGTTGTACATCGACATTCCTGAGGAGGAGGTAGGCACGGGAGCTAAAAGCACCAACAAGACAACAGAGTCATTGTCTCCGACTGAAGTCTCTAAGCAGGATTCAGGGTGTGAAATCGAGGACACAGTGATTGTGGGTGGAGCCCGACCAGATGCTAAGAGAGAAGTTCGCACCATTGGAGTTGGACCAGAGGAGTCTAGGGGCAGACGTGATGTGGGGGTCTGGGTTCGAGAGAAGGATCTGGGTCTTCTCGCAGAGGCTGAGGTGCTCAAAGACCAAGTTGGGCAGCTTGAGGGGAAGCTAAAGAGGACTCTGCAAGAACTGCAGGCTGCACAGCTGCAAAAGGCTCCACAGGCAGAGCATCCGGTAATGGCAACCAGCATTGGGTGGCAGGAACCACAAGGCAGCACTCTGCATACTCTGGTCAGCTTCACACAGCAGCCACAGCAGAGGGAGCAGAGAACTGTGGGGATCCAAGTGTACACGCTGGAGAAACCTACAGTAGTGGAGGTGGGAACGCTGCTCCGAGCAGAGACCTGCAGCCCTCCCTCACGTCAGCCAGCAGGGTGTAGTTACAGAACGTCACCACAAAGAACAAACTGAAGGTTTGTGTTAAACTGATGATGTCGGGAGAGAAACTGAGGGGCTTTCCACCAAAGTAGTTCCACTTCTGAGACGGTGCTCTGTTAATACCATTAATAAACTTAAAACTATCAGCTCCAGCCCTGGCGCTAACTTAACATTTACCATTTGCTTTTGTAGGTTGAGTTCTTTTGGAAAAACTTCACAACAGCCCAGTTTAGTTTGTGCTTTAATTGAACTCTAGTTGCTTTACTTTGAAATTCTGGCTCACTTAGGGAGATGTGAATGTGCAACCAAACACTAATGTGGACCAAACGCTGGTTCACCTAAAAGTTTTGGTTCGGTTGAAGTGAATTCTGGTGTGGTTTGAAATATAGAGACCTTCAAAGTTAAAGCTGCCTAATTCATGAAAACATTACCTTTTCATTTTCCTGCAATTTCATATAAATTCTACCGCTGCCGCACATTTCTGCATACAGTCATCATTTTTCAACTGAACATATAAGCACATTTTATGACTATTTTTTTTAATTAATATTGAGTCTTTTTTTATTGCCATCTGGCATTTATCAATCTGCTCAACTATGAATTGTAAGGATTCCTTTCACTGAACGTTCATGAGTACTGCTAAGAAGTCGAATATGCTGGTTTGCATTGTGAATAATCTCAGCAAACAGAGTGTTTGACTTAGTCATAATTGATCCACCTTCTTACAGGAATAAAAAGACAAACCTTGTCACATGTGTAGCTGATTCACTGCAGACCTTTGAAGATTGATTGAAAACATCACTGGGAGGAGGAAGCAAGAGAGTTGAAGTTCAAAGTGACAAAATAATATGATTCTCCAGAAAAATGAAGCCAATTTTTAGCTTAGAACCTTTTAATGACTTTCTTTTGAAGAAACAAAAAAACTACTTAGGTCCAATTAGGGCTTAAGTTTCTGATCTTTAAACAAGCATTTGATACAAAACATTTTCTGAAAGTTGTAAGCATTTTTCACACAAAAACTGGATATTAAAACTAGAACAGATTGGGCAGAATCAAATCTGATTGGGATGGATGTTCAGTACTGTACTGTTTTTTTTGTTTTGTTTTTGTTTTTGTTTGTTTTCTTGTAATAATTTACTTATTGACATTCCTTCCATGTCTCAAAAGATCCCGTTGAGTTGCCAATTGCAGTCAGCTCCAAGCAGGTTCGTGACGTCCTGAAAAGTGGGCTATCCACCTCCGTACCTGTCAGTAATCCTGCCATCGTTGTAGCATCTGGTGATCAGATTGGCTTGGTGCAAACCATAGAAGAGTCTCCCGAGACCTTTTCTAAATCAGGTCTGTGGATTGAGTTAAGTAAAGTGCGCTTACTTTGTTCTCCAAGTATCAGGTTTTTATTTTAACTTTGATTGATGGTTTTGTTTTAGCCTCATCTCCCCAGTCCTCGCTGAGATCAATTATGAAGCGGAAAGCAGAAGGTGAACCAGGCTCCCCCTCTACAAAGAAAAACCTGCAGTTCATTGGAGTCAATGGAGGGTAAGTGGCTATTACAACAAAGCAGCACTGAGCCATTTTTATCCACTTAGCAGTGAGATCATTAGAGCCAAAGCGATGCTGTAAATGGAAATAAAGCAGACATTACTTTTCATGAACTTGGTAATAATATTTCAGAGGACTAAGAGATGCATTGTCTCCCAGGTACGAGTCCACTTCTTCAGATGATAGCAGCAGTGAGAGTTCAGACGATGGGAGCGACTCCAGTGAATATCATGAAGCAAGAGAAAAACTTCCAGAGTCCACCAATCAGCTCCAGCGTATAACTCTTAATAAAACTTCCCAACCCCAAGAAGAAAGCACCAGTGCACCTCAACAAACTGACATAAAAATACCAGCTATAACCCATTTACAGGACACAAAAACTGCCAGAAAATGCTCATCATTCACCAGCAACTGACTCTGTTGAGCGAAAATGTGCCTCCCACACATCTACCACAGACTCCACCTCAACACCTCCAGCCAAGGATTCTGCCTCCTCTGTGGACCAAATAGCATATAATCACACTGTTGCCCAGGAGACCACTTCCACATCACCTAACACTGAATCTGCACCAATCGCCATTAAGTGTTCTTCAACATGCATCACTAAATCTGCAGAAGTAAATGCTCTGTCACAAACGTCTACCACCTCCTGTCAACCAGAGTCCAAAGCAGCACCTGAGAGCGTTAAACAGGAGTCCTCTAAACCAGTCAGGTAAATGTAAACACACTTTACGGAGAATCTGTCAGGGAGGTTTCTCTCTCATTTGTCTGCTTTGCCTATTGTCTGTGCAGGCTGGAGCTGAGTGAAAGCCTGATGTCAGCTCTCTGTACTCTGCAGAAAGCCCTGGGGGAGCCCAATGCTTTCAGCCAACAAGCAGCAGTATGTCTCCACACTACTTCACTCATTAACTACATCTTGGAAATCCAAGAAACTAATGGTAGTTTCTCGTTCTTGAAACAATAGGATATGCTTTGTGAAATTTGATCTGCAGAGTTTTGCAAAAGCATCCATGCCACTTGAGATTTTTTCTTAACATCTTGCATTATGACCACACATTTTAATGTATTTTAGGACTGTTTATAATGATGGAACACAAAGTAGAACTGTAGAGTAAAAGGAAAATGATGCTTTTTTCACTAATAAAAGTTTAAAAAAAACAATTACCACTGGTTTCTAGTGGTATTAATTTTCAGAAAATTTGTATTTGTAGACCAGACTATTCTCAGTCATACTGGACTGATATGTCAAATGAACATAACTTTTTGAGTCTTGTCAAAGATTTTCAATTGGATTTAGGGCTGCCAGTTCGTATACATGAATATGTTAAGACATTAATCATTGTATTTGGTTTTGGCTTTAAAAGGGAGAGAGGTTTGTTAGATTTTTCAAGGAGGAATGTCCTCCTGCAGCCTTTAAGAGATTTTTACAGGATTGCGTTGTACTTATCTTGATGCATCATCCCTTAATCAGTGAAAGATTTCTGCCAGACTGATCTTTACATTTAGGCCAACATGTTAGGATTGGTTAATCTGACTGAAGCAGCTTTTCTACATGCTTGCTGAAGATTGACCTTGTAAACATTTCCGTAAAAGGTTTTCCTTTTTCTACTCATCTAAAAGAGCCAAATTGGGATTGGTGTCATTCATGGTTATTAGTTGTCCTCAACATCTTGCCCCACCTGAGTGGTGGATCTCTGCAGCTCCTCCAAAGTTAATTTGAACCTCTTGGATGTTAAGATGGCTTGAACAAATCTCTTGGAGTTATTGGCTTATTTATTTATTTATTTTTCTTATTGAACCTGACTCCACTTTAAGCTGTTTTACAGCTTTACTTCTAACAGCAAATTGTTACACTTCATTGCATTTAGGGGTATTGGTGAAAAGGGGTTCTACAACAAATGGATATTAATGGATTATGTCAATTTAAAACATCAGAATTTGTGACTGTATTGTGACAAAATATAACAAAGCTCAAGAATGAATCATTTTGCAAAGTGCTCTGTATTTAGCTAAATAAATACAATAAATATATTTATTGCTTTCTGCAACTAAAATCTCAAACAATGCCTTTTGCTTTCACTGTTGAGTTCATTATCCAGTCATGTCTTCATACTCAGCAGTCTGTTAAATGGTTTTCTGCCTTAAGCATCCTCATTGTGTCTGCTCACAGAGGACAGCCTACACCATCGTCCTACAGGAGTGGCTGCGTGTGTCCTGTCACAAGGCGGCCAACACAGCGGTCGTCAAGGCCTACATGGACACCTTCGCCTCCATCTCCCCTCAGCTGCTGGAATTTGTGATCAACATGGCAGATGGCAATGGGAACACGGCGCTGCACTACACTGTCTCACACTCCAACTTCCCTGTGGTCAAACTTCTGCTGGACACTGGTGAGAGTCGAGATATAATGCAACCACAGACCTTGACTCTTCATATATATATCAGTGTGTGTGGAATGGGGTAATGTGACTTTGTGTATGTGAAAGTGTTTCAGGTATTACTGTGGAATTGTTTCATACTGGCGTGACGGCTCTGTAGCATGAGAGCTGGCAGGAAAGTGTTGAACAGTTTTCAATTTGCTTTAAGTATTTTTCAGGTCTGGAAAAGTAATGTATAAAAAACGTTTAAGGGCAAATATCTGCATTTCCAGGCTTTATCGTCTCCTTTACCTCCTAGTTTCCTTCCTTATTCCATTCTTCTATGACTTTACTTTGTTTCCTTCCATGGTACCTAGTATTCTTCATTCTTTCCATCTTTGTTTCATCTCTTCACACTCTTTCCATCTCTTGTGTTCTTCCTTCACTGTTTTTATTTTTCCTTCCGCCTTTCCTTGTGTTATTCCTTTCTCATTTTCTATCTTGTTTTTACACTTTCTTCCTTCCCACCTTGAGCCCTTGCAAAAAGTATTTGCTCAAAATCCTGTTGAGATTTTTGCATTTAAATGTTAAATTGATTAAATGAAAGAATATAAGACTGGACAAATACTCAATAAGTAAGCAAAAATGTGTTTAAACCAAATAACGGGCACAATAATAGTAGAAAATTCCATATTAAGGTATTAATCTGCTCTAATGACTAAGAGATGACGTGTCTTGTATCTCAATGATTAGCCTGTCTTTAGCATGTTATATGATGGGTTTTCCCTGCTGCTGCTCTGCCTTCTGCCACACTGATTGCCCTGTCTACCTGACAGGCCTGTGCAATGCTGACAAGCAGAACAAGGCCGGCTACACAGCCATCATGTTGACGGCTCTGGCTGCCTTTCACTCTGACAGCGACCTCCAAACTGTCCTGCAGCTGCTGCGCACCGGGGACGTCAACGCTAGAGCCAGCCAGGTGCGCCCTCTGCTGCTGCTTACATTTTACTGCACCTTGACGCCTGCAAAAATGCCAATCCAAGTCAAATATTCTTTATGAATATACTTTCAGTAGTTTGACTGTCACAGTCTTAGTGTTCGGATGCACATGTGTGTTTCCAGGCTGGTCAGACAGCGCTGATGCTCGCCGTGAGTCACGGACGTGGGGATATGGTCCGGGCGCTGTTGTCCTGTGGAGCTCAGGTCAACATCCGTGATGATGATGGCTCCACTGCCCTGATGTGTGCCTGTGAGCATGGTCATGTGGACATTGTTCGTCAGCTACTCTCTGTCCCAGGCTGTGATGCAACACTCACCGATAACGTAAGCAAACCTGGTCCACCTCTCACTGTTCCCAGTGTTTGCTGCTATGTAGTTTTCATCTCATTGTGTTATGCAGGACGGCAGCACTGCTCTGTCCATCGCTCTGGAGGCCAGCCAAAACGACATTGCTGTACTTCTGTATGCCCACCTGAACTTTGCCAAGCCTCCTTCACCTGTGAGTACTAAGTTAGGCTGGTAAAATACTATTATCTAGCTATTTTTCAATGGTTCCAAATGAAGGTCAATGTCAAAGTACAAAATGTTTTAAATTGTTAGCCTTGGAAATTCTCTTGCGGGGAGGAATGTGCCAGGCTCAGGTAAATTACAAGGTCACTGTCAACTCACTGACTGCTGAATGCCTGGGTCTTGAACTAGAAATGCAATAAAATAAGAAAGATGAACCCCATTGTATTAATTCTGTTTATTTACAGGTCTTTTATCATTAGCTTAAATCTGGATATTCACATTTATTTGTACTAGAAGCTGCATACAATTTATTACTTCAGATGTTGCATATCGTAATGTATGTTCTAAGGACACTTGGCTTCTTGCATGCACTCAGAAAATATAAAAGTTCTCTACTTCTGTTTATGTATTGACTGATTTTTGTTTATTTGCTCTTTCTAGGTGTCACCTAAGTCTCCTCTCTTGGGTTCCTCTCCTCCATCTGGTGAACCAAAATAAAACTCGTCTTCTGCAGCTCGCAGCAGCTTCCACTCGTGTTTCTCCCTCCATGTAATTTAGAAAAAAACAGCATGTCTGTTCATGTGTTTGTTTCACTCTGAAAGTTTTCGGTACATCACATTGTGCATATAATAATAACATGACAGCTTAAAACATTGTCATATGTTAGTTTTGTTCCATCTTTGTCATCCAGTCTCATCAGTCTAACATTGTAACGTTCAGTTCTTTACACTGTTATTTTGGTGGCACTTAAGTCAAAACTGTTAACAAATTTCATTATCCTGATTATGTTGAGTCATTTTTCATTTTATTCATCATCTGTCTCATTTGAGATTCTATTAGGGAACAAATCTGTTAGGCTTATTATCATTATGTGAGATCATTACTGCCATTTGGAATAACAAAAGCCAGCCCTCTCATAAGTGTCCTTGCATCAACTAGCTCATTGGTGCTACTAAATAATAAAACAAAAGACACCACCTCCACATTCTGTTGATATTTATACACAGGATTTATTTACAGAGTATTTTTCTATCTTTTTTTAATTATTATTCTTTTTCAGAACCTCTGATTCTAATCTCGTTTCCTACGCAGCGGTAAATGTCTAACCAGATGATGACTAAACATTTTATGTATTGGCAAATTATACCAAAAGATTTGTCTCTTCCCTCAACTTTAAGACTGTGTGTAATATATAGTCTTTTTTTAATTTATAGTCAGGAAGGTATCTTCAGCAGTGGTAAGAAGAGATTAGATTGTATCTGCTTATGCAACGTGTTTTTGTAAGATTAACTGGGTTGAACAGTGACTGAAGATGCTAGAGAAGCTTGTAGGTCTTGTCAGGGAAACGGCAAGTGAGTGTGCTGAGTTTTAAGTGTGTCTTGTGTAAGATATGAATACTGAAATAATATATGTCAATGCAAACTCAGAATGGTTATGCCTAAAGTCTAACTTGATTGAAGTGTGTAGGCTGTTGATGTCAAAATATCTTTTACTTTTTAAAGTTTTTTTTTCCCACTTTTTTCATATCCACTTTTTAGTGAAGAATTTTTGATAAACTTTGGAGTTTTTAATTTAAGTGTCTATCCTTTTTATACATACCGAGTTTTTAACCTCACTCCAATTGTATGTAATGGCACAATTCAGTTTTTTTCTCTGCTGGTTTCTGTAAATTATAGACTCTGTCCTCTGTAATATGTGCGTTTTGAAAAACTACTTAATAAATGTGGAACACGTGCTTGTCTCTTGTTCATTCAAGATTCAGGGTGTTTGTGCATCCTTCAATTTGTACATCTGAAAACTGAGGCCTTAAAATGTTTGAAATTTATTGAAGAACTAGTTTCCTGGAAGCCTGACATTGCAACACACAAAAAAACTATGCTTGATATATCTCTCTGAATAGTCTGTTTTAAAATAGCTTTAATAAAATAGACGGCTCTGGCTGCCTTTCACTCTGACAGCGAAAGGTTTTAGACAGATCCCCACCAAAATAACATATACTTTAGTCTTATACATTTGACCCCTTTTCTCAAACAACAATGAAGTCATCTTTGATAAACTTACGAGTTGTAATCTTTGAGAAAAACACTGTGGCAGCAGCAGCTGTCGGCTCTAGACAGCTGCTTGTTATTGGGAGGAGCTGATAAGACTACTGGATCCATAGCAAGTGAGTTTACATCTTTACAGCTGAAGTTTGAAACAAAAAGACTAAAAGTCAAAAAAATGAAGTGAGATAATATTTGTATTAATCCTGTCTTGTTAAAAGCACATTTACTGCCCATCCTTATTTTTATTTTTTTTTTTTTATTTTTTTGCTTCTTCAGAGCTTTACTCCTCTTCTACAAGAAGAACATAGACTAGAAGTATAACAGGGAGGTCAAAGCACAACCCTATCAGCTAAACTAGAAATGAGACTTATCTCTCCACTAAGTGTGGATCCAGCCCTGCAGGTGCAGTGCAGTTGATTAGATTAAGCTCGAGCATATATTTTGGCTGCAGGGGCCAGAAAGTAACTAAATTCAACATCTTGGAATGTTTCCAGACAAATCTAATAATATTTCCCCGACTGCAGAGCCTGGATTTCAAAATTTGCCTGGATCTTCTCTGTGTGTGTTCTTGAATTGTTCTTTAAGAGGCTGATCTCTGTCTATAAAGCTATGATAATAAGTGACTAACTAAACTATATGCATTATGACATAAACTGTTTGCTATTTTTATTGTAAAAACTGAAAATGTAATCATTTTCTTAGTCCTAAAATCTGATCTAGGGTTGGAATTTGATTTTTTGAGAAAACCTAAATCCATTTTATCCAAATCATATAAACAATTTCAACAAAAGGTTATTTAATGTCAAATAAATGTTTTATCCAGGGGAAGATCATTTTAAATGGTATAGCTTGCCATTATCTTTTTATTGTAACATACCAGTTCGTGGAGTTGAAAATCCTTTTAAGAAGGACAATTCTGTTTATATTACCCTGAATGAAGCGCTGCTATTGGACGGCCTCTCTTAGGGAAGGTCCTGTGAAAGAGGTGTCCTCCCTCTTTCACGGTCTTAAAAGCCCAGGATCTCGATTCAGCAGGGTACTCAAAACTGCTAAAATGACTACCCTTACTGCCAAGGACAAGGACACCGTCAAGGCCTTCTGGGGAAAGATTTCTCCCAAAGCAGCAGACATTGGAGCAGATGCTCTTGGCAGGTAAATGTGACAAAAATCTTCCAATTCCAGCCTCTCACTGTTTTAAATTTTCCCACCCACTTTTCTTGTTTTCTGACCTTTTAGGATGCTGGTGGTTTACCCACAAACCAAGACCTACTTTGCCCACTGGAAGGACTTGAACCCCGGATCTGCTCCTGTGGCAAAGCATGGAGCAACGGTGATGGGTGGAGTTGCTGAAGCTGTGGCCAAAATCGACAATCTGACCGCAGGTCTGCTCAACCTGAGCGAGCTGCATGCCTTCACTCTGAGAGTGGATCCTGCTAACTTCAAGGTGAAGACTCTGAGCTTTGAATATATCCTTATTGTCTCCTTCTATCACATCTGACAGGGGTTGTAGTTGCTAAGACAGATTATAACTTGTTATGTTTACCTTGCAGGTTCTTGCCCACAACATCCTTGTGGTTTTGGCCATCAGCTTCCCCAACGACTTCACCCCTGAGGTCCATGTAGCCATGGATAAGTTCCTGGCTGCCGTGGCTCTGGCTCTGTCCGAGAAGTACAGATGAACACCTGGAGAGGAAGAGAATCTACATCAGTTCATTCTTGATGTGATGAATAAATGCATAAAAACAAAAACCCTAAAAAAAATGATTATCTGGTTCTTTTTGCTCTGTGTGCAAAATCCTTCATGTGGTTTGAAAATTCTGTCACATTCATAGTCATATCAGATGAAATGCATCATTAATACTTGGTTTAATCAGCCTTCAGATCTGGAAATTGGGATACAGACATTATATTTGCATTTGAAATGTTTTGCCTTTTATTTTACAATTATGCCTATGAACTGTTTGTGTCAATGGTGCAGTGAAGGTGTTTGTGTCGTATATAATAAATTAAAACATTATAAAATGTCCCAGTATATTTTGATTAGTCAATTGGTTCAATTAATTATCCTCCTCAGTGCAATCTTGATAACAATAGTTCATCATAATCAGAGCCGCAATTTTTGAAAATACTTTGTAATTGAGGCCATTTATGTAAACAAAACAGGTAAATCTCAGTCAGTATAAAATCTAATTTAAAATCTATTTAATTTTAGTATTTCACTCACACACAACAGAAAAGCTTCATATTAAATAAATTCATTACAAACATGTTGGACATGTGAAAAGCATTCACATGGTTTAAACGCTTTCCCAAATTTGATGTAGTAACCAAAGCTGCGATGTATTTAAATGGAATTTCATACTATTGACCACATTCTAAGCTTAAACTGCAAATCTGAATGATTCTTTCTGTTATGCACTGAAGCCGGTTTTCCAAGCTGCAAGTGTAAAATCATATTCCTTTAAACAAGATGCAAATGAGAGAAAATTAGAAAATGAAAACCTTTAATTCTAACAGTCAATTTCCCATTTTCTAACTATCCTGACCATCCACACCATTATTTTTTACTATTTTTGAATATTTTGTCATATAGAACTGAGTAAGTTTGAATAATATTTTGTAAGTCAAAGAAATTTCAGAGACAGTGAAAGATTTTATCTCAGAAACCGTTGCTCAGGATTACTCAGACCGCCTCTTGTGGACCGTTTCAGGGGAGGTGCTGCTGGGTGTTTCCTCTGCTGCCTCTCAGACAAGTAGCCCTCGCGCTTAGCTGGTTAGTTAGTTGGTTACTGAAACAGCCAAAATGACTACCCTTACTGCCAAGGACAAGGACACCGTCAAGGCCTTCTGGGGAAAGATATCTTCCAAGGCAGCAGCCATTGGAGCAGATGCTCTTGGCAGGTAAATGACACCTGAAACCTTTGAATTTCAACAACTTTTTGTTGAAAAAGTTACCCACCCATTCTACTCTTCCACTCAGGATGCTGGTGGTTTACCCACAAACCAAGACCTACTTCGCTCACTGGAAGGACATGAGTCCCGGCTCTGCTCCAGTCAAGAAGCATGGAGCTACAGTGATGGCTGGAGTTGCTGACGCTGTGGCTAAAATCGACGATCTGACTGCAGGTCTGCTCACCCTGAGCGAGCTGCATGCCTTCAAGCTGAGAGTGGACCCCGCCAACTTTAAGGTGAACATTCAGAGCTAAGACTGTGCTTTAAGCTGTGTATTGGTCCTTTTTTTTTCTCATCTTCTAACAGTATGTAGTCCTTATTTTTCTTGTTCAAGCACTTTGAATTGTCTTTGGCTGAAAGGTGCTATATAAATAAAGTTGCCTTGCCTTCTTTTTCTGCTCGTATGAAGCCTTTTCTCATCACTTGTTTTTCACAGATTCTTGCCCACAATCTTCTTGTGGTTTTGGCCATCAGCTTCCCCAACGACTTCACCCCTGAGGTCCATGTGGCCATGGATAAGTTCCTGGCTGCCGTGGCGCTGGCTCTGTACAGATACAGATGGAGAGGAGATCCAGACACATGAATTCACCTGGTGTGATCAATAAAGGCATGGTTGAAAAAACGCAAAATGTTGACTTCTGGTTCTTTAGTGAAAATTTGTGTCCTGTTTTCACAGAAAAGTTTTTTTTTAAGAAGAGAAAGGTTGCAATATCTAGGAAATTACTCTTGATCTTAAATGATAATTTACTCTTATTAATTATGTTTCTTAACTAGGCTAAAAGATTTCAAAAAGGAAGAAATAAAATATCAACCTCCAACATCTATCAGTTTGGAGAGGCCTTATTAATAAACAGAAACAAAGGAGCAGAGGGGACAATTTCCAAGACCGCAACATATTGGGAACTTCAATGTTTTTGGGAAAATATTTCTTAAATAGGAACAATTCTCTGGTGAGTTCTGGGTTGAAACAAGCTTGTTCTTCATTCAGTGAACTTCCTCTCTGTCGATGGAGCATCCAGCGATTTTACTCAAGTAAAAATAACGTTACTTCATAATTATATTACTCAAGAAAAAGTAAACAGCGCTCCAAAACTGCTCCTAAAAGTAGCCTCCTTTTTTTTTCAATATTATTAAAGTAAATGTGACACGAAGATAACAACTGCCGTCATGGACTCCTCTTTTTCTGGCTTTTGATGCGCTAACTCTATAGCTTTTTCACAGGATTTTCTACTTATTTGAGATGCAAATTCAAAGAATTGCATACTTTGTTTACATAGTGAAAAAGCCAAACAGTAGCTGCAATCAGAAGTTTTGCTTTTCTTCTTGAATCCCCATTGTATTGTAGAATTGAAGCCTCCCCCCAGGCGCACCTTGGCGCTCTCCAAGGTGCTGCTCCTCCTGTCGTTTGTTTACTGAATTTCATCCAGCAACCAGAATAGCTCCAGAGAGCACGGTGTTAATTCAACTGGCTCATGTGTGTCTCGATTTTCTTGTCACTGCCATGAGAAAAGATTAAATGTATCTTTACAATTTTTAATCCTACTTATCAGAAAATGTTTGTTTGAATCAGAGGACAGAAAGCCTGCAAAATCTCTTTATAATCCGTGTAAAATTTTATTATTATTATTATTATTATTATTATTATTATTATTATTATTATTATTATTATTATTATTATTATTATTATTATTATTACTGCATGGCACTCAGGAGCAAGTTTTAGACGTGGATCCCGTCAACTAATTCATGTGTCGTATTGAGTCCAGCCTGGCGTCGTTTTAATATTTCCAGCAGAGGGCGCCCAAGCATCATTCAACTAACTAATAGGATTCTTGTTTTAACCTCTGCGAAGGATTTCCAACCTGCAGGGTCCCTTCTCTCGCCCAATGGCTCCTGGAAATAAGCATCAGCAAGGAAACGTAGATTTAGGAAACGAATGGAATGAATCAAATCAAAATCAGCTAAGAGTAAGAAAAGGGTTAAAAGAAAAGCCTCAGTTAGACACAATTTCAGTACTTGTTAAGTATTTAATAAGTTGAGAATGTGAGACAGATTGTACTTGTTTCTTTCTTGTTTTTAAATGCAATCCCTTTACCTTTGCTCCTTTACTTCTCTGTGAAGCACTTTCAATAACCCTTGCTACAAATGGACACTGTTGTACTAATGTCCTGTATTTGAGTGATTGCAAAACCACATAACTTTAATTATTGAGTCAAAAAAATGTCATCAACAAAGCAGAAAAGTTAAGCAGTTTTGAAGAGTGAATAGAGGATTATATGATAGTATTTTTGTCTAAAACACACACTTACTGGCACCATAAAGAAGGTCCTCACTTAGTTTAATTCAAAAACCGAAAAAATAATGAATGACCTGAAATTTTTATATTAGTCTACTCTATATTTTTACACACAAATTATGTATCAATTTTTAAGCTGTAAATGACAGAAAAACAACATTTATTTGGATGTTTAGGACCTATTGTGTAACTGACTGGAATAACCTGTTTGCTTGTTTGTCCATTTGAGGATTCCTATTAGTCTTTATCTTAGTCGAGACTCTTCTAGCCTGCAGCCAAACCAAATTAACTGAATACAATTAAGAGGACAGAGCAAACATCATCAACAAGAAGAATGGAATATTAAACATTAGATTTTAACTTATTTAATAAGTTTGTCTGTGCCACATGACGTAAACCTATGCAGTAATTGCACATTAGTTAAATAATAATAAACAAAGATGCCAGCTTGAAGGTGGGGATGCTTTTCTCTTGCAGGAGCTTAGAAATGGAAATAGATAGACATAGATTGGTTCTTTTGTTTTTGTCCTGTAGGTTTTCTATGCTTATTTAAATTTGAGCAATTAAAGATCCAGGTTCACTTCTAAAACTGATTCTTCTTGCTGAGAAGCTATTTGTTTGTGTCAGTGGTGTCCAGATTTTTACCATGAGGGTAGAAATATTATGTTGAAAATTTTCAGGAGCCACAAAATTGTAATTCTAATTCGCTTTTAAAAATTGAAGAAGATATTTAAATCTATGCTGAACATAATTAGAGTTAATAGGGGGGAAATATAAAAACAGGTTATGGCTCATACAGCTCATGAGCTTGGCAAATTGGCACACCCAGTTTGCTCTGTAGTAAAAGTCTCTGGGTGTTTGTAGTCAAAAGCATAAGCATCACTGATTAGAGAGCAATGCTTCATGTTGTGTCTGACATCTTCAAAAATATTTACATTTTTCTATATCCTTTTCTTAAAGGCTTCACATCGATGAAAATGGCACTCTAACATATGTTGCTTCAATGTGTATCTGCATCAACCGCCTTCCTGGCAAACAAATAAATGTTTGTTCAAAGCTTAAATTATTAAATTATTGAAGTCTGAAAACTCTTCATGCTGCTTGAGTATTTATTTATTTATTTATTTATTATTTATTTATTTATTTATTTATTTATTTATTTATTATTCTAATATTATTTTAAATTAAATGAAATTATTTCAAAATGTCTGCCTTTCTTAATTACTAAAGTCATTGAACAATAATGCGCTTTTCCCCATGTGCATTTCGGTGCAGTTTCGGTGCAGGCACTTTGCCTTTTCCAAGAAAGTTTCTACAAATACCTTGACCTCTGCAGTTGCAGACCCAATCAATTTTACAATGACAAAAAAAAAAAAAAAAAATACACAAATCGGAAAGAACAGCAGAAAACAAAAACTGAGAATGAACATCCTCGGATGTCTGTTTTTTTTATTTTTTATTGAATGTGTCTCCACATGTCTGGTAGAGTGTTGAGGATGTGGGATGGTGAAACTCCTGTTTCACACAATCAGTGCGACTTTAGCGGTACTTCTCAGACAGAGCAAAGGCCACGTTCTGCAGGAACTTTTCCACGGAAAGGTGAACCTCAGGAGTGAAGTCAGCAGGGAAGTACATGGCCAAGACCAAAACGATGTTGTGGCCCAGGATCTGAAGATTACAAACACACACACAAAGATTGAATATCATGGAGCAGAAACTAAACGCACACATGATCATGATTACGCGAGTAAATTCAGAAGAGATTTGAAGTATGCCTTGAAATTTGCAGGATCCACCCGGAGTTTGAAGGCATGAAGCTCGCTGAGGGAGGCCAGAGTGCCAGTGAGATCGTCGATGCCCTTGACAGCTTTTCCCAAGGCTGCCATGATGGTGGCACCATGCTTCTTCACTTTGGCGGACTGGGGGCTCAGATCTCCCCAGTGCGAGAAGTAGGTTTTAGTTTGTGGGTAGGAAACAAGCATCCTGTAAGTAACACGGAAGAAAGATTAACACAAACAGCAACGGCACATTTTTGGAAGAGTTTTGAATAACTTGATGTTTACCTGCCCAATGCTTCACCTCCCAGTTCGCTGGATTTCCCTTCGGCTTTGGCCCAGAGAGCCTTCACCCTGGCCTTGTCTGTGCTGGAAAGACTCATTGCTGCCTTTAGTTTCTCAGCGACAAAATATGAAGATCAAAAGTGCTGCTTTGATGAATTTGTCACTGCGTCTTTATATCAAGCCTAAACGCACCACGCCTCAGAATCAATCCATGCCAAAACTGTGATAACGAAACTGCCACGCAACCCCCCCCCCCCCCCCCTGCCAATTTGGCTCGATAAAAGCTACCACTCCTCAAATTTCACGTAATCCCTACGTAAATGCTGGCTGGTTACAGGAATTACACCAAGGCGCTGCTCTGGATAACGCATCTGTTTTTTTTTTCTACTTATATCTAACTGACTTCTTGAGTTAAATACACAAAATTCACTTAACAAATGTTGAAATCGTTGTAGGCCTACTTGGGGTTTTTCTTATTCAGCAACATGCATTTTTTGCAAGTAGACCTTTTGGCGAAAAAATAAAAAACAAGTTAATAAAAATTTAACCGATATTAAATATTACGCACTCCCGATTTTAAGTGTATTGAACTTGATTCTCCAAAGAAATCATGTTAACTCAACAATCGGTAACAGTCTGTGTTAACGTTTCAGTCTGAAACGCGTTAACAAAAAAGAGAATTGACAACAAAGTAAGAAAATTCACGTTGTCTACAGTTTCAGAATTTTTTTTTTTCCAGATTGATGACGCAACATTTTTTCATTAATTGGTGCCAAAAATGACGGACGTCATTTTATTGGCAAGTGCGCCTCGTCCAATCAGAGCCCGTCTTGTTTGGGGGACGGATCAGTGGGCTGTGAATAAATGCGGGGCTCGTAAACATATTTAGACAGTCTTACACCTTTGATCACCAAACTCGTTTTTTTTTGCGAAAAGTCAGAGGCTTTCACACCGTCATCATGGTCGAATGGACAGACGCCGAGCGCACCGCCATCTCCACCCTGTGGTCAAACCTTGATGTGGGTGAAATTGGTCCCCAAGCCCTGTCCAGGTAACCCCGTGAGCAAATTTTATTCCACGACACAATGACCTCTTGCATCCTGAGGATCGAGATTTTTCACTGTCACTTTTGTGCTTCCAGGCTTCTGGTCGTGTTCCCATGGACCCAGAGGTACTTTCCTACCTTCGGGGACCTTTCCACCCCCGCAGCCATCGCCGCAAATCCCAAAGTGGCTCAGCACGGAAGAACTGTGATGGGCGGCCTTGAAACCGCTGTGAAGAACATGGACAACATCAAGAACGCCTACGCCAAACTGAGCGTCATGCACTCCGAGAAGCTCCATGTGGATCCCGACAACTTCAGGGTGCGTCATCCCTCACACCAAGACGCAATCGCTTGTTTTTAAATTCGTGTCAGTCTGTTCATGCTTGTCGTATTCTGGGCTCATGATTGCAGGTCCTTGCCGAGTGCATCACTGTGGTCGTGGCCGCCAAGTTTGGACCCAGCGTCTTCACCCCTGGTTTCCAAGAGGCCTGGCAGAAGTTCCTGGCCGTGGTGGTCTCCGCCCTGGGCAGACAGTACCACTAAGTGGCCGACCACTGAAGAGCTGCAGCGAAACATCAGTTTCTGAGCAATTAAACGCTGCCAAAAAAAATATATCAATAAAAAACTCAAATCATATGCAAGTGTCCTCTGTAATTATTAATTGTTCACTCCGTTTATAAATAAGATATCAAATAAATATATATCTTTGGTTTCCATTACAGTGAAATAAATAATGGCCAGTGGGGGCAAAAAAGTTGAATAAAGTGAATTTGAATGTTGCGTCTGAAAATGACTCGAAACACCAGCGGGAGAATTAAAACAACAAAACCATAACAGTAATACAAATAAAAAAACACAACAATATTCATGTTCAGATTTTAACTTCACACTGATCTTTCTTCTCTTTAACTTGAACAAAAATAATTTGCTCATCGTCATATTTTTTAAAATGCAATTTAAAAATGAGATCTGACCAGTTATGACTGGACATATTAACCAAGCATATAAACTCCCCTTAATAACATTGGCATCATGTTTTTATTTGGGCGTGGCTGGCCTGATTATTAAGATAATTAACGTTTACGGTTTAATCTCCCGCGAGCAGATGCTGAAAACCTGCTGCGACCAGCAGAGGCGGACAGAAGAGAGAGTTTATGCTCGAAAACAACTTAGTGCTGGTGTCAGGTCATCCATAATGTCACCAGATCTTTTGCCAAACTGACAGTTTTTTATTGCATGACATCATGGTGAAATGGACAGAAGAGGAGCGCCGCATCGTCAGAGGAGTTTGGGAAAAAGTTGATATTGATGAGATCGGTGGAGAGCTTTGGGGAAGGTAGAGTTAGATTTTAGTTCAAACTGAGGCTTTTCAAGTCTTGTTTTAAAACTATGATGATGTGAAATCTCCCTGGAATAGAAGAGGTTATTTCTTTTGATTGAGAGACATTACAGAAACTGAGATGACCTTTTTTGCATGTTGGTTCAGCTGCATGATATTTCAGCACCAGTCGCTGTCCGACTGTTTCTGTTGACTCTTGTTTTTGAAAATTCCTTCCAAGTTGAGGATATTCTTCGAAATGACATGTCAAAAAATAGTTTTCAGCTTTCGATGTGACGGTTTACCGTCTGTAGGCTATATATCGACTATGGTGTGCAATAATCTCATAATCGGCATCGGGTTTCTCACATCGACAGAGCTTTGATTGTTTACCCCTGGATCGAGCGGTATTTCGGCTCTTTTGGCGACATCTTCACCACTACGGCAATTTTAAACAACCCCAAATTGGCCGCCCTGGGAAAGGTCGTGCTATCGGCTCTGGACACAGCCGTGATGAACATGGACAACTTCAAAGCCATGTTCGAGTCTCTGAGCAGGCGGCACTACGAGAAAATCCAAGTGGATCCGGATAACTTCAGAGTAAGCTGCTATCCTGACGAATATTTCATGGGAAAGCCGTCTAAATTTATTGGGTATAAAAATAAATAAATAAATTCAGCCAGTGACAAGTGACACCAAACGTACAAGAAAGGGTGTTTGCTCTAGTGACTCAACACGTTTTACAAATGCATGGGATATTGTTCCCCAAATTTATGATATTGTTCTCTTCCCCAGCTTTTGGCCGAATGCATTACAATTACCATCGCCTGCAGACTCAGAGCCGAGCTGAACCCTCAGGTCCAGGCCACCTGGCAGAAGTTTCTGTCTGCTGTGGTGGAAGCTATGAGCAGTCAGTACAAATGAAAAAGCAGACCCAATCAATTTACTACTGAATAAAACTCACGTTTTCAAAAGCGCTTATGTGCTTGTCAACATGTGGGAAAAGAGCGCAAGTGCTTGAAGATTTGCAGAAGCGCACATGGTGGTGGCCTGTGTGTAAGTTGAATTTTTACGACCCCTGGCGGCAATAAAGTATATAACAGACCACTGTGAAATCAGTGTTGATCTTTTATGTTCACTGTATCTTCTTCAGCTCCAAACGGGGTCAGCAGATAGAATAACAAAGCTTGTATAGAAACAGGAGTTCTCACTTCAATATAAATATGTATCTGTGTCTCATAAGGTTTTGATTAAAACAATTATTCTTCATTTCATAATGATTTGCAGAAGTCACTCAAGTAGACCTGAAAAGTACAGTAAAATTACTCCTGAAAGTAATGTTGCATCCTTAAAACATTACTCAGGTAAATGTAACAACACCTCTGGATATTAAAATGAATAGAAAATGTCCTGAAAGGCTATAATCCCAGCAAGAACCATATAAAATGTTAAGGCTTTAACCAAGAAATTTAGGTTTGACATTTAATGTCACACTGAATGTCTTTTTCTTTTCTCTCTTTGACCAGCCGAGGCTTAAAAAGCTGTTAAACATTTTTTAAGTCTTAGTTTTCCTTAGTCAGAGTGAACAAGAAAAAAGAAGGTTTTTTTTTTGTGTGAAAATAGAGCAGTCGGCTAGTGACAGCAATAGATTATATACAGTAAAATAAATAAATAAATAAATAAATGTTTTTATGTCCATTGGTTTTGCCACAAGAGGGCGCTAAAACGCCGTTGCAAAAATTTTAACAATGTCTCAGAGACTGGGTTTTGCATACATTTTTGCTCCAAAACTGTATGCAAAATGTCTGTTGCCATGACGTTTTTAAAAATGTCATGTTAATATTTTTTAATAAATATTTTCTACTTATTTTATGCTGGCTATCAACTGCAATTCCTACAAATAAAAAAAGTACAGAATCAATAATCTAGTCAATTTAACTTTATTTAATTTAACTTTATTCAAATGTTGACATATATGGATAACTATTAAAGAAGGTGGGAAAATAACATTTGACCTCCAAATATTATATCATTATCTATCTTGATATCAACTGTTTATCGTCATTTTATTATATTACATAATTGTAATAATAGTAATAATAATTACTATTACGGCTAATACTACTAGTAATAAATCTAATTATAAAAATAACTTTTGTTTTTACAATTACTACTATTGGTAGTAGCATTAGTAGTAGTATTTCTAAATGAAGTTCCAAATAAGACAAACTGGGGACTAAGTGGCTGTAGACGTTAGACATTGTGAATACTATCAACAAACAAAAAAATCTCCCTTCACAAAAAGTCATTAAAACTCTACATGTATGTTTTAGACAGGCTGAGATTGATTAAAAAAAAAACAAAACAAACTTAATGTAATTAAATGAAACAGGCAGGAAGTGAAATGTTTAACTGAAGCTTGAGCAGCAGACAGTGAGGCCTCAACACGCCTATCTGCCCCCCTCCTGCGGCAGGAGGGGGCAGGAGGGGTCAGATAGGCATAGAAGCATAGTTGATGGTGGCAACTTTTACCGCATCAGAAAATATATTGCAACCCACTGATAACCAGGAATGAATTAAAAAAAATGGTCAAGATTTTAAATCAGTACCATGGGACTGTCCTTGATAAGAGACCATAGATTTATCATCTATCGATTATGAACCAAATCCCTTTCATACGTCCAGGCTCTCTGGTTTTGTGTGTTTGGGTTTTCTGTTGTCATTAGTTTATTTTGACCTTTGTAAAAATGTATTTGTGACTCTTCAATCCCTTATTTGAAGGGTAAACATCAAATAAGTTTGAAGTTTACTAGTTTACATAGCTATGATTTTCTTTAGTGGTATGTGTTTTCCAAAGTACTAAAACCATGCATATTTAATGTCAACAAAATGGATAAAATACACACTTAACTAAATAATGATACAACTTTAAAACAATCATTTAACTTGTTTAAATTTTGAACTTGATCACATTGCTTTTATAGAAAAAAGTTCTCTTTCACATTTAATGAGAAGTTCAAAGTGAAGCTGCTGTATTTTGTAGAGGTTACTGTGAGCTGCTCCTCAGAGCCTCAGAGCCCGACTCTCGATTTTGTTTACAGCTTATCTCATCTAAGCTGCAACACTTTGCTTGGAAGGCGTCCAATCAGAGATATCTCGGAGGTGTCCCTGCCATGCCCAAGCCCCGTTTGTTTCCTATAAAAACCCCCACCACTTGCCGCTGATCGTGGCATTCAACCCAAAACAATCAACCAAGAAGATGAGTCTCACTGCCAAGGACAAAGAAATAGTCAAAGCCTTCTGGGGTAAAGTGGCTTCCAAGGCTGAAGACATTGGCCAGGATGCTCTGTCCAGGTAACAAAGACCTCTTTGTCACTGATGTTACCTGAACTCTATTTTTCTGGGTTTATTTACACACTCACATTCTGTTAGGATGCTGGTGGTTTACCCACAGACCAAGACCTACTTCTCCCACTGGAAGGACATAAGTCCTGGTTCTGCTCCAGTGAAGAAGCACGGAGCTACGGTGATGGGTGGAGTAGCTGATGCTGTGGCCAAAATCGATGATCTGACCGCAGGTCTCTTGAACCTGAGCGAGCTGCATGCTTTCACTCTCAGAGTGGACCCTGCCAACTTCAAGGTACAATAGTGATCAACAGTTGGGACTGTAATGACACCCTGCAAGTCAAGTCGATGGATTTAACACAGCAACTTTGAAATAAAAAGATTAAGTTCCTGATATATTAAATTCTAGATTTATTTATTTATTTTTAAAGTGACCGCAGAGGTGTTATAGGACTCCACTGATACTTCCATTTGTGGGTCCAGTAAAATATTTAAATAATTTACATTAACAGAAATCAATTGAATTTTAGCAGGAACTATTGCATTTTCATGCAAAAGTTTCAATTATTAATGGCAGTTTTCTCATATTTTTCTTTTTCATGAT
Source organism: Poeciliopsis prolifica (assembly GCF_027474105.1). Lineage (NCBI taxonomy): Eukaryota > Metazoa > Chordata > Actinopteri > Cyprinodontiformes > Poeciliidae > Poeciliopsis > Poeciliopsis prolifica. The sequence goes on along the minus strand of NW_026562452.1, from coordinate 1,680,183 downwards.
GCTCTATAATGATTATTATTGAACATTTAGTTTATTTTTAAATGAATAAATATGTGCAACATCTTTATGCACTATTATTTGCATTTTATTTCACTTTTTTTATTTTGATATTTGTTTATTTTAAAATGAAAACCAGAATAGTTCCTAATTTTTTTATTGAACTTATTTCAATATAGACTACATAGCTGTTATCTCTCTCTTATTTTTTTCTTTTAATATTGATATTATAAATAATTTAATTTAATTTAATTTATCCTTTTTAAGATTTATTTTTAGTTTTTTATGGCATTCATGCAATCCATATATAGGAATGTAGACTATTCCATCTCTCCTCCGTCCCTTATTTGTGGCTTTCTTTCCTTCTTTCTCTGTTTCTTTATTTTTCATGTTCTTTGTTTCTTTCTCTTTTTCTTTCTATTTTTTTTTTTTTTTTTTTTGCAAAACAAAATTGCAATTATTTTAAACAATCAATTTTTCACAGATTCTGGCACACAACATCCTTGTGGTCTTTGCCATCAAGTTTCCCTCTGACTTCACCCCTGAGGTCCATGTGGCTGTGGACAAGTTCTTGGCTGCTCTGGCCCGTGCCCTCTCTGAGAAGTACAGATAAACTGGACACCTGGAGAAGATAAAAGACATGATAGTACAGCTTCCAACAGTCTGAATATGAATAAAAGACCAAAAGCATGGAAAGTGTAATTTATTTCTGGGTTTTGTGTGAGTTTGTGTGTCTCAGTATATCTCTAGTTTTTTTTTTTTGCTGGAGGTTAAGTTCTTTTAGTACATCCTCTTTTTGTTTTTTTTAATCAAACAGATGATACACATGGGATGTTCCCAAATCTTTCTGCTTCCAATCTAAACAAAAATAATTGTAATGGCGTTTATATTTTGATGTAGAGTGAAAAACTGATGGCGCCAGTACGATTCTAAAACTTTTGCTGCAGTTCTGAATCAAGTTTACATGCATTTCAGGAAAGATTTCAGGCCGTTGCTTCTTTACTGGAAGACTCTTTGAGTTTCTTTTTTTTTGTACTGAAACTTATAAATGTGCTTTCACACTCATTTGATAATTCTTTCATTTTCCAGTAATTGCTCACATGATTCAGAGCTGACAATTAGCAGTCAGACTGACCTAAATTCAGGAAAGGGCCTGATTGTGAAACTTTCCACTGCTATGTTTTGCTGTCTGTCTTACCAAGTCGGTCACCTTCTAATGCCACTAGTGACTTGTGAGCATAGCTTGTTCAGAGTTCTTCTGGTAGCAAACTTACAAGTAATCCCATTTGTCATTTTCATATTTAATCATTTTATGTTTTAAAAGCACACTGAAATTTTGATCAAAAATCCACTAACTTGGTCTGAAGTCAAATTTTTTAGTCAAGATCAGTGTTATTGTCTCAAATTTAGTGCCTCATATCCTACTCTCTCTTTTTGGTAACCCCACAATTTATTATTATTTTATTATTATTTCTTATTAAAAAAAATGTATACTAAAAACATTCAGCTTTGTTTAGAACAAAGCAGATGGGATTTGACTGACAATACAGCGCAGGTCAACTACCATTTATTTTCTTTTTTTATTTGTTTTTCAGTTCCTAAAAGAAACTAAACATTTATGTTTTTGTTTATTGAGGAATTATTTCCAGCTTCTTCTTTTTTGTGTGTGTAATTTTACTAATCAACATAATCTGTTTTCATCAACTTAAATAAGTCTAACTGATTGGGCTTTATCCACTTAGACCAAATCAGACAAGTCTATATTTTAATGAGTGAAGAGAGCAGTCTTTCCATTTTGAGGAAAATTAGCTGAGTTAAATATAAATTACCCAATTATATATTGATTATCAGTTGAATAAGGAAGCAATTTATTAAATATCAAAATATTAGTGAAGGATTTTTCAGTATTTCTTCATGACTTGACATCTGATTCAGATTTCATTTACGTACGAAATAAGAAAGTTATAAACATGTAGGCCTGTCACAATAACAAATTTTGCCCGGCGATTAATTGTCTCAAAAATTATTGCGATAAATGATAATATTGTTTCAAGACCTTTTTACACTGATTTAATGGAAATGACAGATAAATACACTTTATTTTCAAAAGAACCTTTAACACTGGAATTGATAAATAAAACAAACAAAACAATCTAAAACAAAAATAAAATGGATTATGAGTCTCCATTGACAAAAAAAATTACTTTTATGAAAACTAAACAACATAAAGCCAAAGTGGAAATAAATAGAACCAAAAGGATGCAGATTCTGAAGTCTGTCCTTCAGTAATCATTAGATTTAAATAGAGAAAATCAGGCAGCTCCGACTGCCTGATCTTCCCACTGTTAACCCGCCTGTGACAGGAAGCCAATCAGAAAGCGCGGATTCTCCTCGCGCTTTCTGAGGGGAAACACGGAGGGGAATCCCAAACAGCTGACATCGGAGACGATTTGTGGAAACAACTTCAATGTTTATTCAGCATTTCGTGCAAAGAATATAGAAATGACAAAGGAAGGAGTTGAAGCGAAACCTGCAACCTGGTAACCTTTCAGCTGTTCTTCGTTAACTTGACATAAATAGGTTATAATGATTTTCATTCAGTCAGGACTTTACGCTAACGCTAGCTACATACATTGCAAGTAGATTGTAGTAAAACGTTGATTAATGCCTGGTTTTAAAATGAGTTAACTGGAGTTGTAGCTATTATTTTGTGCACATTGTTGGACACCACACGACGCGAACCCGAGCGAACAGTTGCACTTAGGATTTCTGCCAGCTCATGTGTCTCTCAGGTTTTGATGATGGACCGACAATCCGCGACATAAGGTCGTATAGTGAGTGCTGGGAATTACACTAAGGAAATGAGGAAGGGAGGGTCAGTGGAGAGCACCGGAGTTGAGCCTTTTAAATTTTTTTCCATCAGAAAAAGGCTGGAAGAAGCGATATAGCCGATAATTAAAATGAGGTCGATATATTTAATTTATTGTGCGATTAATTGATTTATTGTTTATCGTGGCAGGCCTATAAACATGATAATGAGGAATAAAGACAGAGACAACAAAATAATTCATTAAATGTGCTCATTTATTTATCTAATCATTCATAGCCTCCTCCTCCTGAAAATGAGAAGTGCATCCAGATCCAGATCTCTGAGAGCATCCTGGATGAGGCTCTCTAGTGGTACTGCTTCCTCAGAGAGGCCACCACTACAGCCAGGAACTTCTGAAGAGCTCCCTGGACTTCAGGGGTGAAGGCTGTCCCCAACTGACCAGCTACAACAATGGTCAGGCAGTCTGCCAGGAGCTGCAACAGAACACAACATGGGTCAGAAAGCAGCAGCAGCATTAATACCCGTGGTGTAACGACAAGAAGAAAACAGCTTTACGTTGAAGTTGTCGGGGTCCACTTGCAGTTTCTCAGAGTGCAGCACGCTCAGGTCTTTGTATGTGGTCTTAACGTCGTCCATGTTCTTCACAGCTTTCTCCAGACCTGCCATGATGACCTTTCCGTGAGCCGCCACTTTGGGGTTTGATGTTATGGCCGCAGCATTGTAGAGGTTTCCAAAGCCGCCAAAGTACCTCTGAGTCCAGGGGTAGACAATCAGAACCCTGAAGAGACAAAAAGATCATAAAAGTGAATAAAACCACAAATTAATACATTTTTGGGTAAGGAAAATAGATTTTTAAAACTTTTTTTCACCTGGAGAGAGCTGCACGGCCAACAACATCATAATCGATCTTGGAGAAGATGTCCTGGATGGTGGCACGCTCGAAGTCTGACCATTTGACCATTTTGGAGTTTTTGTTTGGCTGTTTTCTTTGTCAAGTGTGAGTCTTCAGGCCCAAGAGATCCAACTTATAGACAGCCAGTTTCTGCTCCTCCCAAAATTATCAGATGGGTGGAGCTAAGCAGAGAGCTGATGGAATATTGATTTATTGATTTTCTAAAATAGGAGATTAAATAAACTGTGGTGTAAATTCTGCTTGATGCCTGAGAAAAACTCACTGGACTGACGGAATGCTGTTGGCTGGTGCTTAAAAACAAAAACCCGGGGAAATAACATCATACTGGAGTCTTGAAATGTAGATAATGTTTAAAATTACACTTCAGTTTGTATTCGAAATAGCAATTTTTATTAATTTTATTTAACTTAATTCAATTCATTTGAAACCGTTCTATTTTTAAGCACTGTGAAGTTAACTAAAAGAACCAAAATTAAATTGATATTTAACTTTAGCTTTCTGTTATTTGTAAAAGCCTGATTGTTTCTGAGAGTGAAGCTCTGCAACATTTTAACAATGTAAAATAAACAAAATGAACTAAGCTGGTAATGAGGGTAATGTGCAGATTCAACCCTATAATCTACTGAGAATGTTGCAAATTAACTTCAGAGTAAAGCTTTTTTTATTTTCGTGAACATGATAGATTAAGCTCCATTATGGGTTACTTACTTTTAAAGAATACATTTTTCTGATTTCTTTAAGCTTGACTAGAATAATAGGACTTATTTTCATTCAGATTTGTGAAGGATTTCATTATTTAATTCTTTTAAATTAAAACCAGAGAGCTGCATGTATCTCTGGGCGTTTTCAGCATTGAGACTGAAACGTTTTTTCTGTCCTGCTGTTCGAATCTGATAAAGACATCAGGTGGGGGGAAAAGGTAACAGACAGTTTGGGTTTGTCCAACGTTTTCCGGATCATAAAAAGAAAGACGGGGAGACTGGACCAAATTCAAGAGTTTCCTTCCACACAGCAAAAGAAATGCAATTAATTAAAGACCTGCAACTGCTTTTAATAAATGAAAATTCTAATTTTATGGAAATAATTATGAGAGCTGCTTTTATTTCCCTGTGAATTAAATAATTAGAACATTTGTGGTTTCTAAACTTTTTTGTCAACATCATCACCAAAATAAATCTATATGTTTTTACAAACTAAAATTACAAAATGTATATTGGGTATTTCATTTATTTGTTCAGCAATAAATGAATCAATAAAGTATACCAGCTTTTTATAAGAAGGAGGTGCAGAAATCCTGATAGTCAAAGTTTAAAAAGGGTTTTGAACATTTATCTTGGTAAAACAACGGCGTCCCGTTTGCAAATTCTTTAAGGCTCAATGGAAAATAAATAAGCAAATTAATATAACATATTCTTTACAAAAAATGTAAAATAAAAATTTTTACATTTTTTATTTTACAAGATGCAATTTTATATTTTGTAGATTTGTTCTAAAGAAGTATGTTTTTTAGAACCACTGTTTCTTTAAAAACAAAATTTGAGTCCCCAAAAGTCCGCTGAAAGTCATTACATAGATGAGGCCCTTTATACTATGAAATTATTGAGATGGCAAAAAGTGTTGTTATTAAAAGATGAATTTTAGAAGATCCAGTTTGTTTAATTTTGGACACACAAGGCAGCATAAGGGCCACAAATTGCCCTGAGCCACACTTTGTTCCCCGTACTGCTACTTGATAGTTTCTAATTCTTTTTCCCCAACTTGACATTCTAATACATAAATTTAACCCTTCAATTTCATTTCCTTCAATCCAATAACAGTAACAATGATGCTAGCAACACACTTATAACATACATTTGACACGAGTTGTACATTTTATTTTGGAGATTTATATTTACAGCCTTTCAAATGACAATGAGACATGGTGAACATCTCTACGCTATTTAAGTAAGCTAAATAGCACATACTTTTATTTATTTCTATTCACACATATTCTAATTAAAAAGCTGCAATAAACTGTTAAGATTTGTTATCACTCCCTTGTCACTGTTACGTCAATGTGCTCTCCAGCGCCTGCGTGACAAAACTGATTTTTGTCTTTATCTAGTTTGGGAGACGTCAAACACAGATATCTCCTAGGTGTGTCCATGTCCATGTGTCAACTATAAAACCCCTCACAGTCCTGCAGAACGTTCAGACTGGAAAAAAAAAAAAAAAACAAGCAAAACATTTACTACAAAGATGAGCCTCACAGCTAAGGACAAGGACACAGTCAAGACTTTCTGGGCCAAAATATCAGCCAATTCTGCAGAAATCGGCACAGATGCTCTTTCCAGGTAAACACCCCAAAAACATAGATTTTAAAGTTTTGTCTAAAGATTAAAAGTTCTTTTTCAGTTTTTTTTTTTTTTTTTTTTAGGATGCTGGTGGTTTACCCACAAACCAAGACCTACTTCTCCCACTGGACGGACCTGAGCCCGGGCTCTGCTCCGGTGAAGAAACATGGGGCCACAGTGATGGCTGGAGTTGGTGACGCTGTGGCTAAAATTGATGATCTGAGAGCAGGTCTGCTTAGCCTCAGTGAACTGCATGCCTTCACTCTGAGAGTGGACCCAGCAAACTTCAAGGTACAGCATGCCCTCCTCCAGCAGAGCTCTTGAAACATTTTTGATCAGCTATATTCATGTACGTTGCAGCCGGACTTATACTTATCTGCTCTTTCCAGGTGCTCTCCCACAACCTTCTTGTGGTTTTGGCCATCATGTTCCCCAACGACTTCACCCCTGAGGTCCATGTGGCCATGGATAAGTTCCTGGCTGCCGTGGCGCTGGCTCTGTCCGAGAAGTACAGATGAACTTCACCTTGGAGCGAAATGGCTGAACAGAAGATATGCTGCCTTTATCTTTTTTGGCCTTCAGTTTGAATAAAGTAATTAGTACAATTTTAAGTGGTTGTTTTAATTAATCTGTCTTTTCTCAATCACTCACATATGAGTTTCACTTTAGCCTCATGTCAACTTAGAAGTTAACATATCTGTCTGCACCAATCAGAAACTCAACAAAAACACAACAAAAACTTTTTTAAAAAATCTTTCATTTATTACTTGAGTAAAATGATTTGTGTAATTACTCTTAGAATAAGTGACTGTGAAATTACAATACTCTGAAAACAGTTTCTATTGTTTTCTTTTTTTCAATGTCTAAAATATGATTACATGACCTGATAAGAGTTTTACTCTGAAAATATTCTTTATTCCCCTTAAAAGTATTTTTTAGGAATTAAAAGAAAATTTCAAAACCCCGTGAGCACATGCTTAATGAAATATGATTTTCAGTTAACTTCATATTTTGGCTTTAAGATATTTTCCCCAGATTTCCTCATTCAAACTTGTCATCTTTGTGACTTTTTTAGTAGATTTTTAAACAGCCTTCCCGTTACAATGTTTTATTCAGCTGAAATTTTACCATCATGAATGATTTCATTTGCCAAATCGATGTTTTTGTTTTAATGTTCGCATCTTACCTTATGTCATATTTAATAAAAATGTGCAATGTCTTACATGATTTCTTTTCACCACATTTGTTTTGCATTTTATGTATTTTATTTGAGCACAGAAGCAATAACAATAGATTAAACTTTGTCTAATAATTCTAAAAAGTGCTTGACTTTCAGTGTTTTCTCTGTTAACATTCTATTGTCTGATAATAGCTCAGACAATAGAATGAATAAAATTCACACAATAAGTATACACATTTTGATGTATGATTTTACTTAGTTTGTCACTGGCTAGTCAAGCCCATTTTTGACATTTTGTTCAGGATCCAGAAATTAGTTCAAATTAAGGTAATATTTTGAAGAACTGACTGGTTCTCACCAGAAGCTGTAAATGAATACATTTATGGAGTCATCTTTGGTGACCAAAACTGTTGCTTTTTTCCACAACTGTTGGAACCCTTTTTCAGGGATTTGGAAAAGGGTTATAAATATAAAAAGTAAAGCTTCCTAAATCCTCAGCTCTCAGTTTCATTTGCACACACAGTGAGCACAGGTCATGTGAAATGGCAAAAATAATATCTCACTACTTTGTATTTTCCATATTGGTGCAGTAATCTGGATATGCTTCGTTTCTACCACTTTGATTTTTTTTCTCTCTCTGTGCCCAGAGATCAGAGGGTGCAGCTGTTAAAGTGTGCTTTCAAAGTCTCCCTGATTTACTGAAATGAGAAGATAACTTGAAACTTGTCATTCTGAGCTCATCTCAGCTTTGCTTTTGACAATAAGGATTTTCTTGTTTATTCATTGGGCATTTTGCCTTACTCTCACTAAGCCTGAAAACAGATATTCTGGATTTTTATGCTCCGATTCTCAAGTGCCAAAATTAACTGGCAGATTCATTAGTGCCAGTAAAGCTTGACTTGCCAATTCAGTCATGTAATTTCTCAAATCATGACCAAAGATTTTCCAAGAGCATTTTATGACTTTAATACAGTTGACCACAGTGGATAGTACATTTGCCAAACTGTATCCACTGAAAGTTTTTGCATGTGAACCTAAATAGATGGTGAGCTTCTGTCCTTAATGTCTTTAGACTTTTACCTTTTTTTTTTCACTATGGACTTGACATGTAATATCCAAGTATGGCCATATTATTTTAACAAATGTAACTGAAGATGAAGATCGGTGTGTATTAAAATAAGTAAAGAAACATAAACAAATAAAAAATATATAATAGGTTCATTAGAATGCATTATTTCTCCAATCACTTATTGTATGAAGATGCTGCACAGCACAGCATGGAAACATATGGCTACATACTATGTTAAACTTTCTATCACGTAAACCATGTTTTTGTAAAATGTTTTTCCTATTGGAAATAACTGACTGTGCAAAACAAACGTCACCACACAAACAACAACTGACAATTTAACTCAGATTTTTACTTATTTATTTCTTTTATTAAGGTTGAAAACAGACAAAACAAGGGGTCCATGTTGTCCGTCGCTTCCTGCTTTGTTTGCTGTTCATCTGTACTTCTCGGACAGCGCACGAGCCACAGCAGCCAGGAACTTGTCCATGGCCACATGGACCTCAGGAGTGAAGTCGGTGGGGAACATGATGGCCAAAACCACAAGGATATTGTGGGAGAGAATCTGAGGAGAAAAACCAAATGTAAAAATCTTGCTTTTGTGTAAAGTTTGAAGATCAGTAAAAAACCTTCCTACCTTGAAGTTGGAAGGATCCACTCTCAGAGTGAAAGCATGCAGTTCACTGAGGCTAAGGAGACCTGATGTCAGATCGTCAATTTTGGCTACAGCTTCACCAACTCCAGCCATCACCGTGGCCCCGTGCTTCATTACTGGGGCCGAGCCAGGGCTCAGGTCTTTCCAGTGCGAGAAGTAGGTCTTGGTCTGTGGGTAAACCACCAGCATCCTGTACAAAGCAAACACTTTAAACACATGCAATAGATATAGCTGCTGTTTCTTCCTTCAGAGCCATGTTTACCTGGACAGAGCATCTGTGCCAATGGCCTCGCCACTGGAAGAGATCTTGGCCCAGAAGGTTTTCACTGTTGCCTTGTCCTTCGCAGAAAGACTCATCTTGTCTGACGATTAAGTTTGAATGTGGAGTTTCACCATGAGAATAGGAGGTTTTATAGACGGAAGAGGACAGGGACACACCCTGGTCACCTCTGAGATTATCTGCACTCAGAGTTGTTCCTGCTGAGATACGAGATATGGATAAAACCAAACAGTAACGGTCACTCTGAGGGCCCATTCAAGAATCAAACACCACAAGTTATAAATGGGTGACTACATAAATAAAAAGAAAATTGGCCTGCAGATAATAGAAGTTAAATTTATCAACATAAAGCAATAATGTAGTTTTAAATAACTTTTATTTTTGTGAGTTGTTCACAAAGAGTATCAGCAAAACAAAATACAAATACTTAAGATATTCAAGAATATGTCTACATTTATACTTTATACATTTCCTCTGGTAGATTATTTATTTTATTGATTATTCCTCCATAAATGAAAAGAGTGTAATGTCTCTAAACAAGACAATGAAATGTGGGCAATAAAATCTGAAAATTATGAATATTTGCAGATTTTAGACATAGATCTGGGCTTCCAGACCTTTCGGATCAGATTCTTTGCTACATTTTTTAAAATCTACTCAAACCCAGTTGCATATCCCTTGGTTCGACATTCCTGTTTCTATTTATTAAGTTAGACTCATACCCTGAAACAATGACTGATCTGATGTCTTCAGTCCCAGGCATTGTTTCATTGATAAAACAGTGATGCTTCAGCCATAAAATAATTGTCATGCTCAAAGACCTTTTGTTGATCATCATGCATTATTGGCCTCATACTCATTCGGTGTTATCCCATCAGTTCGTAAAATCGGTGTATCAAGAAGCGAAGATGTGAGCTCCCCTTCAACTCCACCCATCTGATAACTATGGGAGGAGCACAGCTGGATGCTTATAAAGTGGATGTCCTGGGCCTGCTGACCCACACCAGACAAAGGAAACAGCCAAACAAAAACTCCAAAATGGTCAAATGGTCAGACTTCGAGCGTGCCACAATCCAGGACATCTTCTCCAAGATCGATTATGATGTTGTTGGCCGTGCAGCTCTCTCCAGGTAAAAATAAATAAATAAAAAATATTTTTTCTTCACCCAAAAATGTATTAATTTGTGGTTTTATTCACTGTTATGATCTTTTTGTCTCTTCAGGGTTCTGATTGTCTACCCCTGGACTCAGAGGTACTTTGGCGGCTTTGGAAACCTCTACAATGCTGCGGCCATAACATCAAACCCCAAAGTGGCGGCTCACGGAAAGGTCATCATGGCAGGTCTGGAGAAAGCTGTGAAGAACATGGACGACGTTAAGACCACATACAAAGACCTGAGCGTGCTGCACTCTGAGAAACTGCAAGTGGACCCCGACAACTTCAACGTAAAGCTGTTTTCTTCTTGTCGTTACACCACGGGTATTAATGCTGTTGCTGCTTTCTGACCCATGTTGTGTTCTGTTGCAGCTCCTGGCAGACTGCCTGACCATTGTTGTAGCTGGTCAGTTGGGGACAGCCTTCACCCCTGAAGTCCAGGGAGCTCTTCAGAAGTTCCTGGCTGTAGTGGTGGCCTCTCTGAGGAAGCAGTACCACTAGAGACTTGTGTCTTACAAAACTGAATGAATAAATAAAAGAATCATTTTCAAGAACAAAACAAAACACATCTGTCTCTTAATTTCTTTTTCATGACACAAAAATGCAAAAGTCTTTCTGTCATTTTTGACTGACATTCGTAGTAAAATAAACTTTGTCCTTATTTAAGTTATTCGAATATGTTTATGAACAACCTAATGGTCTTAAAGAATTTCCTCATACAAATGAAAGTATCTAAAGAGAATCCATCCAAGTAAAGTAGTGTGACCTGTCCCTGTTCCCATGTGTAGGACAGAAATTCAAATTGCCAACATTTCTTTCTGTAAATGTAGCGCTGGTCTGCTAATGCAGGCTGTGCCTGTCTGTACACAATTCTTGGGAATATTAAGTAAAAGGCAAATATTGCTTAAACTTCAGGATCAATGGTGATGGTGTTTTCACACATTCAAATTTGCCTTTCCATCTTGAATAACAACTGTTTTTGTCTACAATGTAAACTTACAAAAGCTCTGAATATATTTAAAAAGAAAAGTTGTGCATTTTACACTGATTAACTTTCACATGTAATGCCACACTTCTTAAAAATCTCATCATCCAATCTATCTGGATGACAAGTGCATATGAATATATGAAACTAAGTTTTTATTTGCTTATTTATTTTAAACATAATCCAGACTGTGTAACAAAAATATTTTAAGTTCAATTTTGCCTGTTCTCAAGACCAGACTCTTTTTTTTTATCACCTACAAAAAACTCCCTATAACATCCATAATTATCCTCAGTCTTCACATTGCACACTGCAAGAGCACCATATAATTGACTTTCAGGAAGAGTTTAGTTATTTAGTTCTATCTATTAAGTTGTTTTGAAGAATTAACTGGTATTTAAATTTGCCCCTTTTCCCCAATGTGTCTCCACTCCTCCCATATTTATCAGACAAGTGGAATTTGACAGGGTGTCAAATAAAAGTTGATTTATGGATTAGCAAACCCTGAGGTTGGGGCAAGAAGTGCACATTTTAAGTTATCTCTACAACTTGAACCTTATCTATCTGTGCTGCTGTGGACACTTGATGCTTGTGGAAAATATAGTTGAAAGCTTTAGGTTATTGTCTTTGTCTAACAGCACAGTTTCTGGATTTTCTATCTTGTTGCATTTTTTAATTTTAAAGCTATGACCACATTGTACTTAATCAAACCAATGTATTAGTTGTCTACTTATTAGAATCTTATTTTTTCAGTGGCTTTGCATCAGAAATGAAATTCATAATCATTTTAGTCAATTTTAACATTTAATTTAAAATATCTTTTATAGGTTGGAGACTGAATGCAAGACATGTTTGTTCATTAGATATAGATGTATGCATCATGTCTATACAAAACATGTACATTCATAACACAAAGAGAAGAAGAAAAGAGTCAAAGAAAACCAAGTGTTTAAAAGACAAACTAACTTAAACAACGTTAGTGCAACATCTGGTAGTGTTTCTGTAGTTCCTCACAGACTTTCCAGTTGTGAATGTTGTTGCTGTCTTAATGTTTTAGCAGAAAAATGCACAATATTTTAAAATAAGACATGCACAACTAGGTTTTAGCTCTAGCGCTTTGCATGTTTTTTTTTTTTTAATTATTTGACATGCAGTTGTAATTACACGACATCCAAAGAATGTTTTTTTTATATGTATGTATTTGATTTTCAGGCTGCAAATCAGCTATCTGACGTTATTTACTTTTGTCAACCACCAATTCTTTTGTCATGAAAATAAAACAATTTAAAATACTGACTTAATATGACATGTTTATTGTAAAATGATAATAAGCGCTGAAGCGGGTGCTTCTGCTAAGACCATTGCAGATAGGGTTCACTAAACAGCTTGCATTGCTGTTGGCAGTTAGCTGTCATTCAGCAAGCTGCATGGTAAAACTGTACAAAAACATTAGTGTGGTTCAGGATTAGGACATGTAAGTACACACTACACAGTCTTTCTTTTCTTTTCTTGATATTGATGTTGAGACCATCTTTACAGTAACTTTAACACAAACCGGACAGGTGCTGGTTTCCACATGCAGTTGCTACTTCTGTAACACTTTCCTTTTCAAGGTGCCTTGTGCAGCTTATCTGTTTATTAAGCACCACAGAGTCAGTCAGTGAAACTATGGGGCTGTCCAAGTTCTCACAAACATCAACAGATATAATTATCTACCTATATATGTTTCTAATTTTATATTTATTTTATTTTATATTTATTTAAATATTTATTATATATATATATATATATATATATATATATATATTTATATATATTATATATATGTGTGTGTGTAAATTTTTAAATATTAATTTATATATATATTTTATAAAGTTAATATATATATAAAGTCTCATTAGCTCTTGACTTTATTAAATTTGCAGTGTTTAATTTCTCCAACTTGAAATAATTACTATTTTACTCTCTTGTGTACTTTTAGAAGTGAGGTGCAAAAGACAAAAAAAAAAAGACACAGCTCTTATGGACAATTATTATATCTTTAATTTATTCAGCCAACCTTTTGAATTCAAAGGTGTTGTTGAATTTTTCTTTTGGACGACATGCATTTTTTTGTGTGCAGTCGATCCCCCTGAAAGCCTGGGTCTTAGCGGTACTTCTCAGCCAGACCCAAGGCCAGGTTCTGCAGGAACTTGTCAACGGAGACATGGACCTCAGGGGTGAAGTCAGCAGGGAAGTACATGGCCAGCACCAGGATGATGTTATGAGCAAGGATCTGAGAAACAAAGTGAACATATTATGACTGTCTGTGAAGCTTTTAAAATGTTGATGTTGCTTTAACTTTTAACTCAACAACTTCTACCCACCCTGAAGTTAGCGGGGTCCACTCGGAGCTTGAAGGCATGCAACTCGCTGAGCTTGGACAAGGCACCAGTCAGGTCATCAATTTTTCCGATGGCATCTCCAATAGCTAACATGATGGTGGCACCATGCTTCTTCACCTGTGCAGACTCTGGGCTCAGATCAGACCAGTGTGAAAAGTAGGTCTTGGTTTGAGGGTATGAAGTTAGCATCCTAGAAAATACACACAAGATGAAGTTAATCTAGATTAAAGAATAAATCATTTAACAATTCATGATTGAAAACCAAAAACAAAAATGACAATAAGAGAGAAAGCCCACCTGCCGAGAGCCTCACCCCCCATCTCAGCAGCTTTGGGGGACACTTTGTCCCAGAAAGCCTTCACCACGGTCTTGTCCTTTCCAGAGAGACTCATTTCTGCCTTTTTTTTTTCCTAGTTGAAAGAAAAGAAACTCTGCTACAAAATTGCTGGTAATGAAGACTTATAACTGTCTTTGTTTTATATCAAGCCAAAATACACCACGCCCTCTATCAAATGTAGACCCCTCCTATCTGGCAGAAATTACCAGAAATTTCTATAATTTTTGAGATAAAAGATAACCACTCCCTGTCTTTGACTAAATGTCTGTCAATATTTTATTTCAGTTCAAAAAGAGTTTTTAATTTTATTTTTTCAAATTTATAACCAAGGAAAAATACAAGTCCACATAGACGAAATGTTGTATCGTGAGGACTGTTCCAATAGACTACTCTGTTGTACACTCATATAATTTGGAGGTATTCTCAAGATATTTAGAGAAGCAATTGAAGAAAAGTAAGACAGGCGTAAGTGCATTTAATGAATCGATTTCATTCATTAGAGAAAAAAAAGAAACAAACACATTTGCCATTCATTCATTCATGTTAAATGTGTTTGATCAACACCAAGAAATAACATTATCCACTCTTGATAAATCATGTATTTTGTATACTGCACAAACAGCAGGTGAAGGTTTTACTTATTTTTATAGTGACTGGTGAAGTGTTCAACTTTTTTAACAACCAATATCAGTATGAAATAACAATTTTGTCATCTATTCTAGAAACTTTGCAATTTTGAATCTTGATTTCAGGTACCAGCATTTCTTTCCAGCTGCTCTTCTTTTATCTACGCAGAGTAAAGAAAACACACACACACACACACACACACACACACACACACACACACACACCACACACACACACACACAACACACACACACACACACACACACACACACCCACACACACACACACACACACCCCTATATATATATATATATATAAAACAACCTGTCTACTTGTCTTTTGCCAAGTTTAGTAGAAACACAATTCAGTTAAATTCCAAGATGAGCTGACAAAGAAATGCAAGAAAGTATATGGTCCATATCAATTATTTCTGTCCAATAATAGAAATAACTCATATGTATTTGTATAAAAAGAAGGTTCATACATTAAGGATTATACAGTTCATTGGGAAGTGATAAGTTATTTAGTCAGTTACATCCCTACAAGTGTTAGAAACACTATTGCTGATTAATATGGCTTCTCTAAAAGTGCATGGTTTGATATAAATGGGTGCGGTCATCTGAATTTAATGATAACCAACCCATCAAAACTACTGAACCATGTTTTTGCTTTCATTGGAACAAGTTGTTTCACTGATAAACTTTTGATGTCTCATTCTTTCTGTTCTGTACATAGATGATGAAGAAAACGTGCTATTTGTTATTGGCATTTCTTTTTCATGTAGCCACTGATATAATTCCCAAAATATTTTGGAGTTAGAATTACACAGACCCTTTTCTCATATAACTGCACTTAGGGTTTTGAAATAATCAGAACATATACAAGCTTCTTAAGCTAAAATATTGTTCTGTACAGTTCTAAAACAAACAAACCAAGAAGCAGTAATGGAATCTATACTCCTCCATTAAATGTTATTAATTTTTTTGTTTGGATGTCATTAAAAGAGCTGCAAAAAATAATGTTGTATAAAATGTCACCCTTGATTATATAAAACATTTATGTTTATTTTCTTCTTATCAATCTTTTCCAGAAAGCCCCCCAGTGATCATATCGACATTGTTAATGGTGACTCTTCCAACATGGCACTGACTTTTGTCCAATCAGATGGCTCCTAAACAAAGAGGAGTGGCACTGGGAAATTAATAAAAAGCTCTAAGACTATCATCCTCAAAAGGGTTGTGTCCTGAGGCATTTAAATTATTTTCTGTGGCGTAAAGACAAATTTAGTTCATCACCATGGTCGAGTGGACAGATGCTGAGCGCAAGGCCATCACAACTCTGTGGGGACAAATTGATGTGGGTGAGATTGGACCCCAAGCTCTGACCAGGTGACTCTTCATAAAATTTTCATTCATTTATTCATTTCCTTCTTCAGGTTTAACACATTCTTGAAATCAGTTGGTAGCATGCCCAGGCCCCTGCATTCAGTTTCACATGTTTTAATTTAGTATTAACTGTTAACATGTGTCCCTTGAATCAGGCTTCTGGTTGTGTATCCCTGGACTCAGAGACATTTTGGAGCCTTTGGAAACCTGTCCACCTACGCTGCCATTGTTGGGAATGCCAAAGTGGCTCAGCATGGAAAAACTGTGATGAGTGGACTGGAAACTGCAGTGAAGAACATGGACAACATCAAAAATGCCTATGCCAAGCTGAGCGTCATGCACTCTGAGAAGCTGCATGTGGATCCTGATAACTTCAGGGTACATTGTTGTAAACTCACTCATTACTGAGTTTTTCATCAAAGCTCCCTTGGTGAAAACTGAGTTTCAATGTTTTTATTTAATCAGTAGTAACATTCTTGCACTACTTTTGTCATTTCAGACTCTTGCTGAATGCATCTCAGTGGTTGTGGCCGCCAAATTTGGCCCCACTGTCTTCACAGCTGGTTTCCAGGAGGCCTGGCAGAAGTTCCTGGCTGTGGTGGTCTCTGCCCTGGGAAGACAATACCATTAAGCAAAAATAAAGCACACAACAGTCTTTCACATGAAACAGTTTTTGTAAAGTTTCTAAAATGCACCATTTGCTAGTTGGAAGCTGTTGCAAACCCCAAATAAAAACTGAAAATCATAGTCTATGGTTCTGTTCAATATTGCTTGTTTAAAGTAGCTTTCAGTTGTACTTATTTGCTTTGCAGTCTGTTGACTTAATATTTTTTTCAGTTAAAGTATATATGCAGATTCAATAGAAAAGAATTATCTTTGGAAGTCCACTCCAATTAATTGACCACACATTTTATGAAAGAAATATTAAGGAATATGCTGGTGCCACTGAAGTTACTTGCTAAAACACATATCAGCCTGAAAGTGCAATGGGTTAAATATATTTAGATAACTACTTCACATGATCAAGGAAATATATTTCACTCAATGATAATTGAACATTATTTTAGTAAACTGGGCTATGAAAACGTCAGATCACAGACTCTGTATTTTGCTGTAAAGGGTGTGGCAAACTAAAATTAATGATAATCTTCCAAAAATACTACAGGTCAACCTGACTGCTAATTAACCACAAAGCAAAGCCATAAAAAATATCAAAATGTCAAAGTGCATTTTCAAAATATTATATGGCTCTTGACCTATTTCGCAGATACAGTATAGGCTAATTCATTTTTCTGTTGGAGTAATCTTTTTCTAGTTAGTCTTTCTTTACTCTGACAATTTCTGCAAGTTGGAAAAGTTAAAGACAAACGATATCTGGGAAAAGCGCCATCTAGAGGAAACACTGATCCCGCCATTACGTGCCTGTAGTTCAATCCAGATAAAAGTGAATGAATTGGAATTTTATTGAAAATGTTATTGTTTAAACTAACTAAATTAAAAAGGTGAACAGTTACCTCTATACCAATGAAGGTGGTTTGCTCTTCATGTAAAAGGTTCCAACTGTCAAGTCAGCAGTATTTGCTATATTGTACCGCTCAAAACATGATACCTCTGTATTAAAATTCTTCTTCTTTTTTTGTATTGGGTATTATTTTTATATTCTTTTAAAGAATTTTGTCAGCAGACATAACTATTTGCAATCTCTTGCTCTCAGAAGCAGGTTGGGTTGGAACTTAAAACCGAGTTAATGTTTCCTGCCGGGCATTTCTCAAGGCAACACACAACAATGTCAACAACAGCTTTCGAAGATACTTCCGCAATTTTATATAGGCTTCTAAGTTGATTGTAAAGTGATAATTGTTACCTTTATCTCTTCATTGGACACATTAACGGTAATAGGACCTATCGCTAAATCAAGCTAGCGGACACTTTGAGAATGCTAACATGATGCTAAGCCCGTCGCCAGAGAACAGAAACTCCCTATACAGTCAGTCTCAAAACAACAGACAGAGAAGCGGGGATAAGACGAGTCCTATAAGCGTCATCCTGGTCAGTTCTGGGAGTAGAGGGAACAAACTTCTATTTCGGTATCCTTTTCAAAGAACAGCTGATTGTCCGTCTTCTCTCACAGGTAGGTTGCTGCATTTGACATGAACTCAAACAATGACTGTCATGTTTATCGATTTACAGCTGTACACTTGGTAGTAGTGTATACATGTTGTAGTTGAACCCACGACTCTTCTGCTGGGGAGCAACAGTGCTTCAAAGTGCACCATTGTGTAGTCTAGCTTGTCAAATGTTTAATTCAATTCAGGTGTCTTTGATTCAACCATCACTCCTTTGTATGTGGTTCAGTCCAGATGTGAGTCAATCTGACAGCTTCACTCACAGGACAATAATCTCAAATACAAAAAGAAACCTGAACCTGAATGTTGTGATTGTCCAGACCTGGAAGAGAGTGAATTGTTGTGGTGTCTTAATGACATAAGACTGGTGCAGAATGAAACATCTCCACAAACTATAATAAACTGAAACAATGCAAAGAATAGAACATCAAATCACATTGATGGCCACTGGGATGTCTGGGATTTGGTAAAATATTTGTAAAACTTATTTGACAGATTTCTAGGTTGTTAATTCTACATTTGTTAATTCACTACTCTGCAATTATCTTTTAGTTTATAAAAAGGGGGAACATTTGTTTTTTTTAACTTTTATACTTTAATCTGTCTTCAGCAAAACAGCGTAATCCATATGCACTGAACACAACTGGGGATGTTCTGGAAGATCCAGATGGTGATTCAAGGTAATTTTTTTTTATTTTTTCATCATCATCTTCTTCAAAAAAATATTAAAAGACTAGTAAGTGTACGTTCTGTGCATGTTTATCTGAAAATGTAATTTCATCACTTCAAGAGTCTAAATGTTACATTTTCAGCTGTTGTTTAACTGTGCCTGCTAATCACAAGACCCAACCCATGAGTCTTGATAGTGTCTGTTTCATTCATTTTTATTGTGCTATCATCTTACAGACGGTGATATCAGCTTGTCATTTTTGTTGGTTTGAACACCTTAATAAATATCGAACAGCTCAGTCTGTGGAGATATAGTCATAGAGTACAGGCATGGCCGTCCACATAACTTATTTTTTTAGTAGGTAACTAATATCTGTACTTTAGAGTCTTTCAATAGATAGTAGATGATTAGATAAGAGACTCCTGAATGACCAGGAAGATGAATATCTTCAGTTTTGTCCACTACTGGCATACCTATTTCTATGTATGTGAGATCTACTTGATTCAACATGCAGAGCAGCATGTTTACATCACTGTGTCACATGTTTTTGGGGTTGTTTTAATGTCCATTTTCTGCATTTAGCCCAACTGTGTGCTGCATCTTTCTTTTTGTTTGCTTTTTTTTTGTTGTTCTTCTTTTTTTGGGGCCCAAATCCCATTTCAGGGAGCAATGTCCGCTAACTGACGAACAGTTGGTAGCAGGGTAAGACCGAAACATTCTGAACCACCTCTCCTTCCCCTAGATCACCCCCCTGTCCTTTTATTTCACCCCATCTTTCCTGTTTTTGTGCCCTGTATCAATCTCCAATCCCGATCTCTGTGCCGTTCCTTTTTAATGATGTACAGAAGATAAATCATGCTTGCACTAAAATCATCAGTTTAAATGTACGCTGATAATTCAGAGCATGTAGACTTCGCAAAAAGGATGAAATTCAAATCAGTTGCAGCAGTTTGAATAATACATTTTATTGCTTTTTAAAATGATGGTGGTGGAAAAGGTCCATATTGTACTTAATTTTTTTCTAGACGTTAACACCTTAATTTGTATCCCCTTTGACTGCAGCATGAGTTATATCAGTCAAACCAGCATGAGTTTGTCACATTTCTCATTCATGTATCATTCACTATTTTCTGCTGGGAAACCTCTTCTTTCCCTTACCTCACAGTAGCCAAATTAGATTTTCTTATTATTATTGAATTATTTTAAGTCAAATCCATCCTATAAACAGGACTAAGAGGATTATAGCCAGATAATCTGAACTTTTTTCACTCGTCTCAGCTGCTCCCAGTTTGCGAGGTTTTTCACTGTGTTTGTGCTTCCTTCCTCGAGGTTTTCTGATAGCATCCTGGCCACCATCCTGGCCACCAAGAACGATATGTGTGGAAAGAAGTTTGAACTCAAGATAGATAATGTTCGATTTGTGGGTCACCCGACTCTTCTGCAACATTCTCCCCTCATCCAGGTAGGAAAAAATAGTCAGTGAAGCAAAAAATTAAGGTTTTCTCACTTAAATTGACAAAACTGAATTAGGGTTTTCTCAATTAAAGAAATTCTTGCCTGAGAAAACATAAGTTTTCTTAGTTTTACCAATCTTCATTACCACTGTGAACATTTAATTTATGTGCTAATTTCAAGGTCTGTATTTCACAGAGCTTTTGTCAAAACATCCCCTTTCTGCCTTAGCTGCATCTCTAATAAGCCATTCTAATATGCCAAAATCATGCTCTAAGTATGATTTTGGAATTTTCAGGACATGTTTGTGTTGAATATTTTTTCTGACATTTGATATTCATGATTTGACACTTATAATATTTCAGGAGTTACATTTTTTTTAGTTCCAAGTCTGTTTATATCTAAAGTACAATCAATAAACACAACTCTCTGCCACTGCAGTTTAAAACAGTTTATTAGTTAAAAACTGTTTATTTTGCATTCAAAATTTTACCAGAAAATGTATGTTTCTGTGATACACTGACATTAAAGTGAAGGAGGTTAGCTTTCAAGTATGTCAATATATGTACAAAATGCTGAATATAAATGGTCACGCAGGCCTACTAATAAAATCTGAATGCATTTGGATAAATCTACAACTTCTGCTCTCACTAATACATCCTTTGAGCCACCAGTGCTTATAATTGCTGTAATTATTGTTGTTTTAAGTACACTCTTCCTAAATTAAATCCACTGTAATTTTCCTTCATTATTTAGTAGCTCCATGCTTTTTAGGGCAAATTTAATGACTTCACATGGTGCAACATGTCCATAAGAAATACTAATAAACAAAACAAAACTGAAGAAGCTGTAATTCAGTTTTTTTCATAGTTCTTCCTGTCATATCTGCAAAATTGCTTCCTTTGCTTTCTCCAGTGCTTGACCATCAGACATTTGTTAATGTCTTGTTGAAGACATTTGTTAGTTGAAGCAGAGTTGAACATTCTGTTTCAACTCTCATACCACAGAGTGGTTTATTTTCTAGTACCCAGAGATCAGCTCCCCCTACCCAACTTTTTTGAACAGCCTGTGTTGTTGACATCTTTACAGTTTTACCCGCAATGATGTTGAGGCAAAAGCAAACTGAGCAGCACAAAGCACTGGAAATAACTGGAAGAGCTTTTTATGCACTTTAATGTGATAAAATAATCCCCTCAATTAAACTAGGGCTTTAGTTCACATTTTTGTAACATCGGAGGCAAGCTTTTTTTCAGTTATGTTTTGATAACAGAAAGAAAATGTTTTCACTATTGTAAAAATCTGGCAATTATTTTTTTTTTACAAATGTTTCTTTTTGTCTATATCCGTCTTTGGATATTTGAAAACTGGATTTCTGCTTATGCTTCTTTGTTTGAAAATAAAAAATAATATTTGATATTATAGGGTTTTTATTGCATCTTTCTTTTATTTTATATCATTTTTTTCTTTCTTAAGACAAGTTATTTAATAAACGTAAATTTGGTTAAAGAAAGTGTTATTTATTCATAATAATGCAATATTTAAAAGTTGCTCTTGTTTGCTTAGTTAAAAATTGTTGTTAAATTTTAACTGAAAATAGATGTACTTTTTTGGAAAAAGCTGAGTTTTATGGACTTTATAGAGACATGGCTTTTTGTCATTTCAGATTTCCAAAACAGATCCTTCGCCTAAGAGAGAAATGCCTACAATGATCTTGTTTAATGTGGTTTTTGCACTAAGGGTAAGAAAATCTTTAATAAAATATTTAGATTTTAAATATATTGCGTTGAAAATTGCAAATAATAATATGGCTTTTCATGTACTTCATTTTTATTTTTATTTTTATTTTTTTACCAAGTCTTTTTAAAATATTTTAGCTGACTGTGGGTGGGACGTTTAAAGTTAGTTTTCTGTTAAGCGGTATTTCTTGAACGAGAGGGGTGTGTGTGTTTGATAACACACACTCAGTTATCAGTGACAGCATGAGAACTTTGGGAGGAGAGGATGGTTTATTCTGCTTAATCATGCTGCTCAGCCAGGCTCAGCCCGGTTCCAGCCCATGCTGAGTCATGATTCTCTGCTCAGAGAACGTGAAAAGTTGCTCTGTCATGCTTTGTCGATAATATCTGCTCTGCAGTTTAATTCACTGTGCTGTAAACACACTTAAAAAAGAAGCAGAAGTACTTTATAATTCTAGAAATCTTTTTTTTTTATGTGCATTGTTTTTCTACTTTCAGTGGCCTTTCAGTCTGAAAATGTTTTCTCGTCAGATAAGCAACACAAAAGAGAAATTGGATGTAATTAGTTAAAACTTCAAACATAAAAATAACATATTTGCTTGTCCATTTGCATCTCCAGGCAAACGCCGATCCGTCAGTGATCAGCTGCATGCACAACCTGTCTCGGCGCATCGCCATAGCCCTTCAGCATGAGGAGCGCCGCTGCCAGTACCTGACCAGAGAAGCCAAGCTGATGCTTTCCATGCAAGACGAAAGCACCACTATGACTGAGAGTGAGACATTCTCTCACCTTCTCTGAAGCTCTGTCTCAGTCAAACTTTCCAATTTTGAATGTATTTTATTCCATGTCTCATTGTTATAACTGTGCTTCCTCTCTGCTGATGTTAGCAGATGGAACCCCGCAGTCTCCATTTAGACAAATTCTTCCAAAATGTAAGCTAGCCAGGGACTTAAAGGAGGCCTACGACAGGTGGGAGGCTGAATAAATTCATCTGCTTTTTTACCATTCTCAAAGTTTTGAACAAATCCACGTTTTCATTAAGTTAATTGTAATATTCATGATTTTTCAGCCTCTGTACAACAGGTGTGGTACGATTACATATCAACAACTGGCTGGAGGTCAGCTTCTGCTTGCCTCATAAGATCCATAGGGTT
The DNA here is from genome assembly GCF_027474105.1 of Poeciliopsis prolifica. Lineage (NCBI taxonomy): Eukaryota > Metazoa > Chordata > Actinopteri > Cyprinodontiformes > Poeciliidae > Poeciliopsis > Poeciliopsis prolifica. Next base: position 1,656,913 of record NW_026562452.1, on the reverse strand, counting down.
GGTGGGAACTACATCCCCCCAGAGGCTCTAGAGCGCAGTCTGAAGGCCATAAGGTAAATTCAATTTGTTATACACTCTGTTCTGTATTAGAAACGGTATTTAATATTACTATCAGTGTACACAAACAAATTTTATTTGTTATAAATTATAGAGGAAATCTGCTCTGTGTCAAAAAAAGCAGAAAATTATTTTGGTGCTTTAATTACTACACACTTCAAAATATTTTTGAAACTTTTATGAGAAGTTAATGTTTTTCAAGTATAGTCAACTTTTGTGGCCTGTCTGTTAAGCTCTATCAATTCATTGAAATATATTTTGTGGGCCACACTGCCACCCATAGGTAGCATTGAAAATTGCTGTTTTGAATTGCTGTTTTGAATTCTATTTTAGCTTTTTAAAAGCTAAAATAGAATCTTCACTATTTTAGCTTTTTAAAAGCTAAAATAGAAGTAAAGTACAAAGTGAAGATTTTGTAAACAGTTTTGAAAAAGTATTTTGGTTTTGACCATGTAGGCCCTATCATGCCCTGCTGCTGCTAGAAAGTGAGAAGGCGCTACTGGATCAACTTCCTCTGGACTGCTCACCTGCGATGGTGCGCCTGATAAAGACCTGCTCGGCAGTGAAAAACCTGCAGCAGCTCGCCCAGGACGCTGACCTGGCCTTACTTCAGGTGCACAGCATCACTTTGATATTATGCTTTTTCAAGGCTTGACTTTAATTTAAAAGCAATTTAGGGATGACAATTTTTTTGCATTTCTCATAATGTGCAATCAGTTGCACACATAGCATGTATATAATAGAATTAAAAAAAAGAAAACAAGTCACAACTGAAACTTAAAGAAATACTTTGGATTTAGAAGCTTCTTCACGTGTTTAGTGTGAGTTACCACTAAAATTAATTTAATGAAAAATTCACCCACTGTGTCTTGTATATTTAGCTACTTACTGTCATCTAGTGGTGAATATATGGAATGCATATATATTCATGCACATTTTTTCTCTCTTTTCATACCACTTTTTTAGTGTTCAGGGTCTCTTATCAGACCTTGTAGTTTATCTTTTTTTTCTCACTCAGATCTTCCAAATTGCTGCTCACTTGGTTTACTGGGGCAAGGCGATCATCATCTTTCCTCTTTGTGAGAATAACGTCTACATGCTGTCTCCTCATGCCAACATCTCTCTGTAAGTGTGTGAAATCTTCTCTTAAGATTTGATCGAACATATTAAAGCCTGACCGGGTCTGTTAAGTAGCAGTGTTTGTTCTTCCTCCCTGACCAGATACTCTGCTCTGGCCAAGCAATTTGCTCAGCGGTTTTCTGGCCACGATCTGCCCTCCATGTTGGCCAAGTTCTCTCTACCGGTCTCATTGGCCGAATTCAGAAATCCACTGGAAGCCCCTGCACAGGAGGTAAGAAAATCCCTGAAATTCCTAAAATATTGTTCATTTTATGTGGAAATTTAAATATATGACATAGATGCAAACAAAGAGGTGCTTAAAGTATCAACGATTTAAAATTTGTTGTCAATATTTTTGATTATTTAGGGGGAAGAAAGGCAAGGCATGATCTCTGACCTAAACTAAGCACCCTTTCCCTGAAGGCAGGCTAATAAAACTAATAAATAGACATAACTTTAGTGACATGGACTACTTGTTTGTTAGCTCATAATATTTGTGTTCTTTTTTGACACTCTTCTGCTTGTTTTAGACTTGTTCCTTCCTGCTTCAACACGCTTGATTGAAACTGATGAGTCATTTCATATTTGAACCTGTACTGTAACGATTTCCGCCCTCTGCTGGTCATTATGTAGATTGCAGGTTCAAAACTCGGTATTGATCGCTTGAGATATGTGCAGATGGACAGCTGATACAAAAATATTTTACTGTTGGGATAATTAGTTTTCTACATAAAAATAAATAAACACTTGAGAAATACATATCAATATATTTGCAGAAATATTCTCCCACTGGAAGCAGTTTTATATTTGTATGCAAATTTGAAGGCAAATGGTAAGTTGAATCAGAGGTCTTTTGTATTTTACTGTAAGTTCAGACTCTGGATTGTAATCACTAGAATACTTTCTCATTGGCTGTTGAGGATCTGTTATCATTTTCTGAAGCAAATTATCTGTGATCCACTGCACCATTTATTCTAATTTCCTCAATAACTTTGTGCCTTGTTTTGCTCTCTTGTGTCTCTACAGGCCCAGCTCATCCAGATGGTGGTGTGGATGCTCCAGTGCCGCCTACTCATCCAGTTGCACACTTATGTTTGCCTTTTAATACCTCCCATTGAAGATGACCCGAGACCCAAGGATGAAGAACTTCCACTGGCTGCGCGGGTTGGAGGCCGCAGTCTCAGCACCCCGAGTGCTCTCAGTTTCGGTTCTCCAAGTAAGATGCAACAATCAACATTACCGCTCCCTTCTCTGCTCTCACGAATAAACAAGAGGTCAAACAGATCATTGACCACTTCCTTCACATTTGCAGCCAGCAGTGACGACATGACCCTAACCAGTCCCAGTATGGAGAATTCCAGCGCTGAGCTGCTACCCGGTGGAGACTCTCCTTTAAATAAAAGGATGACAGAAACACTCCTGGCAAGCCTATCGGAGCATGAGAGGCAGGTTATACTGAACATCCCGGCTGCGCAAAATCCAGAAGACCTGCGGATGTTTGCCAGGTAATTAGGCTTTGAAAAAAAGTGGGGTTTTTTGTTTTTAATTTATAAGAATTTTATTTTTTAGCAGCACAGCAAAAACACAAGTTCTTACCAAGTATATTTGGTCTAGGTTCTAGTGCAAATATCCTAACTTACAAGAATTTTTTTCTGTAAGAAATATGAGCTTATTTTAGGTCAATAATTCCTTAATGTTGACTACTTCTACTGGCAGACTATTTCACTTCACTTAAGTGCCAGTACTAGTACTTTTTCAAATTAATGTTCACAAATTATTTACTTAAAACCAGCTCTTGTATTTTGCTAAAAAGTTACTTGTTAATTTTATCTTGAAGTAGAAACTAGACCAAAAATACTAGATTAGATTGTGTTTTTGCAGTGAGAACAGTCTTTTACATTGTTTTGTTTGCATATTAGTATACTCACTGAAAAAGCTTACTTTGCCTTAGTGCGTAATGTAAAGATTGTATCTATTCTGCTCTTGCACAAGAAATGTGGACATGAGAGTTGTTGTCATGTAGTTGATAAAGATTCACTGCTGGGATAACCTCAACTGAGAATTTAAATTGTCATGATCAAAGTTAGTACTTTGTATCTTTTTGCAAGAGTCTAACAAACTCCAGCTGACTGAGGAAAAAGTTTCTGCTATTAAAATAATTTCATCGCGTGTTAAACTGCTTTTTAGGCTGCTGCACTATTTTCGGGGACATCACCACCTGGAGGAAATCATGTACAACGAGAACATGAGGCGATCGCAGCTCAAGACGCTGTTCGACAAGTTCCGCAGCGTCCTCATCGTAACGAACCACGAAGATCCTATTATTTCTATCTTTCAGTCTCCCATGGCGTAGACAGCCTGACTGCCCACCCACTGGTTCATCTGCAACGAGCTCAGGACCAAGGAGGCTCTGCGGCTGACTGACATGACGGCATTAGTGTGTGAAGAGTTACAAAATGTAGAGTATTTTTTTATCTATGAGCCAAACCTTTGTTTACAGTATTAAATTATTTTATACATGCCAGACATGCCTTATGGGTTCACTGTGAAAAGTGGAAGCACTGGCGCTCTGGGAGACTGACACAATCGCCCATGCCGGCTTCAGAAGTGCACACCAAGCACTGATCGTTCCAGGCCTCCAGCTACCTCTCTTTAGGCGTCCCAAAGGTGGAGATGGAAACACTGCTGAGCAAAAAAAAAAAAAAAAACTGAAGAGTCTTAACAGCAAACAGCTTGTTTTTGCACAGGCTCAGGTTGGATGGAAAGGGGCTTTCAAAACATCTGTAAAAATCACTGAGGAACATTTCCCCTGAGTGAACGCTTATTGAAAAACAGATGGAATTATATGAGACAGACTACTGTATGTTTAATTTTCTTTTTTTAAATAAACTCAGTGAGGTCTTGTCCTTTATCTTACTGTACAACTTTGCTTCACTAAACTGCATTTCAAAATAAACCTACAAAGTGGGAAATAAAGTTTTTTTTATTGAAAAATGGAATGTTGTTAAATTAGTTTTGATTGTCCCAGAACTGCTAATGTTTTAAAGATGAGGATCAGAAAAATATTGTAATAAGTATGTGGGGAAAAAAAGTATTACCAGACTTTATTCACTTTCCCATTCTCTTATAGTTTAATTTTTTCTCCTTCTGATGTATTATGTACCATACCTCCACAAGTCAAAATGGACAAGACTTTATTATTTCCAAGTTTAAAAAGGGAACGCATAGAAAAGCAACTTAAAACACTCAAGTCTTTTTTTTTTCAGGTTGATTTTGGGCATTTCATGGATCTACACTGTCTGTTACATTTCCAGACAGAGACTGTCTCTCTGCCTCTTTATTCACCACACTAACACAGGGATGCCCCCGCAGATAAAAGCGCCACGGTTTCTTGGCCCACACCCCATGGGACTCGATACCGACGCGCGGAGCTGAAACTATATCCTGGGGTTTTGGGGGACTTGTGTTTTGATCATCCTCGAGCCACACCTCGGGGTCAGAAGCCAAGTCTCTCCGGTCAAAACAGCGAGGTATATTTAGAGCCTGGCACAGCTTCGAGGGCCCGTTGCAGAGCTCTTTGTCCTTCAGTTGCCGGGCTCCCTCTTTGCGTCGAGCCGCTCTCAGCTCCCTCATCATAGGCTGGCCCTGCAGGGGCTCGAGAGAGCGCAGCAGCACGGCAGCACCCTCCCCTGAACAAACACAGCACACAATCTGCATCAGTCAGCAAGGCTCTGCTTTGTTTCCTTCCTTTGCTCTCCACTGACCAGCAACGAAGAGCAAAAACCGCTGACTTGCTTTAGTGTTGGATAAATACTGAGTCGACCTAAACACAATGAAACAGAAAAAGGCTCTCTGAAACCTTTTTAACATCATATTTGCATATGCAGATATTGTGAAATGTGGATAGGGCACATTGCGCCATTGATGGGTAGTGAACATACCTTCACTGGACACATTCATGCAGAGGTAGATCCCGTAGATCGGATACACGTAGATTGTGCCGGGCTTCATGAACATGGCCGTGTTCCTCTCGGTGCGTTTGCCCCCTGCTGAGTGAGAGGCTTTGTCCTCCCCTCCAAGATATGCTTCAGTTTCCACTATTCTCCCTCGAAGCTCAGAGCCATCGGCACGCCTGCGGACCAGCACCTGCACAGAAAAGTCTAATTTTATAATAGCAACTAAAATTTTTGCTTTTAAAGCTAAAGAGTTAATAAAAAACACTGAACTGATCTGGTCACAGGACAAGATATATTCTAGCAAATGTCATAGATAACACTCGTTATGATAAAAATGCAGGTGTAAAAGGAAGTGTTGTTTAGGAGGCTGTGTAAAAGTAAGTTGAAATATGTATTTTAAAATATTTCGAGCTTGCTTTATACAACTTCCATTAAGTGGGGCTCTTTTCCAAGTAATGTTCCCCTTGATGCACAAACTGCATAAAGTATTTCTCAACCCCTTATGTTTTATGTAAACCTTCTAGGTGCCACGCTTACATGCTTTCAGGTTCTGCCTTGGGCCCACCTTACAATTAGGTCATAAATTAATACCAAGATAACAGAGTTTTGATATTTGGTCTATGATCCATGCTTATCATTTTTGTGTATTTGTAATAATCAGGTCTGTTATATTTGTTGCCTGAACCAGATGTTCTACATCTTAGCTTTACTTTAATATAATACTCTTTTCTCCCTCTTTAATAGAGAAAATCTGTCCGCACACTGTAAGGCAACCCAACCCACCATGCTGTTTCGCTGTAAGGTCAGTTGAGTCTAGTGATGTTGTAGGTGAAGACTCGGACAGTTAAAAGGTTTATTTTTATTTGAAAGTAATGAAATTTGTCTCTTTTTTTCCTATTTAGTCGAACACTGCGGTTTCTAAAAATTGCTGAGCTACTCTAGAAGGGTTGATGTAACAACACCCCTTAAATAAATAAGTCAATTTAAATTTAAAGACAGATTTCAAGGGTACCTTGCCGAGGAATGCTTTGGCCAAAGTGATGCAGGGCTGACTGAAAAAGTCCAGTCCCAGTCTGTGCTGAGGCTCGTTGTAGTTGAAATAATGGCTTCGCTCCGGCTCGACACTTTGAACAGATTCACACAGAACTGATTGGCTCGTCAGCTCAACGCTACAGTTCTGTTCAGTCTGGTTTCTACGGAACAGCAAGCCCGACTCTGTATGTGTAGCAGCAGCCATAGCCAAGTCTTGAACCTTTCTTTTTCTCCCTGCCATCATCTTTGCTCATGTTACAGAGAGCTTTGAGTTTAAATATCTCCACGACACGTTTTTTTATTTACTCAATATCTTTCCGTATTTCAAAACATTCATGTTACCACCGGTTGTTATGAAGGCTGCGTTTGCTGTGACGTTCAGGAAGTAAATATGTGTTTCTTAAAGGGACCGCTCCCGAATTTAGGTCAACATCTGATGCGAATTTGCAGCATTTTATTTTATTTTATTTTTTTTTATTTTTTTTGTGGGATCTGAATCATTTGGTTGGGTTTGGGTTAAAACACAACTAATAGATTAAAAGCTATTGTATTAGCTTAAAAAACGGTCGGAAAAGATATCATTAAGTATTTGCATACAGTTTTACTGTTAATCAAAGCATGTATTTTCATACTTCACTGCATACTACAAAATATGTATTAAAAAGGCTAAGTATAAAGAACAAAAAGGCTAAGTACAGGTCTGTGCAGTCCTCTTATAAATTTCTGTTGATCTTTGCTATGCTTTTCAGCTGATTGGTATGAGCCTATTTTAACATCGTTTACAAAACAAAACCAATTTAGAGAACTGACTCCTATCATATGTAATATTTCCAGCACATCATGTCAGTTTAATTGCTACCTAAAATAGAATTGTTTCCATTAGTTCAAATTTCTGACAGACACAAAAAGAAAGTACATATATTTCGGAAAGCACTTCAATTTCTTCTTGCTGAGCAGTCTTTTTTTCGATCTTCATTTAACTAATGACGAGATAGACATCGTGTTCTGTGCTGCCTGTGCCTCGGAAATGGATGGTGCCTATTTGGCCCCAAGCAGTGTGGATGCATGTGGCTCTGAGGAACACTAATTGTGTGTGACATGGCTGTGCCACAGAGTGCAGTTTCACTTGCAAAATGGTGGCAGTAGAGCCTAAGAGGGCATAAATAAGCAAGAAATGAAAAAAAAAACTATATATATATATATATATATATATATTTATATATAAAAGTTTCTTTTAGATAGATACTGAATTCCACACATCACTGAAATTTAATTGGGGTTAAATAAGGAAACAAATCTCATTATCCTATATATTATAAACACATCCATAACTCTTTGATTAAGTTTTCTTTGAGCTGCACAAGATTGGTGAAGCATTTCACAGCAGCAAAATGATTATAGAAGCTTCTCAAACCCTGTGTAAACTGCCAGTTTGAATTTGAGAAATATTTTTTTATTTATACCACCTCTTTTGGAGTCTACAGCAGAAGCTTTGCACCACAGAAACATTCTTCCAGCCTCCCTGTGGTTCTGATATTCCTCTGCCTGCTGTGCTAAATGTGGGCAGCGCCCTGCTGCAGATCCTTCTGCACAGTATTAGTTCATATTCCCAAGTCTTTTCATGATCTCTTGAGCTCAAAAATAGTGATACACATTCAGCTTGTATCTGTTTTCTAATATGTCGTAACAGTTCCAAATATTTTGCTGGGAATTATTTTTTTACCAAGCATATACCTTTGCTTGGTAAAAAGCATATTGTCATCTGTAATAATGTACATTGTAAGTTGAAATTAATGATGGATTTGAACTGCTCACAAAATTCTATTCAAAAATGACAAATAATACTATTAAACAAATTACCAGACAAAGCACTTCAGATGAATGAAGCTTAATGACATGCACTGAGTTTTTAAGGATACCTCCCAAAAAGAAAAACGCTGAGCGTGTCATGTCCAAGACTTTTCACATGGATTGTTGACTTTGTTCAGGCTGGTAGACGAGGGAAGGCTGTTGTCTGGGAAGCTGCCACTGATAATCTTAGCAGAAACATTTTGGCAATGCTTTAGGCATTCTGGTTCGCTTTCATCTCCTGCAGGCTCCTCATTGGCTGTGACGCCAAGCAGAAACTCCAGAAACTCGTCTGTTTGTGCAGATGGAAGAGCAGAATGCTGCCTGACTAAAATTATCTCACTAAAACATGAGTCAGAGATATGAATCACAAATAAGGTCTTATGTAGAAAGTTTTGGGTATTTTTAAATATATATGTTTTCACATTCGTCAGTCTTTCTTTAGTTTTAAAGAAATTAAATATTTCTTGCTTCAGCTAAGATTATTAATAAAATTATGATATTAACCTTATCTTATACATTATAGATTACATATTTGACATTATAACATAAAATATCTGTCTATCTTAAAGAATTTTACTTGTAAAAGCCAGCATTTTAACATTGTTGAACATATATATATAAATTCATATAAAAATATATAAAATTTATATATATATGTGTATATAATTATTATATCATCACTGTCATATTTTGGAAAAATATAATATGCTTAATTTTGAAAACTTTATTTTAAAATATCTACAAAGTTCTTCATGGACTCGCTCCACCTCCACTTGCTATATATTTTAAGCAAAGAGCCAAGCGAGGTCTTGGCACCAGGGCGTCTTCCAGAGGAGACCAGGAGACCCCTTACAGAAAAACATTTGTTATACGGTTCTGTCAGTCAGAGGGAGTCACTTCTGGAACAGTGTGCCGGCTAGGATCAGAGAGTGTTCCACCTATAGCATTTTTTAAAAATACCTGAAACTGTTTCTTAAAACTTCCCAGACATGTCTTCATTTTAACAAACTTTTTACTGTGTTTTTTGTGAATGTTTGTTAATGTTTGTTAATTCTTGATTGTATGTTTATAATGTCTTTTGTTGTTTGGGTCTCCTTGTCTAGGACTACAGATGGAAATTAGCAATTATACTATAATCTGGCTCATTTACAGTCCAGTACTGTTGATTGTTCATTAATGTGCACTATCCTTAATAAAGATAAACAAAGATTAACAAATTATGAGATTATGTGGTTATGTATTTCATGGAGAGATTAAGTCAATGGCTGTATACATACATGCTCCGACTCACAACATGTATTGATCTTCACAGAAGTCATGTTTCAAATATAAAATTAAAACTTATTGCTAACTGTATGTTTTGCTATTTTATTTTGTGGTTTTACAAGTGCACTTGATGAAGCTCTGGATTATATTAAGGAGTTGGAGGCCAGACTTCAAAAAGTGGATTTGTCTGCCACACTTTTTAGCCGTTACTGTGCCTCTGATGACCAGATCCGGTTCTACACCAAATTTCCATCTGAATGTGTGTTCCGGATATTCTGGGAGTCCATTGCACTCTCTGCATCACGCCTGGTGTTCTGGAGCACAGAAACTTGGAGAGGAAGCATGTGCTGAAGCCAGCCCTGCCTGCTGCATGCCTCTGATTGATGAGTTCCTGATGTTCTCATTCAGGGTAGCAGTGGGCATGAAGGAGCAGCTCATTGCTGACATGTTTCAAGTCAGCATAGCTACTGTCAGTCGAGTGACCATCACCTGGGCCAACTACCTCTTCATTGTGTTCTCTTCCATCAACCTGTGGATTAGTCGTGAGCAGGTAAAAGCCAGTATGCCTCAGAAATCTCTGAAGTTCTCTCCAAATGTCCGTGTCACCTTGGACTGCACAGAAGTTGCTCTGGAAACGCCATTATCCCTCACCTTACAGTCTGAAACGTTCTCTGCCTACAAGAACCACACCACCAGTGAAAAAGGTCTATACCAAGCGACTGCAACATCAGGAAAAAGTAGCACGAGAAACTGGAGAAATACCAGGGCCTCAGGCAGGAACTGGCGAGGGCCTGGAAGGTGAAGACCACAGTGGTGCCTGTGGTCATCGGGGCCCTCGGGGCAGTAACCCCCAAACTGGAGCAGTGGCTACAACAGATCCCAGGAACAACATCAGACATCTCAGTCTAGAAATGTGCAGTCCTTGGCACAGCCAAGATACTGCAGAACCCTCAAGCTCCCAGGCCTCTGGTGGAGGACCCGAGCTCAGAGGATAAGAACCACCCGCGGTGGGTGAAAAGGGAATTTTTATCTATATATTTATATTTTAAATAATGTTTTAAAGCAATATTTTTTGTAGTTTGCATAGTTATTTCTGAGCCTTTACTGCAGACTTCTCTAAATAAAGAACTAATAAAGTAAGCTAACAAATAAAATAATCAAGAATTTTCTGTACACCTGTTATGTATTGGATGTTTTCATGTGTTGTCTTCAAGTGGCTGGCTGTATTGAATTCTTTGCTACAAACAGCATGTTAGAGCCCAGAAGCCAATTATATGCAATGAGATTAATAATTGATGATAATTAATGATTCAAGACTCCCCTTCGTTGTTTACTGCAGCCATTTGGTGAGTGCTGCACAACTGGTTGAAGTCTCTCTGGGAGATGGAAATATGACTTCATTTGTAATCCAATTCACACACCTACTTAACAAAGACATGCCTATAAGAAAACAGGCTTGTCTTTGTCCACATCTTGAAAGATGTATCCAAAACCTTTAATTCCACCACATAATTTGGACCATATGTAGACTGTTAATCTGGAATGCATACATAAATTACATACAATTATAGATTTATTTATTTAGCTTGAGAGTCTGGACGTTTGGGGTTTTTTTTCAGTTAGAGGGACATTTCTGCAGAATTATGTTTATTGTAAGCTTCCACAGTGCAATAATAAAGATTTCATGTGGAATACTTTTCAAAGTGAAAGGCCTTTTGCGGCTGCTTTAGTAGATCATTTAGTAAAAAAAAAAACCCTTTGAGCAGTTTGTTTTATTGATTTAACCTGCTCCAGTCCAGTAACCCATCAACCATCGCTGATAACAGTTTCATGTCTCAAGTCACACCTGTGGTTTTCATAAATAACTGCTGAGCCAGGTTGAGGTTTCTCTGCTCTTATCAATGAAACAAGGGGGAATAAATCTGCACAACCATGAACTTTATTTAACCTCTTTATTCTTTTGCTATCAGAATAAATTTGCCACTTTTTCCAAAATATATAATGTTTTGTTCTTCATGTCACATGGATGTTATGATCTATGCTAACAACTTAGAGTTGTGTCTCTTTTAGGTATTTCACACTGATCAACGAGGTCATCGATACATGTTGTCAACACAATTTAACCTCTGTATGTCACTCTTACATGAGCAGAAAAAAAACCTCTTCTTATTCCAGAAAGGCTTGTGTTTCTTGTGTCTCTTTCTGCAAAAGGAAGCAGTTTATGGACCGTCTGACATGGCTCTTTTGGTTAAACATTATCCTTTCACTCAGCTCTTTTATCTGTGACTGACTGATGGGCCTTCAGGGGCACATGGGAGCTCTGACAGGTCCGTCACAGCTTCCGTAATGCTGCCTTTGACCCAGCTTTAACCCTCTGCAGTCTCATGGGAAACTTCGCCATTAATTACGCACTTCATGGTTTATCAATCAGGGATTCCCTGTCGGCCACTAAGTATTCCTTACACAGATGAGCACATGTAGCACAGTTTAAAAAAATCTGTCATATTCATTTATGATATTATTTTTGCTTAGCATAAACTCGCTATCCAAACAGTTAGCAGTAAAAAAAAAAGCTTCTTGTACCAGATTGTTCTTCTGGGAAAAGAGCTGTGGAGCAAAAGTTACAAAATCTGAACCACACAGTTAATTCCTGTAAAAGGAATGTACTGTCCCAGAAAGAATGATAATATCCTACATGATAGTGTTACCTCTTAGATTTAGTATAATTGAAAACAAACAAATGTAATCTGTCATTGTTCGACTCCAGTGAAGAAAGTCCTTCTAACTATGTTTTAACACATCTTTCACTCAAAAGTGTCTTTCTGTTGACAGAATAAAATAATATACATTGATATATATAAACGTTAGAAAATTACAAAAGAAAGAAAGTCCTATTTAAATCACTTCCATTCAAACTGTGCAAAAAGGTATGGATCAATATCTACAATCTGTGGTTGATCTGAGAAAAAACTTTTTAATCTCTTCTTCCTAGGCTGCTGCCCTACTCTCTCCACTCCCTTTTGCCTGGATTGTAATTTAGATGGTTAAACTGTCTCATATGAAAATTGCGATCTCCTTTAAAAAGCTAGCACATGATCAGTTCTTGCCAAACGCTACGATGTAAACACATGATGCCGGCATGCATCACATAAAAGGTTAACAATCATGCAGCACGTTACATTTTATTATTAAGAAACAGCAAAAATGTAATCTTAAATGTACTAAAGTAATAAAAAATATCAAGTTCTAATGTGAAATGTATCCTATTTTTTTATGTATTGCCCAAATACCAACAATAATATATATTGTAGTTTACAGACTTTCTGCAGATTATTCCAAATATATTAATTTATTAACTACACGTATGTGTTACACCAGATAGTTCCTCTAAATACAGTGAATAACATAACAGTGGTGTTTTTTTCCAATTTAATGCTTGTGAAAACTAAATAAAAATGAATAGCAAGTAAAACTGAATCAATCAAACATCACATTATAAATGTTGCTGTGATGTAATATGATTTGAATTGAGAAATGCTGTATCTTTGTTACTCCTATTGAGATTGATGATAATTTTCAGTCGTACTGAATGAAATGTATAGGAGAACTTGGTTAAGCTTGTTTAATGGGTTATATTTACATTTATGAGTGTATTTCTATTTACTTGAAATCCATGTCTTTCTACTCCCCTTGCTCTACAGGGTGGTCTGGGGAAACACTTATCCCATAAAAACTTTGAATTAGGGGCTGACATTGTTCCATTTGAAGGGCAAATGGAACAAATAGCATTTGTGAAACAGTTTCCTGATGAATAATTTGTCCTCTAAATTTCTCAACAATTGCCACGGTCATGTCATTCTTTATAAACAACAAAAAAAAGGAATATGCTGTCTAGCTTGACAGATTGAATTTGCATCAGTGTAACAAAAAAAATCTCCAGAATATTGTTACAATTTGTGTGAAATGAAGATAAAATGTATTCTTAATGCTGCAAAATAGGAATAACATACCAAAATAACTGTAATCTAAAGTTTTCTTTCATTCTAATTAGTCTAATCATATGAGAAAGAGTTTAACTAATGTGACCAAATTCTATGTAAATTGTCACATTAAGAGCCCCTCGTCAACACCTCAAGGCTCTCTGCTTCTTAGCATCCATCCGCCTCCTTCCTGCAGACTATTCCCAGGTGAATCTGAGCTTTCACTGATGGAATGTACTCAAATGGGCTTTTTATTAAATGGAGCAGCAGGGTGTGTTACTGGTGCTACAAAGGAATCTTGTTCTCCTGAGTCAAATATCTGCTTAAATTCAGCACACAGTTACAACTGGCTTTTTGCTCCTACAACAGAGCATTGAGATCAAATTGCGCTCAAGTCCAGTTTTGCACGTTAGCAACCACTGCATCAACAAATACTCAAGGGTCATGTGGTATTGCGGTAATGAGCAGAATGTGAACTCCATTGTTGGTTTTCTTACTGGATTCTGTGAAATTCTACTGTGTAATCTTTGCTAAAATGCAGCATTGAGCAAAATCCATGGGCATGTGATGTTATGCTCATCATCACTTAGTCATGTGGACAGATTCCATTTAGAGGCCTGAACCATGAAAATGTTTTTGGTAATAAATCTCTCATAGAGTTTTAAGTTGTTTGAATTAGTAACAAACAATAATTCATATTAGACCCAGATACTAAATTGCATATCTGCCGAAATATAGTTTTAAGAGGCATTTGAGAGCATATGTGATTTGTGCCCTTAAGCTATTTTGCATACATTTTGCATTAATTATTTAGAGTCTCCTCTAAATAATTAAAATGAAACTGAAACAATGAGGATGGTGAAGATCTAGCCAGGTCTAAGAGCTATACTCTAAACTTAATACTATTATTTAATAAGGAGATAAACCGTTTTATGTTTTTCCAGTTTGAAGTCAATATAAAGTATTTATGCATCTTCCATTCATGTCTTGAAGATATTAAGATTCAAACATTAAAGCAATTTATTGCAGTCACACAGAAATTGGTGGAAAACTTTTTAAAGTGACATAGTGTGGAAAAACTATGCCGCACTTATACTTGCTCAAACAAACATGACATTTGAATCTACCTTTTAGTGAATTAACTTGAGTTAATTTAAGGAGCCAGTAATGAGCAAATTTCTACACTGAAGTTACAAACGTTATATAATTTGATGTGATATATGGAGGTTAAAATAGAAAGAATTATCCATACATGCACCACCGCTTGATCTCAAGTGCGAGAGGCGTTTGCATGGGAAATATTGCTGTAGTCAGCTTCACTGGGCAGCCTGGTTTCAAACATCAAACCCCACAAAAAAGAGGATATGAAGAAATGATTTCACCATGAAACAAAAGATTGTTTGGGTGCAGCAGCCCTGTGAGGAGCAGGACAAAGTGAGACATGGAGTGAATATACTCCTCCTCCCCCACCTTGCATTATTTGCTCTGCAGAATGTTGTTTTGATCATGGGAAAAGGCAGCTGCTCTGTACAAGTCAAACTATGTCACTGATATTGCCATTCTGCCTGGGAAACATGTCAAATTAAGATAATACATATTCTTTCAGACAATATTAACAGAATAAATTTTTTGTTCAAGCCAGCAGCCTAAACATAAATAATTTTAACAAATGATTTATGCATATTCTTTAAGCTTTTACTATTCTAATTCTTATCCCTGTAACCTGCAGGTGTTGCTAAAGTGTTTATTATTTCACATAAACAAAATACTTTTGATGTTTCATTAGAATGTTATGGAGTTAAAGACTTGTGACAATTATTTTGTGGTATGTCTCAAACAGTTCTGCCCATTCTCTTTTTTCTAATAGTTCTGGCATTGTCACTGATTCAGGAATGCTTTACCTCAGTAAGTACAGCAGTATAGGTCATGTCCTGAAAACAGTGGTGTGATCCTTAATTGACTCAAGCTACAATTCTCTAAAGTCTGGAGCCTTTTGTTTCTGAAACACTTTTTCCTTCCACCAAACCTTCCCTAAATATGTTTGGACACAGCACTATGTTTGGGACAGTTTTTTTGAAGCCAACAAAATGTTTACTCTCCCAGTTGTCAGCTGGACAACTGCAGTTTTTCCCCAATGGTGTTATAAGCAGTAACATCACATCACTCTCCTTTTTTGTTCTTCTCCAGCAATATTTCAATTAAATTTCAAGGTGATTTCAGGGCTTTCGTTGGCTGTAACGCTCGACACACATTTCTTTGTGTGCAATGAATTCCTGACCTAAATTAACTTTGAGATGATATTCTAACTGATTGGGACGCATCTGTGTGGCTCACATGAATCGCTGCGGAGTTTTTATTTTTTTCCCAACAGAACCAGTGGACGTATGTGGAAAGGGTTAAATGTTTTCGCTCCCATGGCCCAAAAGGACCGAAGATAACGCTTAGTCACCCCGATAGTTAACCGGGAGAAGCAGCGCCTCCCCGCGTGCTCGCCGATTGGTTAACGCACTTCTCGGGCTCGCCTTTCCGTCAGATCGTCTTCAGCCCAGGGCGGGGCTGACTCTCCGCGAAACTGAATTAGGCTACAACCGGCGGCTGAGAGGGAACTTCGGTCGCTCGCTTCATGGAGCAGCGTGGAAATGCTCCGTCCGTAGGAGCGAAGGGGAGCGGACAGCAGCCACATCCCTGTTACACCCTTCTGTTTCCCCGCTTGTGCCGCAGCTGAGACCAACACTGAACCGACTGGATTTTACGCACGGCACCAGGACTGGTATTTTTCTTAAAAAAGAAGAAAATCACACATCTGTTTGGTGGTGGGGGGAAAACCCCGTTTGTTGCCGCGCCGCTGTTATGATAATGTAACAACCGGAGATCTGCTGCCTGTGGAAGAATCTCAGAATAAGGATATATATTTTTTAGAGCGCTGCACGTTTTGAGGGTGAGTTGTGTCATTTTTTTCGTGACTGTCTGCTGCTGCTGTGGTCGCCCCATACGGAAGGCAGGCAGGCAGCAGTCGCGCTCAGCGTCGTGATTATCAAGAAGGAAACGAGCTCGATCAAAGTCGATTGAATTTACTGGCCAATTAACTGGTCAGCGTGGGAACCCTTACGGTTCAGGTGGCAGGTAACACTTTGGGACACTGTGTTCTGTGCCGTTTGCTGCTGTTTGTAACCCAGTTGCCGTTGTGAAAGTGGAGAATTTAAAGTGCTCCAGCTCTGTAGCATAGAACTGGGTTCGCTCCTATAGGCCCAACCGGCTTTCTGGACCAAGAGATATGACTGCTGTGTGTGCCAGTGGAATGAATGGGCTGACATGTGCAGGGTTAGTAAATTACCTTTTCTACTTGAGCTCATACTTGAACAGAAATGGTGATGTTATTCTTTAATAAAAAACCCTCACTATGTTTAATTCGACATAGTTATGTTTGAGGAAAAACTTGAGTTTGTGGCATGGTTTTCAGTTTCATTTGGAAAGATGGACTTGATTATGAGTAATTGGTGAATGACCAAGCAACTGACACCATGCACAGTTTCACCATGACCTCATTCATTTTTGTCTTCCTCCCACTCTACCTCTTCCTCTTGGTCACCATCAGCATCCTTCTCCCCTTGCAAACTGGCTCACACATGTCCTTTCACACCACTGCGGATGGCTTAATAAATAAATATTTTTGTAGGTTTACCAGAAGAGAAAATCAAGAGCCAGTTTTTTTGCTGTGCTTTGTCCCAAGATTGTTGCCTTTGTGTTGCACTCGACTGTGTCCTAAAATGACTCATAGTTGAGAGTCATGATGTTCAAACAGTTGCAGCACCCTACCCTCTTACCCTCCTCTCTACCCCCCTCAAAAAAAAAAAAAAAATGACTCCGTGTTCTAGGGCAGCATCACAAGCAGCCTGCATATTAACAATCTGCGGTCTTGTTGACAAGTTACGCTCATCACTGTCCTACAATACCTGGCCAGGATGAAGTGAAACTGGAGCCACACTGTATTAGAAAGTGCTGACTTATTTTGGCAGCGAGGTCGTAGAAGCACATGGCCAAGTTTGTGTGCCCAGTGTTCCTGAAACATTATCACATGGAGCAAGAGGGGTGGGTGATGTAATCCGACCAATAAAGTAAACCCCTGATGTGTGATAGTGGCAGTCATGCTCATCCTCTGTCTCTGCTCCAACTGGATCCCAGAGAGAATATTCCCAAAGTGCCCTGTTGTTGTGTTGTGGTCCATTTATATTCCAGTGTTGCTTCTAAGCAGCTCTGCTGAAGCAGATCTATCATCCAGTGGGGCCTTTTATCGACAGGCTGGTATGAGAGTTTTTCAGGCGTCTATTGACGGGGCCACACCATAATTATGCCAGCATGACTCATGGCACAGTTTCTGTCTCATTCTGGCCAAGTGCACAGTCCTGAAGAAACTCTTCATGGTGTTGACTTCAAATACAGAGCAGGGGTTTATGCTCGGTGCTCCTGCTGTCAACTTCCATTCATTGCCTTTCTTCCATAGGTATTTTTTTCCATGCATCTAAAACTATTCAGCTCCAAGAAAACACTCCTTCTCGAGTTTATTTTCCATTACTGACCTACTGTCAGTTAAAGTTGATGCACTTTAAAGGACAACACTGTTATTTTGTTGACATTTGTTTCTTATTTTTTCATTGTCAATGTTTTAGCTGGACTTCATGGGAACTTTCCTGTCCCAAACATTGGTGTACCCTCTGGGATTGCTGGTCATTTTCTTCATTTTGTCTGGCTGGAGCTCTTTCTGAGTTGAATGAAATGAGCATCAGTCGGCTGAACAGTTCCATGTGTGTGAAGCACATGATTCTCTAAGTGACTTTAGGCTATTTAAACCCACAAAACACATCTGGATCACATGCAAAAAGCATCCTGAGGCAATGTAAAGTCTACAGCAACAAAATGTTGAGAACATTTTGTAATTGCAAAATGTTGAAATTTTCATTATTTTGTGTGACATCTCTTTGATTTTAAAGTAGCACATGCTTTCTTTGTTCATACAGGATTATCCTGGAAGAAATCCTGGTAGAAGCAACAAATAATTTTAAACTGGGGTGTAAATTCACCTGTCAGTACAAAGTTCTTAAATATGCCACGAGATCTATAACTGAGAAGAATCTTTATGAGTTAAAATGGCCCAGCCAAAGTTTAGACCCTAATCTAGACTTCCATCCAATATAACTGAGCATTAGCTGTTCTACAGTTTATTGTAGATGTGCAGAGCTGCAGAGACATGCCACAGAACGTTTTCAGCTTCAGTTACATGGTTCTGCAAAAAGTATTGATTTAGGAGAATTGAACCCAAATGCACACCATATTTCAACATATTATATTTCAAAATTTTTGAAAACCGTGCATCATTTCGCTTTTCCTGCACTATTACACAGGGCTTTGTGTTAGCCACATTCAGAATTAATGAAATTCATGTTTATAGTTGTGATGCGGGAAATATGAAAAGGTTCACAGGCCACTGTGTGCTTTGTGTTGAGTCTGCTACTGTTAATACATCCTGGATGGACTTGTTAACAGCAAACATGGAAACAATACTTGGACCTGTTAAACACGTAGACTAACTTGTTCTTCCGCTTGGCAAACAAAAAGCAAGCATTCCTGCTAAGTAAATTGTTACAACTGATCCTACAATTGAGCTCAAATGAAGCATAGTTTTAAAAACTCATTGGCCATGTTCGATGGCTAAACATTTAGAAAAGCAGCATTTGAACGATTTCTCCATCACACTGGCTCAGTTCCTAGCTGCCTGACTTTGATGTGGTTGGGGTTTTGAGTAAATTGTCAAAAAAAAAGAAAAAAGGGAAATGTGGTTCCTCTTTTTTTTGTTGCATGAGTTACACTGTGATGTCTGTGAAATGCATCTGAAATATAACATTCAAGCAAACACATTTTGTTGCCATATTAGCGGAGTAATAAAAACAACATATTGCGTCGGATGTGGACAATTATTGACACCAAAGAAAAAACATAATCGCTTGTGCAGCTTATTGTTCTTTTTGGAAGTGAGATATGCAGTCAATTACTTGAGAGAGTTCAACCATTGAGGCAGCTGTACCTATCCTCGTGACACCTTTGGCGGTTGCATGATGCAGCGGCCGGCATGACGATGAAGTCAGTTGTGATGTAATGCAGCAGCAGGGCTATTTCAGGTTTACCTCTAAGCCTCCAAGGCTTCCATCTGCCAGCATACCACCCTGCCTTTCTCTCAGTCAGCACCTCATCTGTCATGAGCTGAACATGAACTGGCATTCGCAGAACATACTGGAAACCTTTGACACACAAGGAAAGCTGTAGATAATCTGACATGGAGCATCCAAGTCACAACGGATGGTTTTATTTAACTCAAGGTAACATTAGCCTGTTAAATGGCTGAACACATCTGATTTAGGATTGGCGTTTTTATCGTGATTGAGGGTCTTCACCCTGAAGAAAAGCTCATTTTTCAGAGAGATGGGAGTACAGTGTGTGTGTGTGTGTGTGGGTGTGTGTGTGTGTGTGTGTGTGTGGGTGTGGGTGTGTGTGTGTGTGTGTTTTTCCCCTCAAGTCTCAGTAAAACTGCTGTAACACCTTTTTGAACTTTGGTCTTCCTCTTTGAGTGTGAAGAACTCTCAGGTCGGGTTGATCAAATAACTGAAGAAATTCTCACCTTTACATGATACTCTGACAATGAAATGGACACCCCAGGTGTGAATTGTTTACTTGGAAGATTTCACAACTTAAACAGGGTTTAGTTACTGAAAAGCAACTAGTCTACCAACTAAATTAATTTAAGTACATAAATTCTGATTTTCTTTTTAATTACATTTCATTTTTGCACATGACTGTAATAAAAGATCCAATTCTTGTGTTCAAGAATTTGACATTCAAATTCTTTAATTTCCAAAAAGAGGCTGTTCTTTTTGGAACAGCCTCTTTCCTCTGTAACATACATCTGCGAGCAATTAGCTGACAAGAAGTAATGAAGCGCCTGCACTGCAGACTGCGAATACTCACTTTGAGTAGAAAAAGAAAGGGGTTGAGGGGGAAGCCTTCCTCAAAGATACATTAGCCATTAATATTGTGCAAGGAATAATCCATTTAATCCAGTTGTGGAAGCTGTAACTTGACAGTGACAAAATGCAGGTGAAATTCTGAAGTGGTGGGTAAATGTGATCAAACTGTTTGGGGATTTGAACAGCTGACCTGGTGGGGCAGCAATGCGCCAGAGCTCCTGGTCTGTCAGACAGGGATGTAAGGGCTGCAGACAGAATGCAATGTGGCTAAATGACAGTGTGTCAGTGTCCACAGAGCAGAGGCAAAGGTTGATAACCCAGGGCCCATGTGAACTGAAAAATACCCTGATCAGCAGAATTGAATGCAGACAATAACATGTTGAGGAGGATGGTATAAAAGTGTTTGGAGGGAAAAAGCTGTTTTGCCTGTTTTTGTTGTTGTTGTTTATTTATTTATTTGGTCACAATCCCTTTTTATGCACATGAAAACGTTCAGCACACTTTTAACTTTATACATCAACAAAAATGCATGCAACTGTTAATTCTATGAAAAGCACAATTGTAGATCCATAGAACAGCATTCTAAAATTGTTGCAACATGATGTTTATTTATTACCTTCCTGCAGATTTAAAATGTTTACACAGAAAAAAACGAATGGACAATCAATTACTCTAATCCCGCTTTGACTGCTACTATTAATCATGCCCAACTTTCCGAGTGCACTCACAGTAAAGCATTACATACTGGGTGAATTTATGGTTTAATCATTGTAAAATATATGAATGAAAATTTCACAGGTCTTTAAAGTGTGAGCGGAGATGCTGTTCTTTTCAGATATCTCTAATGTTTTATCATGTGGAAATAAATAAAAATGTCAGGAAAAGGGACACCTCACACATAACTGAGTGAATTGTCTCCTGAAGCAAGATGCATGTGGATATACTGATTTACATTTAGTTTGTTTATGGTATAATTCAGAAAAATATCAAATGGAAAATACATAATTTTAAAAATTAGAATAGCTTTCAAAGAACTCAAAGGTATCCTTTTTCTGTAAGAATGAATCTACTTAAAGCCCTAATGCCTAAAATTCATTACATCTTAATCATACAGATTGCACTTTTCTATTACAAACATATTACAAATATGTCTTTGAAACAAATAGTGGCTTTTCTGACTGTAAGCTGGGGAAACACAACATATAATTAAAACAAAAACCTTACTGAAATGTTGCTGCAACTATTAGTTGTGAGTAACCCTCATTTAAATCCTGGTACATTTAGAACATGTTCTGTTTTTATAAGTGCTGTTCGGTAGCTGGAGTGTGCCTATTTTCCCTTAGCTCATTGTTGGTTCAGACTTCAAGCCACAACGAACATCCAAAGCGATAGAGTATCCCAACCCTGACACAACAGCGACAAGAGAGTGAGGTTTTAAATAGGGAACCCCCCGTCCAGCCCCACTCCTGCTTTGCCCCCAGCTCCTCTATCTTTGGAGCGGTCAGTTTTCATGCCCAGAGGCTGTGAATCCTCATTGTGTACCAGATTGCTAAACTTGAACTGACTGTTCCCTCAATGGAAGCACACACACAGATTTGTATCTGGAGAGTTTCAGCAGTCCCAGCAGCATCACATCCACCAAACTCAGTCCAGCTGCTTTCCCAGAAATGAAAAGGGTGTGTTTTGGGCCAGTGTCACATTTTTTATTTTGACTTTTTTCATCTTTTCCTGCTGATGTTTAACTTGGTTTGAGTTTCTTTCTTTTTTGTTTGTTTGTTTGTTTAATAAAATTTAACCTTTTTAAAAATTTAAAATACAAATGACTAATGTGCTCTTTAAACCTCTGGGTACCAGCTTTTTTGACATAAGTAGATTGGAATTTCTTTTTAGCTGTGGTAGAAAGCCAGGTGCATTTTACATCTTGGAGCATACCTCATAATGCAACTCTCAACTTGCTCTGTCTACATTCACATACCGCTTATCCAATATTGCCAACGTTCCTGCAAATTTCCCTAGCTGGCATAGCTTGTAATGTGCACGAAAAAAAAACAAAACAACAAAAAAAACTATGTAAAACCCCTCATTTCTGTTGTGCAAATAATCACGCCCAGGTTTTTTTTTTTTTGGAGAAGGCTTCTTTATGGAAGCCTACTGTGGTGTTTATGTATCCTCTTAAAATGACAAGAAAAAAAAAACTGGTGTAA
Organism: Poeciliopsis prolifica; assembly: GCF_027474105.1. Taxonomy (NCBI): domain Eukaryota; kingdom Metazoa; phylum Chordata; class Actinopteri; order Cyprinodontiformes; family Poeciliidae; genus Poeciliopsis; species Poeciliopsis prolifica. The sequence continues at coordinate 1,634,432 of NW_026562452.1, read as the reverse complement.
AAGTGATAAATTTTTTAAACTTTCCAGAGTTAAAACGACATTATGTCTAACCACCCACACATTTAGCAACGATTTCATTATTTGAATTTGGAAACTTTGCTAATTGAGTGTGTTCTGACTTGAGGGGGAAAAAACTGACATTATTTCCTTTCTGAAAGACTCTGTGTGTGTTTTCCCTTGTTCCATCAGTTGTAAAAAGGCCTTCCTCTTTCTGGGCTTTGGGACTGTCCCAAAGGACTTGCCCCTGTCTTCCCTGTTTTCCTGTGCTTTTGTCAGAAGTTTTCCACATATCTTTCATCCCTGGTGTATGGCTTCAGTCTCCCCACTTCCTTAACATTCATCCTTAGTTTATACAAGTCTCTCAACCCTTCCCCCCTCGAAGGTTTAGCTTTGGTTTCTTTGTCAATCGGGATGTTAATTAAAGGAATTCATTTTAGTGAGCCACAGCAATCCGTCAGTCTCTGTTAAATGTCTTTCCTATTCATAACTCTCTCACCTTCCTTCACTTAGCAATAAAATTTTATCTGAAACGTTAATCTCACATTTTCTACGAACGTTTTCAATTACACTGAGGAATAAGATGGGAATCTTGCGTCTATTGCGGGTTCTAAAAATTACACACGGTCTACTAAAATTGTGGATGGTAGTGTGAACTAAAGCTCCAAAAATTAATGAGCAAGTCTAATCAATTAAAATCCAAGAAAATTATATTGAAACCTATTAAAACCCTTATGCCGAGATCGCCCCTCCAATGCCCTTTCTGCACCGAAGCTGTTGCAATGTAACTAGAATCTGCTATGGGTCTCTGCAGATGGTAATTTGGTGCACAAAGTTTTGCAATCGGGTTGACTTTGCACACTGGCAGTGATGGAGAATTTGGTCAGAGGATGGCGCTAAACAGAAACCCAATAAAGAAAACAAGTCAGATTGTGAGCAAAAGGAAAACAACAAAGTTAATTTTAAAGAAATAAACTTTCTTTAAAGTGAGAAGTTTCCGAGGGTGTATAATTTAGTTTGCTAAAAATTTTTATTCTGTCGTGGCGCTTCTTTTTGTCTCCTCTTCTGAATGATGGTGGACAAACAAACACATTATTGGCCCTCCAGTAAAAAAGTGATAGCTCTCCAATTGGAATGTGGTTATTCAGCTGAACTATAAATAGTATGAATAGGAGCATCGTCCACGAGGTCCAAGCAGCTTGTGTACACAGACTTGGAGAGGTATGTCCAGCCCTTATGAGTTTGCAAAAGTCTATTTCCAGCTAAGCTGCACATTGAAAGATTCATGATGATGCTCTAAGTACAGATTTTCTGACCCCATAGTCATTTTGCAGATGGTTTGGGAGAGGCAGACGTTTATAGAGAACAAAAGAAACCCCAAGAAAACTCAACTTGCATCTATTTACATCATCACCCACTCAGATCATTTATTGAAGGCGCCGGTCGTAGCATCAACTGGTCATGAGACCGCAGAAGTATTAATGGATTTCTCAACCACTTCTTTGGGTTGAGAAATCAAAACAGGTTTCTTTTAGTCACCATTGGCAGTGAAGAAAGTGATGATGGTCCCTTGTTTTTCTCCGGGTTTTTATTTCTGTGGGATCTTCACCTTGGATTCAACACTATGCTGAGATAAGAAAATAGAAGCAGACCATCCTTCAAACATGGACTCTTCACTGATGTAAAACAAACTCAAGCAATCTGCTAAGGGTAACTTTGCACAAGCAATTTTATATAAACGCATGTCACAAGAAGGAAAAACATGCAATACTTTTTTTTTTTTTTTCTTAACAAACTATTGGGTATTATTCTAATAAAATGGTCAACCCATGTGAGTTTTTGTTTCGTCTCGTAAAAGGATGCAATGCAGCTCTACATAAACAAAACAGTAGAAAACAGTTTGGTGTGATACAAAGGAAGAAATTAATTTGTGTGACAAAAGCTGCTGTGGGTTGGGTTTCCTGAAATGATTTGATCAAAATGTTAAAATCTAGATTATCAGAAATAACACCATAAGATTTTCCCCTGTTTTGTCACCCAAATCTCCTCTCACATTTATCATTTCTCCCAGTGAACTCTGTTCATGCAATCCACCAAAATGTCTGGTTGGACTTGTTCTCCTGTTAGACCCATTGACACATTTTTTTTCTGTGGATTGAGAATGTGGGAATTGGCATCTGAAGCTCTCTATATTATCAGGTTTATTCTCATTTCATGGTGGAAGTAGAGGGCATGCCGTAATTTATTTACATGTAACTGATTTGAGAGATTTCACCGCATGCAACCGTCAGAAACTTCTCACACATGCTTTGAATATAGCCACATAATGCTCCACCATACTGACATCGTTTGGCTCCCAGCTTTTCTTCCTTCTCGGTCATATTTGCCTGTTGAGCACATGAAAAATATTCAAATTTGGGAGCTTATTATAATTACCTAGCTGCTGTGTGGGGAAGTAGAATAATTTTCCTTTCTATAATCCAAAGAGAGGCCTAAAGATTAAACAGGCCTCTGCTCCTGTTATCACTACAAAAATAATTCTCCCATCTCCATATTTCATTGTGAGACGAATTGTCCAGTTCAGTATTCTCTGTAAGCTTTGCAATACAAGTCGATACAAAAGTGTCCATTCGCATGTGTTGGGCAAAACAAGTCATGTAATGTTTATTTTACAATAAAATCCTTAGTTTATCATGACTGAATGATAGAGTGATAGTGTCTTCTTTAACCCACATAGTATATGACTCTGGCTCCCAGACAACATTTCTAAGTCAAGTTCAAAGTCTTTGTTTTGCAACTTATATTAAAAATATTCTGTGCCCATATTTAACTTTGTGAAGTTTGATTGAGATTAAACATCGGCTCTCAGCTTTGATCCTTGCTAATGTGGGAAGTGACCATTCATACAGTATAAGCCACATTGAAATTTCTTTCTGATTTCTGTCCAGCAGGCTTTCTTCTCGCAGAAGACCCTTTTTTTTTTTTTTTATCACATTATAGTCACGTGCGCCTTGTCAGGGCCCGGGATGGGATGTGTAAGTTTACACGCGCCGTGTGGATCTGTTCCTGTACTTGTGAGCAATCGTATGTTGTTTCCTTGGTTGTGTTGACCGGACGCTAAGAATGCACCCGGTCTGCAGCGTGTTTCCTGCCTTCATTTATACATTGCCCCTCCCAACTTCTGCATTTCCTTCCTTCCAGGGCTCACCAGTAAAACAAGCAGTAACCATAGCTCCTCAAGCTGGTGGTCAACCACAGAGGATGTGACATCACCTCTATGCTCTATCCTTTGTCAAGTATTTTTATTCCTGCTGATTGATTTCTTTACTGTGGGGGCTTTAAAAAACAAAAGGACCTCTACATTAGTAAGTCTAGAGCTGAGCACTGTGCACTACACACACCTATATGATGACACTGCTGAACCTTGATTAACTCAGCTTGCCGTGTGCCTCATGTCGATAAATTCTTCTCAGCTGGGAATTTGCTTAGTCTGCCATTTCCATTGATGCGAGAATGAAAACTTGAGCCGACTCTTGCTTCTTTTTTTTTTTTTTTGACTATGAGCCTGCACAATGACCCTTGTTCAGCCCAGTCCACACCAGTCCATACAATGAAGCCTTTTGTAGTCTTAAATCAGGCTGATATCATGCTGGAAACTATGTAGATGAGGGTCACATGTTGTGAAGACATGCTCTGTCAGAGATTCTCCTCTTACTCACCTAAACAGAGACTTTTAGACTTTCTGTAGACAATAATTTGCTTGTATGAAGTCCCTAGATACATTATGGAGAACCAAAAAGACTTGATCTTAATCTCATGCTCAAAACAGCAGATCTTTTGAGCTTTGCATGATGGTGCATCAGACATGATCTCATAATCACAATGTGAAGTGCAAATTCGATCGCTGACATTTTTTTCCATGAATTTTATCTGGCTGACAGCTGAAGTTTTTCCATGAGGCATTTTTGAAATGTGATGACAATATCTTATTGATGAATACCATGGATAAGACAATGTCATCACATAGTGTTATGTGAATGTACAAAACTGCTTTGATGTTTTTTTTAATCACCTTGTCCTTGGAGTATGATTTGAAACAGACTCTCAGCAGACCAGAAATGCGGTGGGACAAGATACTGAAGATGGTTTAATCACACAATCTCCATAGTATTCAGTGCACCCTTCTTTTTCATTCTTTTCATTATCTGCCATTGGTGCCTCCCAACCTTCTTTTTAGAATATGATTCTTCACCTTTTTCCTTTATTCTTCCACTTATATCAGTTTTGATATTAAGAGGCTGACTTGTTTTGAAAGTGATGCCTTTATTTTCTCTTGTCTCCTATAACTTATGCTCAATTTGCAAGGCTATAAAAATTATATATGTATATATAATATACAAAACCTCTAGAAATTATGCCAGTATGTGTGTGTGTATACATATATATTTATAGAAATCTGTAAAACAGTGAAATTATTCTTTGGAATCTATAGTAATTTTAACAAGTTGACTAGGCCATACTCCCTGGGTACTTCCTTCTCTAAGCTTTCTTCATCTTTCTTTAGGTCGTCATCTTCAAAGCTACAGTTGGAGATTAATTTAGCAAATGAGAACTCTTTTGTGGTAAACTGTATGAGCTGCATAGACAGTGCACAATTCAAAGATTGTGGTTTTTCTATGCAGGGAATGGACAGGATGGTGTAAGTGGGCTTAAATGTTGTGTTGTTTTAAAACCCCCATATCTTGTTATCTAGACCTATGAAGTATATATAGCTCATGGTGAGGGCGTCTTTTCTGTCAGCTGCTTCCTGAAGATTAGAGGCACAAGCAGAACCCTGCACTGAGACATTTCACAACTTTACTTGGTGAACCTGATTTTTCCACTGAAAGCTTTTGTTGTCTTCTGAAGGGACCTAAAATGGCTTGTGAGAAAAGGGAATGTGCAAGTACCATGTACTGCTACCTGCGTGTGCACAGGCTCTCCACTGAGATCCGAGCAGTAAATAATTTACCTGTGCACAATGATTAAAAATTCATGTTCTGTAGCTGCACATGTAAGATTTTTTATTTTATTTATTTCTTGTCCAAAAAGGACAGACTCTTTCAGGGGAAACTTAGACATATCTTCTGGTAAACACACTGAAATCTGTGTGATTACGTGTGTGTATCAGTTTCTGTGTGGCGTAACATTCCTCCTTCAGACTGATTTCCTGCATAGGATATTACTGCACTATGAAAAGTCAGGTCTTTGGCTGATAATACAGTAGAGCCTAGGCTCTGTATTTACCTGGGAGTGTCTTAAGGCTTTGTAGAGGAAGAGAAGGGGTGGGATGCGATGGCAAATACAGATGGTGTTTATTTCTTTCACAGAGATCAGTGAAAGCATCTAGGTTTATAATGGTGGTTTCAAAAGCACAGTATTCAAGAACTGTAGTATTTTTGTCAGAAAACAGTTCCACATGCAAAGATGCGCATGTGGATTCTTTTTTAAAGTCGGGTTCACTTTTATCTAATTGCGCATGAGCAGCCCAGTTTTATAAATAGACCACTTGCACACAGGCTGCTGTTAAGAGGCCATTTATAATTTTACAATCTATTTATATTTCTGGCTTGCAGTTATGATTGTGAGGGAGTGCGGTACTTAACTGGACACAAATCTGTCACTCCACACGTAACTGATATAGTTAAGTTTGCGTTGTTAAAATGATCAGACTGAAAGCTCAGTGGCTGAATTTAAGATCTTTAAAATCCTGACATGGGAAAATGCATTAGCAGCTCTGCCATTCGTCTGTGTGCACGACGTCTATGCCTGCCATCTATTTCCCCAGCCACAGCAGCTTTACCCCCACCAAACCACTACGCATCCCCCTCAACTAGCTGTGACACTTGATCTTCGGGTCAGCTGCGGTGGATATTTCTGCTGTCTCGGTGTGTATTTTTTTTAATGTCGTAAGGGCCGGTTTGGTGTGACAGACTGTCACATGTCACTAGGGTCAATTCAGATGACTGCTGCTCTTGCTGGTGCTCAGTTGCACTGTAGCTTGTGGCCTGAGGCTGTGTGTTGTCGTTGTATTTGTAATAGATGGGATGGGAGAGGGTGATGTAGAAGTAAACCACTTGATTTCTTTTCAGTGTGGAAGCACTAGAGATACACCAAAAAGACTTTTGTGGCTAGTTTTTCATGATTGGTTTTTGTAACACGGTGATCTAGCAATATTTCTACTGATTTTGGTCTATTCTTTTCTCTTTTAGAAGAACATAATAAAGCAGCACACAAAACATATTTTTAGAATTCCTTCCTGAGAACTATATTAGCAGAGACATCACATATTTCTCAAAGTCAACATGATTGATGTATTAAACATGGAACATTAGCGATTAACAAAGGTAGCATTTCTAGAAGAGCAATCTCTGTGTGTACTTCTTGAGGATGTAGACCCTCACAAAAAGGCATCTGGCATTTCAAGATCCAAAAGGTTCCATAACACACTGTTGGATAAAAACGATGAAACGGAGCAGCTTTGCTGTATGAACTGAAAGTATAGCTCTCTATCACACCCTTGCTGCCTTAATGAACATTTCTCAATAAGCAATTGGTAGTGCAATTTTGAAAATGGGTCGATTCTGGTAACGAGGTGACTTCTTCCTGCATCTCTATGAAGTGTCCAGCATATTTCTGTTTATGTATCTAGAAATGAAATGGCAACATTTAGCAATATCTTTGTAATTCAAAATTAAACATTTACGTTCACCACATGAACGTGAAATTTTTAGCAGAAATGTTTTCTTATGTAAAACAGAATGAATGTTATGTGCTAGAAAAACGTGGCATGACCCTGACTGTGCAGGCAGAACCCTGCACTGAGACTGTTTAGGGTCATGCCACGATATCTAAATCAATCATTAGTCTTGCTCTTGTGCGCACTTTCGTACTGAACTGGCGTCCCGTACACGAAAAGTGTGATTTTTAACAGGTCACAGAAGGACACAAAAGAAAAAGTTGATGTGGACAAGAAAACTGAAAAAGTAGCTGCAGAAACAGGAAAATAAAAAATAAAAATGAAAGAAGGAACTAAAGGTCAGAAAGCTGGGTAGCTGTCAAAAATTAGGTATTATTAGTACTGTATTGTTACACTGGATTGGTCCTCCCTTCTTACTGATTTTTTTTTAATGACTGCTGGCTTTGTCAGCGACAGAGATGCAGCGCTCTGAGCCACCCAAAGTGTGACTGCGTCCTGTGGTGCAACACGCAGCACACAGTGGCCGGAAACCAGTCAGCTCCTGTCCGTAGTGGTTAGGCTGCATGTGGTTTCAAGGCAACTACTGCTGCCATTTTAGCTTAGAACTGCCAGAAATTTTATGGAATGTGGGTATGGCACGCACAAAGCCAGAGATCATTATGTCCTTGGGTGGAGAAGATATGAAGAATGTAAAAATATTTCTCACGACTTACTCTTAAAGAATTCGTAAAAAATCAAGGACTTAAATGCCCTAATTGTCTTATGTGGACGAGGCTAGATCCTCTATTGTTTTTCTATTTATTTCAAAATTAAAAAGCATTTACAGGGCATTTATGTGAAGTAAAGTCCTGGAAAATTAAACTGGCACATTGTGTGGTGGACTGAGAGCGCTGATTATGCCTGTCAGCTCTGTTCATTACGGCCTGCTGGGTGTCCCCACATCTGCAAAGATGTCAGCATGTCCTCTGGGTTTAGTTTGCTTGCTTGTCCTCTGCTGGTTAATGCGGGTTGTGGAGAAGCACTGAATCACCCCAGAATGAAAAGCCTTATGCACTGAGCAGTCCATGGTCTTGTGATTGAGTGGGAGGTCCTGGTTTTTCACAAAGTGCAGGAAGTTTGGTCTTTCAAGGCTCAGTGCTAAGTTGTGGATGTGGGTGTTTTCCCTCTGTTGGATGTGAATCTTGAAGTCAAAACAATTCTTTTTGATTAAGTCATGGTGGTCACAAGAATGTGAGCCTCCAATCAGCTCTGGGAATGTAAACAATATGGGGCACTATGAGGCATCTGAAATTAAGAAATGAACAAATTAAACAGCTTTAATATTATGTGCTCCTCATTTTTTACCCCTCAAACTTACAGCTAGATAACATTCTCCATCCGGGAAGAGCTAATCCTTCAGTCTGGATATCTGCCAACAATTGAGTTGTGCCTTTTCCTCCCAAGGATATGTCCTGCTGAAGGACTTCCTGGCTGTAATATCTGCTTTTCTCACACGGAGAGCAGCCTTGAATTCATCCTTCTCCCAGCTTCCATTTTTAATTTTTAACAGAACAAAAAAAAGAAAAGAAAAAAAGCAAGGACAGCTCTCTTAGCCACACTCACATTTGAGCAATGACTACTCCAACTGTTCCAGCTAAACTCCTCCTCAGACACGAGCTGCAGGCCAATGCCAGTTTTACGGCCGTGTTGACTTTGGAAGATGACGGGAGAGAAAGACAGAGACAGACTTCCAAGGCTTTTGGCTTTACTACTTAGAGAATGTTGGAGGGTTTACCTTGGGCTGTGACCAAATGTTCCTAGTGGTCAGCAGACTTCTGGAAGAATGAAACAATAGCTGCTTGTTTATAGCAATGTTTCAGCAACCAGGTTTTCTGGCATGTTTCATGAAATCTTTTTCCAGTTTTATTTTTTTTTTTTTTTGCTTCTGGATGTTGACCAACTTGGGTGCTTTTTATGCTGTCAAATTTTTTCAGCTGGCTTCTTACTTTTTGTATTTAGTGTCAGATAGTGTGTAAGATTCCAGAAAAATCCCAGCACCCTTCATATTGTCATTGCATGTAACTGTTCAAGTATGCACAGTATAGGAGTTGCAAGAGTTGGATGAAATGGTTAAGCAGTTCTTTTAGGTACGTTCATTCTCTGGATGGGGAAAAATATCATGAACACGCCATGATCTGCAAATGGATGTAGACCAGGACAACTGGCTTGCTTGTGAATTAATTCCCAGCCTGTGGCATTTAGCGATAGACTGCTGACATGAGATTTTCACGGTATGATAACCTTTATTTAAATAAGTTCACAGAAATAAAAAATGTTTGTGACATGATGTAATTGCTTTGATTGACTGCTACAAACAGTATTAACTAAAACTGGACTTACATAGATGTACTTGGTCTAATACTGGTACATCTATGATATGTATTTGTTTTTAATTTATTTATGTATTTTTTCTCAATAAAAAAATAGAGAATAAATCCCCACTAAATCTGTCACTTTTTAAATGCCAATTTCTTTATTTTGTTTTGCTTTTGCATATTTATAACAAACTAATATAGATGATTAAGTAGTCGGGTCTCTGCCAACCCTTGCAAAAATCCAAATGCTAATTGCAGCTTGCATGCCCAAAGCATGAGCGTTTCATTCTTCAGATGCATCTCCTTGCCCCTGAGCCACATATGAGAACAGAACACTGGATAATTTGCTAAAGACGGGAAAAAAATGCATGTAAGCGGTACCAAATGTGTATCCTGGAGGAAGGTGCAATGCCGCCACATTATTGCCAAAAATAATTACCACAATGGTAGAATGTTTTCAGTCAAACCAGAGGAAACATAATCCAAGGTTCAACAATAATTAAAGCACAAAAAGCCAGGCTTGTTTCGTAAGGTCATGGCTGAACATTTGGAACATAGTGCCCAATTCATTTGCGTCACAAAATTGAGTCCTTTGTTTTATTTATGCACTTTGTGAAATCTTTCATGTCGAGAACAGTGGATTAGTGTGACTGCTGGTCTGGTAAGTGCCATAACTAAGTGAAATTATACCACTGGAAGGCAAAATTAGTGTCCATTTCTGCTCCTGGATCAACAATCAAATTATGTCTCAAACGTAGCAGATTGAGCCTCTTCTTCTGTCAGATCTTTATTGTATTTAATTAAGTAATTCTTAAAATAAACTGCTTGATGGTTGTTTTCCCTGATCACCAGACCGCCTTCCTAACCTCCGTGGTAGTTTTCCACTTTGCTTTAGCCAGCTTTTGGAGAGAGATATCAGATTAGCAGAACAGAGCGCAAAGCCACTGAGGGTCATGGATCATTTAGGATAAAATTCTAATACCTGCATGAGGTTAAGCATTCCAGTGACACCAGAAAAAGATTAATTTGCAGAATAGCTTAATCCTTGCTTTGTTCTTTTAATGACTTTTTTGCGTCTAGAACTTTACTTTTGCCAGAATATTGTAATAATAGACTTTGTACAGTTATTTTTGTTCTGAAAGCTTGAAATTGAATTTTGGTTGCAATAGCTCAGACCGTGGTTTACTTTCACATGCTGGTTTTGACCCCTGCTGACCTGTATGTGAGGTTTTCCTTCCGCCGCTGCTGAGAGTCACAGACAACACTTCCCATCATGACATGGACTAAAACAGAAGCCTGTGGTGCAGTAAAATGCCAATCTGAAACAGATGTGGTTTTAAAATGCCATGGACGTGCTTTTTTTCCTTCTTCTTTTTCCAAAGAGTAACAATGCAAGTAAGAGGGTAATCTGGTGTAGGGAGTGAAAAACACTGTTACCATGGCTCTGGTAATGTCCCAGTGATTAATAATCATTTAGGATCTTCACATTCATTTGGTTTCAGCTACGTAACTGCGATTTTAGACATTTGCAGCAAATAGAAAAGAAAGAATGTTTTTGCCGGAATGCATAAGCAACCTGAAATGCAAACCAGATCAGAATGAGAAAAATGTGACTGCAGGAAATGACAGGGAGAGGTGAGGCTGGATGGTGGAGCAGTGGAATTACAAAGCTGCAGCCGCGAGCAGACGGCCTGATGCTGAGGTTTGTTGTGCACCTTCTGTGGTCTTTGGGCCTCGTCATGAGAATGCATACACAGTCATTAGGCTCTGATAGATGTGTGCTGAGCTGCTTTGAACCACCAAAAGGGATTAAGATTGATGTGAAGTGAGAATTAAAGAATTATATTTAAGGCTGCAAGCTTCCTTCTCCTTCAACAACAACAAAAAAAATCTGATTATTTTTGTACTTCCCTATTAGGTTTTGAGGATGTGGCAATCAACTATAGGATATCAGTTTGCTCACGGGTCAGAGGAAAGATGTGAATATTAAAGTAGAGCATTGTTCTAGGGCCCTAAATTTTAATGCTAATATTTCACTGTGAATGTAGCGTTTTTACTCACCTTTCCATCCGTCTTTTTTTTGTTTTTAATCCCAATAGCTGGCAGGCCTGGAGAGGGATAGAAAACATGGCTGAACCACGGCGGGAAAGCACCAGCAGCCTGCAGAGGAAGAAACCTCCCTGGCTCCGACTGGACATTCCCACGGCTCAGATGTCACTAGACGAGCCTCCGACTTTTGTTCAGGTGGTCTCTCTCTCTCTCTCTCTCTTCCACTCGCTAAATGCCTCTCTCAGTATTTATCACCCTTGTCATTTGCTGTACGGCATGATTTGTGTTCGCACTTCTCTGATGTATCTTTTTCTTGTGTAGCCGGTGAGGCGGCAGGGGTTCCTGCGCAGTATCAGCATGCCGGTGGAGACTTCTCACCTCCAGTCTCCACCGCGCGACATCTTTGACACCCGGCGGCCTGTATTACAACGTCAGTCATCCATTACTCAGACCATAAAGAGGTAGGAAAAGACAATAAGCTGGAGCTAGATATATTTTGTCATACCTCATTGGTATGAGTACAAAAAAAAAAAACATTATCTTTGCCTTAATATTACAAAATATTTCTGTGGATGTCTTGCAGAGCACTGGACTCCAGAGTATGTTTTTGCTTTATATCATTATCAAATGCAATATTTATAAGCAAATATTTATTATAAGTTAAGTAGAGGTATTATTTCCCTTTCTCCCGGTAGACTTGTAAAACATCAACTTTTCATAGCTTTTGCAATGTTTCTTCTTTCCCTTTTTTCTAATTGTCCATTCACTTGTTGATTAACATCTTAATGCAATCTCACTAATACTGCAAACCTAAGCAATAAACATCTTGATCACACTCCTTGCTTTGCTCTCTTTGCTTGAAGACAGCTATAGCACTCCCAAGGTGCATTTGTTTTTGTTTTTTCCTTTGTCACTTTTATCTTCTCTCCACCTTTCCTCTGTCACCTCCTGCCACCTTGCTGAAACCTTCCCACCCTGTCCTGGCTGGTCACAGCAGCAGGAGAGTGCACTTTGAGCGGATTAACACTGTCCCCGTTAAGGGGCAGCGGGCTGCACGCCGCAGCGTCAGGAAACATCACTCTCTCTCCAGAACTCTGCTCAGGTACGACGAGAACGGCCTCACGCAGGCTTCACTAGGATGAATCTGTGTGCTGACGATGGGTAAATGAGAGGGCGGACTATTTCTTTTTTTTTTTAAGTCATGAGATGTCGCATGCCCTCTGCAGAAAATCCACATCACAAGATGGAATTGTTTTTCTTTCAGTCAGAGCTCCCTCTTAGTCAAATTTTTTTAAATTTTTTTGAATGAGTCACAGTGAAACCAAAAGCTGTTCCTCTTCCTCTTACAGGAGCCACAGTAATGACTCGTCCTGGTACTTGGAATGGTCCCTTATTTCCCTACAGATATGCTTCAGAACAATCCACTCTGTTTTAGCTTTGTAATGATGGTTGTTGATGAACCAGAGCTTGATAATCAGCGCGCCAACTCGTAATGGCCCCGCCAGAGTTTCTGTTAGATAAGACGTTTTCGTTGCCAAGTCTTATCGTTCACAAAGAAAAGGCGCTTTTCGACTGTTGTTCTCTTAGAACTGAGGGTTAAACAATAGAGAAAAGCTTGAGTGACGTAACATTTACTGTGCAGCTTGTAATCATTGAAGATAGATGGCTAGCTCTGCCCTGCTTTCCTTTGAAGAATGTTTTAACTTCCACTTCCTGCCCTCGGGGAGCAGTAACTTTGTTTGTTCTGGTGCTTATTAGGCCTCTGCAGCAACAGACTGAATGTGTGTGTCCAATTTTAATGTGTCCAAAATGGAAAAAAGCACTCTGATATTAGTTGTAAAAGCTAATTGGATTGGTGGCATTTAAATAGAGGAGTGTCTGTATTTAATCACTTTTTTTTGTCATCCATATGCGTGGGCGTAAGAGAGTGTGTATGTAACTGTACAAGCAACATGTCTAGACTTGTCCCCTCTACTCTGCCCACTACTTGTACTATCCAGTACACCTTTTCTAAACTCTGAGATGTGTTATTTTCCCAGCGTGTTGCACGGTCTACTGACTCACTTTCACATGTGCGAGCCTCCTATGAGGACCATCAGCGATTTGCTCTGAATGTCTCCGACATGTGAGTTTGAAGAGCTCAGTTGAAAAGCTTCTGCTTTCTGGTGTTAGGGGAACAGCAGACTGGTTCGGAGTTAGTAAAGACGGCGACGCCACACAGAAATGGCAGAGGAAAAGTCTTCGGCACTGCAGCCTCCGCTATGGGAAGCTAAAACCGCAGGTGATCCGGGAGATGGACTTGCCGAGCCAGGACAACATCTCCTTGACCAGCACTGAGACCCCTCCTCCACTCTACGTGCCATCTTCACAGCATGGAATGCAAAAGGTTTTTTTTTGTTGTCTTTTTCTAAAATGCTTCATTAATTTAATGAAATGTGGAGGACTGCTTTAGCAATTTTGTATTTTAACATGACAATTTTCTGTTTTTTTTAATGTGTCAAGATTCCTCACATCTACAACACATTGCAACAGAAAATTCTCATTTTTTTCAATTCTTACCTCTTCTACAATTTATAACTCGGAAGGTTTTTGTTAGTTCATGCTTTTTGATATTTAACAAAATATCAGCTGCAACTTATTGAATGTAATCACCACTCTTAAAAGATTTCCAACCAGCTCAGAGTGGTAAAAAGGCGCAAAACTATTTTATTCACATGAACATTCTGACTTTGTTAAACATATCTCAATGAAGAATATCACAATTTTTTTGAGATACTTTTATTGCAGAACTTTCCAAGCTGTTTCACATAAAATATGGACCCAAGAAGAGAGCTGCCATTTGAAATAATGTAACAATTTAAAACAAAAATGTGGATAAGTAAGAACACATTCCTGACTGGATGAGCAGAGTATTAAATCCTAATCAGCAAATCATCTTTACCCCACCTGTAGTCCTAAAAAATTGATTTGCTATTATGTGATAGACTGATTGGCTGTCGTGTTAATAAGCAGGTGAACGTGTTTCATGATGACTGTGTCTTTTTTCTAACCTGACCAGCAAGCCGTCCATTTCTCAGCCCAGTTAAAAACTTATGGTGGTAAAAATAATGCAGGAAATGAAATTACATGCTGATCTGTTAACTGCTATATGAAAATGATGGAACCAGGTTGAAGAATATGTTGCTTTTTTATTAATAAAGTCCTCAAAGAATTCAAGCTGCATTCTTCAAAAAATGCAGCTCGAAAAGTAATTAGTTTGTTTTTTTGGTCATTCGTGCACATTTTATTTTCAGTATTTGTTTGACTCTATTTGTTTTTTTTTTCCCTCTGTCTCAACTGATAAATGAAAACCATGTGACTGAGCAGACTCCATATTTTTACATATTCCATAACCAAAACTTTGGTTGGTTTTGCAGATCGTGGACCCATTGGCACGTGGAAGAGCCTTTCGAATGGTGGAGGAGGTTGACGGCTACAGCGTGCCTCCGACCCCGATCACGCCTGGAGCCGCATCACTTTGCTCCTTCACCAGCTCCCGCTCAGGTCTCAACCGGCTACCTCGGAGGCGCAAGAGGGAATCGGTGGCCAAGATGAGCTTCAGGGCTGCAGCTGCACTGGTCAAGGTGAAAGAGCAAATAGAGCAGGATGAAATTAAACTACTAAATTCAGCTTTTCTTTATTGTATTGATTTAGGGGTGCACCGATTGCAGTTTCCTGGCCGATTGATGATTTTTTAAAAAAATCTAACTTACTGACTCCGATTTAGGCCGATACCAGTTTTATTTTGTCTGAAATGTTGCTAAATACACCAAGAAAGTTGCTGAATTGATAACAATGGGGTGACCTTTGTTAACTGTAAATGTGCAGATATTTGTCAGACAAACCTCTCTCACAAGAAAACAGAAAAGCACAGTGGTTGATTTTTAGACCATTGCCGAGGTTAATAACAAAATTAAGGAAATCCGCTCCAATAAATCAGTGCACCCCTAAATATGCATGTTGAACATTGTGTCTTAATCTTTTTAGGGGCGTTCGTTAAGAGAGAGCACCCTAAAACGGGCGCAAAGACGAAGCTTCACTCCTGCCAGTTTCATGGAGGAAGATGTGGTCGACTTTCCTGATGAACTGGACACCTCCTTCTTTGCTAGAGTGAGCATAATTTGAACTCATTTTTACTCTGCACTGAATACAGGTCTAATTCTAAAACTATAATTTCTTCTTAAATCCTATACCGTTTTTCACCTCAATGTTTGTTTGTAGGACATCCTGATGCACGAAGAGTTGTCCACATATGCAGACGAGGTCTTTGAGTCTGCATCTGAGATGGCCATCAAAGAGGCAGAGCCCGGCACCAAGAAGGATGAAATGGAGCTGACAGGCAGTGCCTTGGATAAGTCTGAGCTTGAGAGAAGTCACCTCATGCTGTGAGTGAAGATGTCATCAGCATAGTCGGCTTTTGCGATTAATTTTGTGTAAAAACGATCCGACTCCAAGGGGTTTTCAGTAAGAAGAAGTTGGAACCAAAATTTTACCAAATATATATATATAACATGAAATGCAGCTGTGTTCAAAACAACAGCTGGAAGACATCACTTACTGTGTGCTGACACGCATGTGGCTGATTTTTAGTAATTGAAACATTCAAAATAATAGCAGCTTTGATTAAAATGCATCACTGTGAAAACCTGAACAAAATAGGTCACTGTAAAAACTGTTCAGAACTGGCAGAAGAACTTTGATTAAAAACTGGAGAAGTGAAAATACTGAAGAACTGACTGATGTTGAATAAACCCTAATATTGCTATTACTTTCTCAAGAGTAATAACACATTAGATAAATATTTATTCACGTTTGTCTTTATATGGATGTAAAAAATGTTATAAATATTTTCAACTTCATTCTTTTTTTTAGACAAGCTGCTTTTTTAAACTGTATATACACTGTGTTTTAATAATATAGTTTAATAGGTTATTATAATTAAATGCTAATGAATAAGAAGCAGATAAAGGCTTTAATTGTGTTAATCCCTAATCCCATGCCACTTTCTGTTCTTTAACAATCTTGTTTCTTCCCTCTCCTCTCCTCCAGGCCTCTGGAAAGAGGATGGCGTAAAGCCAAAGAAGGAACCCCAGGACCACCAAAGGTGCCCTTGCGTCAGGAGGTGGTGAGTGTTCATGGACAGCGGCGTGGACAGCGCATCGTCGTGCCGGTCAAGAAGCTTTTTGCTCGTGAAAAGAGGCCGTATGGGCTGGGCATGGTGGGAAAGCTGACAAACCGCACCTACCGCAAACGCATCGACAGCTATGTGAAGAGACAGATCGAGGACATGGACGGCCACAGGTGCAGCGTCTCCGTCCCGCTTTTCCGCTGCTTCCCTCAGTGGGTGATTGTATTGGATAAACTCCAACCTTTCTCAACACATGCTTTGTGTCTCTTTCAGGCCTTTTTTCACATACTGGATCACCTTTGTTCATTTACTCATCACTATATTGGCTGTATGTATATATGGTATTGCTCCAGTGGGCTTCTCTCAGCATGAAACTGTTGATTCTGTGAGTCCTACTCCTGACCTCAGGAAACATTTTTACTAACACAGTTTCACCCCAATACTGATCCTGTTCTGTTTAATTTTGATTTAGGTTTTAAGAAACAAAGGAGTCTATGAAAATGTCAAGTTTGTACAGCAGGAAAACTTCTGGATCGGGCCTGGTTCTGTAAGTAGCCCTTCCTCCTTCCTAATGTTTTTGTTAAACTGACACATTTCTGCATGCAGGTGGTGGATGTTTTATTTTTTATCTTCATGTGATCCATGTTTAGGAATCCCTGATCCATTTAGGGGCCAAATATTCTCCATGCATGCGACAAGATGAGCAGGTGCACAATCTCATCAGGGAAAAGAAAGCTATTGAACGCAACTCGGCATGCTGCGTTCGGAACGATCGCTCTGGCTGTGTTCAGACTTCAGAGGAGGAATGCTCGGTCCGTTTAAAAACATCAAACCTATCCATCTGCTTAGAAACACTGTGAACAGTTCTGTTCCTTTGTTTGCTTCTGTGCAGAGTACTCTAGCTGAGTGGGTGAAGTGGCCGAACCCAACACTCAACACTCCACAGTTAAATGGTAAAGACAGGCAGTATGGCTCAGTGTGTCATCAGGATCCCAGGTAGGAAACTCGTTGAGCCCTTGTTTCATAGCGACGGCGTGTGCTTATAGTAGATGAAGCACTTTATGCATTTGTTGCACACAATTTCTCTCTGACTGCAGCATATGTGTGGAGCCGGCTTCGATGTATCCACATGAATGGCCAGATGACATCACGAAGTGGCCTGTGAGTAATTTGAAGCCTCCGTACCAAAGTGATTTTGATCCTTATTACAATGAACCATCACTTTTAAAAGTGGCACTTAATTCACAGTAAAAGCAAATCATTCATTACATATTTTATAATTATTTGTATCTTAATATTGTCTTTATTCAGTTGAAGCTATGCTACTGATGGAAAAAAAATCAAGTATTTGAAATCCTGCAACTCAAAACAAAGGTCATTAAAGGACACACTGTTTGAGATACATACAAACCATAATAAAAGTAACAGTTTTTTTTATTATTTTGATGCAGTGGAGAGGGAAAACCATAAAACCTTTGACCAGATCTAATCAAACAAATATTTTTAACTAGATGTCCAGTTTGGAATAACCCAAACTCATTTCTCAGTGGTTGTTCTGTTCTGTTTTTGTTAGATTTGTACCAGGTACAACACAGGGAACCATACCAACCTGCCTCACATAGACTGCACCATCACAGGCCGACCCTGCTGCATCGGAACCAAAGGGAGGTGAGAAACATTCGGACCGATAACACAAACCAGAGAAACTTTTTAACTTACTGACTGCTGCGGTTTTGCTTCAAGGTGTGAAATCACATCCAGGGAATATTGTGACTTCATGAAGGGCTACTTCCACGAAGAGGCTACTCTTTGCTCACAAGTAAGCAGCTGTGCACATCACATGTTTTTTCTTTTTGTATCACTGGGGGATTCTACTGAACATGGTGTCCTTTTTTCAGGTGCATTGCATGGATGATGTCTGTGGATTGTTGCCTTTCCTCAACCCAGAGATTCCAGATCAGTTTTATAGGCTCTGGCTTTCTCTTTTCCTGCATGCTGGGTGAGTCACACATATTGGCACAATCCTTCAAAAATATTCTGGGATTTTCCAGGCATGAAACATTACATGGGAATGGATTTAACTGGACTGTGTAAAGGAATAAAAAACTGTTACAACATGAAAGCGTTTCAAGCTTTCATGTTGTTATTCTTAATGTTTGATCATGGCAGTGATGTATCAAAGAATAAAACAATTGTAAAAAGTGCAGAATATAATAGAAATCTTTCCTATCTTTGTTAAAGTGATAGTGTTGCTTTGGCAGTGTATTAAAGAGAAAAACAAATCAAAATAATTTGCAGCTACATCAAGGAAATTAATGCATGTAATGTGTTCAAGGAGCTCAACTCAGGCATAAGCCGTTGCAGTTTAGTTAAATTAAAATCACAACAGAATATCTGGATCTACCTGTTGTGTAACATTTGGTCACACAAAGCGGTGAGGAGGAGTTTTATTAAAAGATGATAATCTGATTTCATATTCTGCATGAGGAAATTGACTCCGTCTCTTTCCTTGGGTGGAGCATTAACAAAGCACAGGAGAGATTATTAGTGGATGTACTACTTCCTTCCCTACGGTTGCTTGTATAATCATTCATACTCCATGATTTTTTTTACATGTTATAACTGTAAACTATTTAAATGTATTAACTGAACTTTTCTGGTTGATCCACACAAAGCATGGCGTAATTGTGATGGTTTTCAAAATGTTTTACGAAAAACAAAAACTCCAACTGATTTTTTTCCAGGATTTTTCTGCATTTAGCTTAATCAAGTATCATGTGTAAAAGCATTCCCACAGCATAGTAACACTACCATCATGCTAGGTTTCCTTTTTGCATAAAGTTAGATTTTGGTCTTACTTGAACTGAACAACTTCTTCTAAACACGACTTTTTATTGTTTTTTTTGCCCAAAGGATAGCTTTCGTTTTGCCACATTTCTTTAATGTACAGATGCTGACTGGCATGTTTCCGGATCACCTGAGCTGTTTTCCCTCAGTCTTCATGATGCCGTTTATTCACCACTGTTATCTAACGAACCTCTGAGGCTTTTGCAGAACAGCTGTCGACTTGGTGGCGGACCTGTGCCAAGTAGTGCTCGGCTGTGAATTGGAAAGAAAATCAGTTGACAGTAAAATTTCCAGTAAAAGTCATTAAAGTTTTGGGTTAAAATGTGACATTTGGCGAAGTTCGAACAAACCAAGTTGGAACTTGTGCCAGAATATCCGATATTCTAAAGAAATAATCTTTCAGAATAATAGATCTGGTTTCTGAACTGAAGGGAACAACATAAGGGAAGGAAACTTGTTGTAAACTAAAACAGCTGTTGTTGAGATTTCTCTCTTTATATGTTACCCTCCATCTGTTTGGCATATGCCAAAAATATGTGGTTTTGATCCAACTGTTCGCTCCCAGTAGTATTCTATTTTGGCATTATCGTTCTAGCTGCAGTCTAAAACTGTCAGTCAGGCAGAGCAAAGACCTCCCACTTACAGCCACCCTATAGTTAAGAAGCTCTTCATCTTTGCATCTTCTGTTATTTCTCTCCTGGATAATTAACAAAGTGGCCTCACTGCATGAATTCATTAAGCTTCCCTGAGATGGAGAGTGATTTGTGCTGCAGTGCTTCTCCCAGCGCTGAAGGATTATCTTCTCAGCACCTGCGGTTTTGTAGAATCTCCATCCCTCATGCGCTTTGCTTTTTTCTGTGCCTGTCCTCCCAGAATCCTCCACTGTATGGTGTCGGTGGCTTTCCAGATGACCATCCTGAGAGACCTGGAGAAACTGGCTGGCTGGCTGCGCATCTCAATCATTTATATCCTTAGTGGGATCACTGGGAACCTGGCCTCAGCTATCTTCTTACCCTATAGAGCAGAGGTAGCAAAGCTTCTAGTTTGTAGGATGTGTTCGTCTTGTTATGCTTTCTAATTCTTCTCTCGCCTTGCCTCAGGTGGGTCCCGCTGGATCTCAGTTTGGGATTCTGGCCTGCCTGTTTGTGGAGCTCTTCCAGAGCTGGCAGATCCTGGCCCAGCCGTGGAGGGCCTTCATCAAGCTGCTGTGTGTGGTGCTCTTCCTCTTTGCCTTCGGGCTGCTGCCCTGGATCGACAACTTCGCCCACATCTGTGGCTTCATCTCCGGCTTCTTCCTGTCCTTCGCCTTCCTGCCCTACATCAGCTTCGGCCGCATGGACCTGTACCGCAAACGCTGCCAGATCATCGTCTTCCTGCTGGTGTTTGTCGGTCTATTTTCGGGCCTCGTGGTGCTCTTCTACGTCTACCCCATCAAGTGCGACTGGTGCGAACTGATCACCTGCATCCCCTTCACGGACAAATTCTGCGAGAAGTACGACCTCAACGCCCACCTTCATTGAAGTGCGAGCAACGAAGCATGAAGGCATCAGGTCAATCATTGCGGACTGATCGAGAGGGAGGGCAACATTTCCTCTTTGTCTATGAACTAAAAGATTATTGTTGTGTTCTTTTACTGTCATTACGAATACCTATACTCCACATCATATGGATTTCCTTTACGTTCCCATTCACAATCATTGTCAGTGCTTTTATTGTCCAGTGAAACAAAGCTAAGGCACTTCAAAAACCCATCAAAGCACCTGGTTTCCCTTTACTTGAGAGGAAGTAATTGGAGTAGCCCAGGCGCTGGTACAGGCTGAAGGATCATATTCAACATTCGCAACAATTATTCAGGCAACCTCAGAACCAGAAGCAGGGACAAAAATATATATACCTTTGGTGCCTTGTTGATAAATGTACCAACTACTGCCATATTTTTGTTACATTATGCTGAGCACTCGAATGTTTCCTTTTGTTTATTGCTTCTCGAGAAGTGATTATTGTTTTAAACACGGTGGCGTTTTAGCCACCCATCTATCCTCATGTAACTGAAACGGTAAAAAGAAAACAGACAAAAAATGACTATTAATTAATAAAAAATGTGTGCTACTTTTTCTTAACGCCTGCTGGATGTTGTGTAGTTTATTAAAATCAAACAATGAAACAACGTTTCTAAAGATTGTGTTGTAATTTAATCAGTTTTTAGGTGTGTTTCTAACAAAGACCTCCTCGCTTGCCACAAACTACAGTGAGATTAATTGAGATAAAAGCTGATATGCTACTGATGACGAATATGATGTTGTGTTTGTCAATCAAAAGCAACAATTTGGTATCTGAATCCACTGTCAGTCCACTCTGTCCACGCCAACCTCACTCCTTTCTCGTTGGGTTAGGTGTGGAGTCCAGTCCAATAGTGCATTTGTTACATTGAGTCCAGTGAACGCAGCCGACTAGCAGCCGCTGTTCCGTCGTGCGTACGCCTGCCCGTTCAGCATGTACTCCATCTCCTGGAACTGCATGCTGGACACAGAGATTTCCGAGGGCCCTTTCTCCTTGAAGCCGGCCTTTAGGTAGAAGGGCACCAGGAAGTCCTCGCAGATGAGCAACGCTCTGCGGAGGCCCGGCATGCACCGCAAGTACTGCAGGTAGCGCCACAGCAGGATGGATCCCTTGCCTTGCTGTCGACAGTGGCGGTGCACCGACAGCACGTGGATGTGCACGGTAGGCGTGTCTGGAACGTGTTGGGTCATGGCCTCCTGGATTAGAAAGATGAGATTTCCATCATTGATGAGTTGCAAAAATAAATATATTTCTTCTAGAAATGTTTTTTTTTTTTTTTTTTTAATACCTGTGAAAGCCTTTCCTTGTGCCAGCCGGAGCCAATGATGAAGGCTACCAACTGCCCCTCCTCAAACCAACCCAGAGACAGCTCGGGGCACTGACCCAGAAAATTAAGCACCTCATCCAGCGTGAGTGGGCACTCGCCAGAGACTGACACAAATGCTGCAAGGCATTTCAGACACTGATTATTATCATCAAGGAGGCAATTAAGATGAAAGGATAGAAAATATGATGTTCTCTCATGTTTAATCTGCTGACACATATCTAGTTTTTCCCCATAGTGTTGAAATGAGAAAACTCCAGTATGTTTCACAAATACATAATCTAAAAATATACCCTTTTTTGGCCATATTTGCAAGCATTCTGTTTGTGAATATTAAAAGCATAGACTTACCTTCTCTTTCTATTTCGAACACGCTGATTGCATCCTGTGGGGTGAGATTTCTGAACTCGCTGGCGGGGAGCGTGTGTCGTCTCTGCTGCCGAGGGGTGACCACTCTGACGGGTGTCTTCAGGAAGAAGGGCTTCAGGAAAGGCGAACCGCTCACCTGCTTTGTCATGTTACCCTCGTGAAGAGCAGCTTCACAATTATGTATTATCATTAATTTACTAATATAGTTTAAATGATGGCCAAATGTCTGATCGCTGTCTGTCCCACACCTCCGTCTGTAATCAACCTAACTTCTCTGAGCAAGATGCTGACCTTTGTGCCTCCTCTGCTGTCTGCTCCTCCTCTTCCTCTTCTTCTTTGTGTCTGATCTGATAATGCAAAGTAGTCGTCTCAAAGAAGGGGAGCTGCCTCTGCACGTGTCTCCAGCCTCTAATAAATCCCTGGATTCTAAATCAGACATATGCTTGAGACCTTGGATCTGGATTATAAAAGCTAAAACTAGATACTGGAATAATTAAAGCAATAAACTTTTCATCTTCTTCATGAGTTTAAAAGGAACTGCTTTAACTCGATTGTTTCTAGAATTTATTGTAAGTGGATAATAATTTTTAAACATTTACAACTGGGAAACCATGGTTATTACATTATGTTAAATGAACAGTATGTTGACATTTTTAGTTTGCAGTAGTGAAAAGCATTGATTGTATCTTGAAAATCTCAAAATTGCTTTTTCTCCTTAACATGCCACTGAACAGGGGAGATGCAACAAATTTTCCTGTGCAAATTTTTAGCACAGGAAAACAGGAGCGTCTATATTTTTATAAACTTAGTTGTATAAACTAGTTGCCCAACTTCTGGCAGCAATGAACAGGTGTTTGTGTTGAAATAGGCTTTTTTGTGTCGACACTTGCTTCTCCTTGGAATTATATTCCACACTGCTTACTTTGAACATGCGTTTATCAATTAATGAGTCAATAATATACATCCTCGGCATGTGTGTCATGCAGGGTCTGCAGGGTCAAGGTTTTGTATTTATTTACTATATCCATTTGAAATTGATTTTATTATTTCTGTGAAAAACAGTGACAAATGTGGTCAAGTGATGCTGGACTATAATTATTTGAACACAGCAGAATATGCTACATCAGTTGTGTATTTCAGAGTGGGCATGAGGCATGAGGCGCTGCTGGATGTTTGGTTGCACACGTTTCTAGAGATTAAGGGCATGTGGTCTAATTTGCTAGTACACAAAGAGGAGGGAGATTTGTGTGGATTGCTGTTGGATTGATTTCATGCTTTGAAGAGATTTACCAAGGACTAATTAAATGGGAAGACACTTGTTCTTACCAGCCTGAGGTGAACCTCAGACCCGTACATACGATTGACAACCTAAAGTTGTAAAGCAGCTCCTGAATTCACTCCAGATTCATAACAATAATGTTGATGTTTCATAATAACCTTTGTTCTTCTGTCTTGCGGAAACTAAGACATAGCCTTTTAACTTGCAAGGTTTAGGGAGCTGAAGAATGTTTGAATCTTTTGTGAAGGCAAAAAAATAAAAAAATATTTGGATTTTAGCACTATAAACACATCATGACTGGTTAACCTCAGACTTTGTATATACAGTTTAACATTCAAGTCTCAGAGTGTAACAGAAACTAATTTCCTTCCATACATATGATCATACAAACATTATGCTCTTTTTAGGTTCATGATGATTTAAAACACTAAAGTGTATGAACAATCTAAACTTTACACTTATTTACAAACAAAATGTCTTATTGAAAGAATACAATTTTTTTTTATTTCAAAATATTTTAAAGCTTTTTAGGTCATTTGTATACCTTTCAAAGTACAATACAAAAGTTTCATATGATTTCATGGAAAATGCTTCAAAAGCTTTTAAACCTAGAAAACAAAGTCAGGAAAAAGCTGGAAGGATGGATGAATAAACATGTGAGCAAAAAAGGACGGATTGAAGGATGAATAATGAACAGATGGATGGACGGACACGGAGAGTATATGCTAACCCAATGGATTATTCGGAATTATGCATATAATTCTCTTAATTAAAACAGAATTATCTTTATCCATACTTATTAATACATGTAAAGCACTTCTAACCAGCATATTCTGGCTATATCACTGCATATAAACAGGCTGACCTCAATGCTGATATTACAGTGCAATATCAGCATTGAGGCCAGCCTGTTTATACATATAAAGATATACACCTCTTCTTATGATGCCTAAATCTTGTAAAGTGAGATTTTATCTTTCATAAAATCATATAACTGATAGAACTGATCAAAAAACGTTTTTCATAGAGAAATTTTCATGTCATTTTACATTCTGTTGTTTACCAAATCAAAAATCAGAATTTTTGATTTGATATGCTTCTGTTTATTGTTTTGTTTGTATCTCAATATTACCTTCCCCCTTTAATTAAAATAAAAATATTTTTTAACATAAGACTTACATGCCTTTGTCTTGCTGTATTTACATGGCTTCTTAGACGATAGTAAATCAGTCCATAACTCACATGAAAGCAGTTTAATTGCACTACATTAAATTCAGAGGAATCTCAGCCTGTATGAATGATTGATACTTCCCTTTTTTTATAGGTTTAAAGAGTCCAACTTGTGTAATCTTAAATAGAAATGATGTGGAGACACAGAAAACATCTGCCTTGTTTTGGTATTGAATCTTTGTTCTTTATTGTTATACACATGCCGCTATACACACAAAGACAGACGGGTACAGGATTTTACATAGAGCCAAACACCACCTACTGTGGGGTTATCCTGGATACCAGGGCAACAGTGGTCAGAACAGGAAGGCACAGTGTCAAGTTGAAATGGCACAGAAGAGGATAAAAGACAAAAGAAACAGTTAAAAGCAGCGCAAGGTGAGAATGTCTACTAATCCACATGCAAATGCAAGCCCAATTAATAAAATGCAAACATTTCATAGATGTGCTCCTTCTGGTAACACATACACAAAAGTACTCAGACATAAGTAAGTAGTAATAAATGCATAATTAATACTTGGATATCACAAAGAAAAGCAACAATTCAACTTAGGATTACTTAATGACAATAACTGTTTTTTTCCTGTTGCATGAATTTTGAAAGAGAAATCAATGGTTCTGTACATTAGCGCCCTAAAACCTGTCTGTGCAGTGGAGCGGTTGTATATTGTCGCATTTGTAAGAATGTTGCAAGAAGCAGGCAGCCATATTAATTCAAGGCACATAGATCTAAAACGCTTGATGCTACACGTACTGGACCAAGGAAACTAAAGCTGCTGCCACACCAACACGTGACTCCTTGTTTTGCAGCGACATCATAAGCTAACACTTGGGTTGCCACATAAAGACTGTACAGCTATCAGCCATATCAATGACGGGTAAGCTTGCCTTGCTATTGGCTGTTTGTTCGAGGCTTTAACTACGTCTGAATTAGCCTGTAGCTATTTAAAAAAATGTGCAATTTACCAGAATCTATTTTTGTACTTTAAACATTATATTTTATACATATATAATAAGCAAGAATAGATTTTGAAGTACACATAATTCTTAATTGTATCACATTATTTGAAAAGTAAACCAACATGCTTAGGATGAAATACAACAAAAATAACCTCATCATATTCTTTCTCTAAAAGGAATGGATGAACCATTTTGTTGGAGTGCAAAAAAAATCGATCAGAAACAGAGACAAAAAGAAAAAGTAAAGCTTTCCCGATAAATTAAATCATCTTGGATCAATAATGTTCTGTGTTTCTGATCGTTTCAAAACATTAATACAAACTGCACTTAGAGCTTATTCTCAAATTAGTGTTAGGATGGTTAGCTTGTGGTTAACTGTGCTTGAAAGCACCACCAGGACAGGCAGCGAAAATCTCTGGAATCTACATTACAAAAATCACAACTCTGTCCAAGACACACAGCTGAACACTATCTTTTCAAAGATGAAAACTGAAATATACCGGCCATTGAAAATGAGAGCAAAAACACCTTCACCTCAGCTCGGTGTTCTCCTTCGAGCCGAAGGAATGAACAATCCTTCGTAATCCTCCCATTTTCTTTAAAGCCTCATATCAACAATCATTAAAACAGAAGCTCAGAGCTGGGGGGGACGGGCTTTTCGGAGCCCCTTTGTGAAAGCGACGAAGGGACTAGATTGTTGTAGTGAGGCAGAGCCGAGTCAGAGTCAGTTGAAATGTTCATCTTCCATATGAAGGCTGCTTGTGGGACACAGGAGAGGCTGGCTGGAGCAGTTTGTGCTCTGACTTTTTAGACTTTCCGTCGAGTCTGACGAACCTGCGATGAAAGACACGGAAATGTTAAAAGCAAAATCTCCTGTTAGACTTTCAGAAGATGCAGCGAAGTACAACAAACCGGATTTAAAACATGTTTACAGCAGCAAATCTGACATAAATTTCTAGCTACAATAGACGTCAATGAATGTAATCACAGAGAACCACATTTGGTGGGAATAGGTGGGATCCCCACCCCCCGCAGCATAACCAGAAGCATAGCAGACAGGAAAGCCTACATACCATAGTTATTCCTCCATACCAATGGAGCAGGAATCAGGACCTAGAGCTGCAAAGGGGGTGAGGAGGAACACAGAGGTAGGATGGTAGGAAATAGAAGAGGAGTGTTAGGAAACATGCAGAGGTGAGAGCACACAGGTTATATGCAAAGCACATAGAGAACACAGACTCACAGTGTTTAGTTTAAGATCTAGATCTGGGGAACCAGAATAAAAAAGGTGAAGCCTTATAGAGTAAAGAGCGAGCAAGATGCAGGAGATTGTGTTTTAATGACATCACTCTGGTTTTCTTAGAAGTCCCATCAGAGTACGCGTTTGTCAAGCATATTTTAAAGGCATTTTAATGAATGAAATCACTTTTATTTCTGTGCGTCTTTCCAACAAAACATTCTCAACCAATTAATTAGAACAACAACAACAAAAATCTTCCCGCTCCACAGAAGATTTCTCACCAGGCAAAGACAGATCCCCCGCTGGGTCACTTTCTGCTTTGGTCAAGCTACAGTGCTCACTGCTGCAGTCCTGCAGGATGTCTCCTCCAGACGGCATTCTGTCGTCTGGATCACACACAGACAATTTCAAACATGCTACAACGTCTCTTTGCTGACAGCCAAATGCAGCAAAAACAGGGACAAAACTAACCATCGTCTGGAGAAAGGGATTCTGCCACATCCTCGGTGGCTGTAGCCTGGAAGAAAGGTTGACAAGAGTGGGTGTAAAGCACAGATAAAATAAATAAATAAATAATAATAATAAAAGAGGCTTATTACATCTGTGGGAGCGGGGCTGCTGGAGAGAAGTGTGTGCGGCTGCGCGTCAGACATTTCAGACAGCTTCTCTTCATCCTCCTCCTGGATGGGAGAGGATGGCGATCTCAGGGTGCTGGAAGAAAGAAGATGATAATTAGACCGAGGCCTAATGAAATAAAAAAAAAAAAAAAAACACTTTAGTTGTATGATTACACCTTCCTTTGAGGAGCGAAATCATAAAACCATTTTCTGTCTTGATCACAAGCCTAGTTTTGTGCAGGAGGACATTCGCGCAGCAGTATTACCTGTCAGGCGACTTGCTGACTTTTCCTTTCTGAAGACTTCCGTCACTTAAATGCTCCGGAGAGCTCAGCTGCCGGCTGTCCCCTCCCAGACTCCCGGAAAAGTTGATTTCGTCATACAGCGGCGCAGAAGGGATGGGGGGAGACACCGACCGCAGTCCGTTCAGCGCCTCCAGCAGGGAGATGGGTTCGAAACCAGGCGGAACCGAATCGGAGCTCTGCAACATGGTTACAGATGGTTAAAGAGGGACATCCTGGTCAAAGAATAAAAATAAAATAACAATAAATAACACCTACTGAGTGCTCATCATGGTCCATCGTTTGAGCTAGAACAGGACTGAAGGACACAGGAGACAGAGCTCCAGGTTTCTTCCTCACGGCTCTTATCTGCAGCAAGGCTCTAAAGGCTGAGTAAATGTAAAAACACTCATTATGAATTATTGGGTATTATTAAACACAAACTGATTGGTTTAGAAAGCAAAGCCTCCTACGCAGCCTGCAGATGGGACAGTTGTTGGCCTGATAGCGCAGAGTGTCTGCGCAGGAGTTGCAGAGACACAGGTGTCTGCAGGGCAGGATGAGTGTGTCTCTCAGGTCGGACAGACAGACAACACACTCGTTGCTGTTGTCGCTGTTCTCATCGTCAGATGGCTGAGAGGAAAGAAAGTAATCAAACAAAGCATAGGTTTTTCAACACCATGACTGCCGCACGCAAAATGTTTCCATAGATACCTTGGTCTCTTGGTTGTTTTTGTTCTCAATCCCGTAGATTTCCTGGAGGAGGTAGCTGACACGGTCCACCTGGACAACACCAACAGAAGAAATCTGACGGTTCTGGCTACAGAGACATCTCACAAAGTTTTTCCTGCCTTAAACATTTAAATAATTGAGTTTCTGAGAAACAGCGTTTTTGGTTTTTAATCATTTAAACTAACTTTCCAATCATATTCTAACTTATTAATGTAAAAGAATAATGTCAAACATACGATTTGCTTCTGTTTCAGAGGCTTGACGGAGAAACTGCCATCAACATGCTGTAAGACAAAAAAAGCCTTTTAGCTCGTATGAAAGCTCCATTCACTTTTCTCGTATGTATGGTTTTACACCTACTCTCTCAAAGGCTGCCAAAAGCACATGAGCATGTCCAAGACAATCTAGGAAAATAACCGAAAAAGGCGTAATTAACAGATAAAACATTTGGTGTTGATAGACTAGAACAGATTGGCTTTACAAAGCCTTGATGACCCACCGTCTCCTTCATCGACCACAGCTTGGATTACCATTGGAAACACTCCTCGGTCCAAATCAAAGTTTAGCTGCAAAGCAACATTTTGCACAGGTTAACTGAAGCAGTTGACACATTACAGAAAAGGCATCTTTATGTGAAGTGGGATTGTGTCACAAACTCCAAACCTACGTCTTCCTCTTTCCACTCGCTGAAATCTATTTTGAAGGACGGCATGGAGAACTGCTGGCTCACCCCACGCTTGTAGTGCACTGTCTCAGAGACCATGGTTGGATCTTTTGGGCTGTACCTGCACACACAACATCACCTCATAAAATGTCTTTCCAGAGTAAACACCCCTGCCCATCATGTTCAGCCCATGCTAAGACACCAATGACTTTTTTTAATGCATCTTGTTTTCAATGATTACATCAGTGTGGAAATATCAAACTGAGACTTTAATTAGTAATGTCAAAATGACACCATACATAAGAAAAACATGTGACAGTTATCTGATCTTAGGTTTCATCATAGACTTTAATGCAAACTATAATTGGCATCTTTATAAAAATTCACCATTAATAAATGTATAAATGATGTTAGGTAGAATTTGACATTATCATAGATAAATAGTCAAAACATTTTTTTCAGATTCTTGCTGTTAGTTTTAGACAATGTTATGTGAATTAAAAGTTATACGATGTAAGTCCTACATAGCCATCCCGTTGGAGAACTCCTCAAACGCCTGGCAGTAGAGCGTTATGGCAACCCTGGCATCAGCATCAAAGGTAAACTCCACACCGTACTGGACCTTGGGTTTCCCGCCATCCTCCACCGAAGTGTCTGAGTCGTCTTTGTACCTAAACACGAGTGGTTTGACGGTCATTAACAGAAAATCTGTGCCCTGAAACTTTCTCATGTTGGGATTCTTATAATCCCTACCTCACTAAACGGAGAGAGTCCTTCCGTATGTTAACCAGACTCCTCAAGGTTTTCACTGGTTCATGGGGTGCAGGTGTCACATATGGAAACTAGAAAAATAACCACCAAATGAATGTTTAAATCGAATTACTGAGAACTACTAAAGTCTTATAAAGACACAATCCTGAAATCAGATTTAAACAAATGTGAGATTTTACCTGCACTGGCCTATTTCCAAGAAAATTCAGGTCCATGTTTTCCCCAAAGAGGTATCCCTCTGGATGTGGAGTATCAAACTTCTCTCCTCCCATGAAGAAATGGCTGGCAAAGTAATTCCCTGGAGAAGAAATAGAAAAACTGAGAACTAAATTATTTCCAATATGACATGAAAGCATTGTTCTTAACAGGTATCATAAATTCTGATAGTTACTGCACAGGCGGAGGTTCAGTAAAGAGGACAATATTTAACTTTGTCGCACCTGTACACAGAACAGCTTTTTAAAACGACAGCTTAATAAAGAAAATAAAAATGTTATACAATTGTAAGAAGTTTGTTAAATGTAACATTAAAATACTGAGTCCCATTGGTTTTAACAGGATCATTTTTCATTTCCTTAATTGTTTTAGGTCACGTAATGACACATATAACAATAAATATAACCATTACAACGTGATCTGACGGCTTCACTGAAAGCAAGGTGGTTTTTAACACCTCGGTCATTTATTATCAACACGTGATATTGTGTCGGAAAACATTAACTTGTTTCCAGGATGACACGTCCAATATATAAAAAAAACTATCGTTATGTATCTATGTAGCTGATATAGCTGAGAATCAACCGTGTATAAGACGCTACGAAACCGAGGGGTCAGAAAACGTATCCATTTCCCCACAGGTTCTTTACCAAAAATAAAAAAAGTCGTGTTTACTAGAGAGAAACTGCAAATCAGTTACCAGATTTCGGGGGAAATCGATAGGCCGAATTTGCCTGGATGTCGATGTCTTCAACGCCAGCAATCCTACGACTCAGGATGGAACCCATCTTCCTCTTAGCTACAGTTAGCTGCTAGCTAACGACACGACGGCAGCTCGGAAGATTAGC
The DNA here is from genome assembly GCF_027474105.1 of Poeciliopsis prolifica. Lineage (NCBI taxonomy): Eukaryota > Metazoa > Chordata > Actinopteri > Cyprinodontiformes > Poeciliidae > Poeciliopsis > Poeciliopsis prolifica. The sequence goes on along the minus strand of NW_026562452.1, from coordinate 1,603,188 downwards.
TATGATTCGAGCCAAGACAGGCGTCCAGACGAATAAAACATCCACCAAAAGGAAAAACTGTCGTCAATTCAGCATGTTTCACGCTATGTTTTGTTGGTGACGGAGTTGAGAAAATGTAAAAAGCGAAGGGCGAGCTGTTATTGTTGCCACCGACGTAACGACGTAGTGGGCACTCGAGCTGATTGGCTGTCTGGCAGCCAGTTCAGGAAGAGAGAGCGTTCGCTTTGTTACGTGGGGGCAGCCGGTTTTCTGACTACCGTAGGACGCGTCTTCTACTATCATTTTCTACCTTCGTATTTACGAACCGAAAACTGTAGCTGTTAAAGTTAAATATTAATGAAATTAAATTAAACACAGACATCTACAAATACAGTCACTGTACACCTGAAATGATAGTGTACATTAAGCATATCCTACACCGCTATTACACAGCTTCAATGTCTCACATAATATCGCTACCAACATGCTCTATTTAGCGCACAAGTAACTAATCTTGTTTTACGGGTTCCTTTATTAAGGGCGACTGTTGACAGACAAGATATAAGAGCAACAATGAGCATCTTCATTAATTAACAGCCGTTACAGCATTGAATTCTCATTGACCTGCTTCAAAAAATATTTAGAACCTGGCACAAATAAATTATTCCACCTTGGCTCACTTCTAGTATACAAACAATTATAGCAGCACTATCCTGTCAGTGCTGCTAGTTTACTCAAACTAACAAATATTTGATATATTTCAGGTAATTAAAACCATGTTATCACATTCATGTTCCTGTTCGATATACTGTGCTCAAGAGCCAACAAATAAACTATATTACATTGACAAAATGGTTGTGAATTAATTCACAAGACAAGATGTTTAACATTGTCCCCAATGTTCAGCTTTAGCCACCAATTATTATGTCTGATGTTTAACATTCAGTGTTATTGTGGCTGTCTAATGCCATCTGCAATGTTTAACTTTATTTTCTATGTTTAGCATTTAATATCCAGAATATTTAACATTGTCCCCAATTTTTTATTTAATTAGGGATAATGCTTACCATTATGCTTAATGACATCCTTGATGTTTAACATTATTGCCAATGTTTATCGGATGTCAAAGTTCATCTCCAGAAATGTTTCTTTTTCTGTTAAACATTGGAGATAAAGTAAAACATTCCAGATACATTAAAAATACCAATAATAACGACAATTTAACCTTAAACATCAAGGACATGGTTAAGCACTGAAGGTGAAATAAAAAATTGGGGAAACATTATACATCCTTAACAACTTTAAACATTGGAGATAACGGTGAGGATAACATTGTCCCCGATGTTTAATATTGTCTCTTTTTCTATCTTCAGGATTTTCTGGTTTTATTCATTTTTATTTTAACAGATTGTGAGAACATCCATGGAAAGAAATCAAAATAGTCACATAATTCTCAGGACTGGGAATTATGTGTTCTGAGAAAAAGATATGTGTGAAGCCAACAGGCAACTGATGGTTCACAACTCCTCAGTCAGTTCAATGTCTCAATAAAGCCTGGTGACCTGCCAAGCTGTTAAAACACTGGAAGAAACGGACTTCTGTCTATAGCTCTGGTTGTAAGCAAGAACCCTGAACCCTGTCTATATTGCCATCTCTAAATAAGAACATTCTGTGTTTATATTTCTAAGCGATCTTTGGGCTCCTCTTAGGGTCCCACAGCTAGGACCCATTTGGCCCGACAGACCCGAGTCAAATAGAGGCATGAGGCCTCTGACAGTTCCTAGGATATCTGGGAGACTCAAACACAGGTAGATCTTATTTACATGACGGTTCCATTTCAAGATTACTTATTTTAGATTTGTAATAGCCGATTTGATATTGCGGTTCTCATGGAATACCACTAGAGGGCTCTAACGCTGGTCTCTCTCTGCCTAGAATCTTCTGGCAAACACTGTTAATCGCAAATAATAATTTGAATTTTTTGTATTAAAGCTTATGTTTTATGTATTCGATTTATAATAAAAAATGAACTATAATAATAAATGTCAAAGTTTTGACGTTAAAAATTGGAGTTCTATACAACATATATTTTTTAGACAATTAGAAATTTTACATTTCTCAATTTTATGACGTTTAGCAGTCAACTATAACATGTACAAATACAAAAGGGACATCTGCACCAAATATTACATATAAATCACTTATCTAATTGGATTTTATAGATACAATTCTCTATGTTTTTCTTAATATTTCAGGCAGAGGTGATTTTTTTCGATTCTTTTTAGTAAATTGTTAATGTTAAGTATTGCACGGTATAACTCTACCTTTTAAATTGTGATGCCTCAGATTAAATTCCTCATTTTAAACACTGTTGAACTGCCTCAGTTTAGGCAAGAGAACAAATGATAAACTTTTTTTCACTACTCTGTTTTCTTTCTTCTAGACCGCAGTAAAAAACAAATCCTCATATTTTGCAACGGTTTTGAAGAATGCAAGGAAAATGCCTTATTTGCCTTTTTGACAGGGCATCAAAATACGCCGAAACACCGATGGACATCATGATTAATGACGTCAGTGTAAATCCGTCTCAGCGGATGTCGAAGCAGCCCGACGTCAAACAACTTCAGCTACAACACGGTTCGGTGCTGTTCTTCCTAGAATAAGGTAATGACCCTTCCAACTTGTTCCTATCTCCTTGTGTGCAGCGAACGAAGAAAACAATTGTCCCTACTTGTTTTACAAGTCAGTTTTTACTCTCACGTCTTTGGCGTTTAGTTTCTATATCCAGAATGGCGACGCTAGCTAGCCTTGTAGCTAATGACAGCTAGCTTTCAACGATTGGGTTCACAGTTAAAACGCAGCGACGTCTTGAAGTCGCCTTAGCGGCTGACCACTAACACGCCTCGTCAGTCCTTCCCAAGTCGTATGAAGGAACCTCAAATAAACATGTTTTTAACCAGACGTTTAGCCTCTGAAAGCGACGTTCCTGTTAGCTAGCACGTATGTCAACTGACAAAGATGTAGCCAAATTGTTTTGACTAAATTATCCACCTTAATGTTAAATTAATGCGAACTTCCGCTTACATATATTATGTAACTAAGTTATTCACGGTGTTGAAAGTAGCTTTGACACGGATTATCTCCGAACAGCCTACATTTAGATTTTACAATACTATTTAGTTTTTTTTTGTTGAAACTAATAAAAGTCTTGCTAAGTAAAGTATTATACAAACATTTATTTTTAATAACATAAATATTTATTTTTAATAAAATACGCATATCATTTAGTTACGAAGTTAAAGGTAATGGTGGAAACATTCCGAAATAAACATTAACAACTTTGTCAAATTGGATTATTTTTATATGGATTCTGACGTTTGAGGGCAGTTCAACAGATGTGTTGTCCTCCAACCTTAAGTGTATGAACAGTAGCATATAATCCTTCTGTAACTGTTACTTTATAGCATGAAATTTGCACTCATGTTAAATATTTAGTTTAACAGTTTTCAATTTGCATTAATTTATCCATAATATTTATTTTATTTTACATGTAAAAGGCAAACAGAACTTGCCAGTGAATTGGGACAGAGTTTCTTGCACACATGTACTGCCAGACATCACAAACATCAATTTGGAGAAAATTTTAGTTTAATAAATAAATAAAATAAAAGATAAATCATAAAAATGATCAATTTACTGAGAGATTATTATTTGTGACTTCTTCAATTAAGAAGAACAATTTGTGACATGACTACACTTAACCCCCCATATATTATTTAGCTTGAGAGAGACAGGTACTTTCTGGTGAAACTTGAGATAAAAGATTTCATGTTTTATTCCTCAGCAGTAAACCCGACCCACACAGCTTTGATTGCGTCAACATATCCGAGCCATCTGTGAGCCTAGATCTCCAACCAGTATGTCCAGTGACCCTCCCCCTCCGTACCCCGGAGGTCCCAGTGCCCCCCTCATTGAGGAAAAGAATGGACAACCTGGTAATGAAGGGAAACTTGCAAGGGTGTGCTGAATGTTGATGAGTTCTTTAGTTTTCTGTGTGAAATAATAAGTTCAAGTGAGTGATCCTTTATTTTGCTCTGTTTTGAATATACACAAAGAATGTCTAAACATTGGTTGTCATAAGGATTTAGTATTAAGTTTCAATTCTTTGTAATATAAAATGTCTTTCAATAGTTCTCTGATCTCTGTGATGTATCCACTTGACTTTTGTTGATCAGATCATTTTATTTTGTATGTTTTAGAAACAGTAAGAACTACTCAGCCACAAGGACAGCCCCTACTTCCAGATTATGGCCCTCCCCCCTATGAAGGTCCACACCCAGGCTTCCTACCGCCACATGTTCCAGGAGAAGGACCCATGCCCATGCCTATGCCAATGCCTCCACCAGTGCAAGGTGCCACATTTTGTCCTGAAATATCAATAAACTTCTTGTTTCTGCGCCTTTTAATTGTTCAGACTAGCACTAGACTCCCCTGGAAATTCTGTGACTACAGATATTTAGTGTCTTTGAAGTATGTCAGAATCCATTCCCGTTTAGCTGTGACTTCAGTTTTATTTCACTGGCACAATCAGTTGTGTAACCACAGCATTTCACACAACTCACAAATTCATCATATTCCTGCTTTAACTTAATTTTTGTATTTTTTTGTTTGCTTGCTTGTTTTGTTTTTGTGTTTTCCATGATCCTTCCAATCTGTTTTTTTTATGTTAATACTTTTATTCCTGAATGCAATCTTTGCAGGTATGGTCTACCCACCACCTCCAGGTCACTTTGCTCATCCAATGCCTCCACCAATGCAAGGTGCAGCAGCCTTTCTGCTAATATCAGTAAATACTGATCATCATACTGTCCTTGTGTGTATTTGGGTGAAACACTGTCAGTGGAGGTGTTAACTTTTTTTGGCTCAGCCTTTAAAAATCATCAGTGGTTATCTATTTTGCCATTTTTATTTTGAAACCCTGTACAGTTTCTTTGTGTATATTTTTCTGCTGGTGTTGTCACTGGAACTCAAATTAATTTTATTCACACATTAATGTGTAACCACATCACCCAAAACCATCATCAAATTCTATCCCTTAATATAATTTCTATTTCCTCTACAAGGTTAGACCATTCCAAACCGTTTTTTTTTTTTTTTTTAACGCTTTAATCGATTCTTTTTCTGCAGGTGGGCCATACCCACCGCCACCAGGTCACTTCGGTCAGCCAGTTCCGGGACAAATGGGTCCGGGTCCCAGTCACTTTGTCCACATGGGAAGTCACACAGCGACCGTCCTGGCTCCACCGGGTGCAGCCACCACTGTGACGGTACTGCAGGGCGAAATGTTCCAGACGTCGCCAGTGCAGACCGTGTGTCCGCACTGTCAACAGGCCATCATCACCCGCATCTCTCACGATGTCGGGCTCATGAACACACTCTTCTGCCTCTTCTGCTTCTTTGTAGGGTAAGTTCAAAGTGTTAAGCATTGTATGAAAGAGTTATTATATTGATAACCCGTCTCAGCCATAATTTAAAAGTAAAGTTTAATCTTGAGTACCGTATTTTCCGGACTATAAGTCGCTCCGGAATATAAGTCGCAGCAGCCATAAAATGCATAATAAAGAAGAAAAATACATATATAAGTCGCACCGGAGTATAAGTCACATTTTTGAGGGAAATTTATTTGATAAAATCCAACACCAAGAACAGACATGTCATCTTGAAAGGCAATAAAAATAGAATAGAGGCAACAACAGGCTGAATAATTGTACGGTATGCTAACATTACATGATGCATGAACAACGAACTGAGAACGTGCCTGGTATGTTAACATAACACATTAAGGGTTATTCAGATAACTATAACATAAATAACATGCGAACAAGTTTACCAAGCCTTCCGTGTCACTTCAAATCACTAAACGCAATAAAATCTTCATCCTCAGTGTCGCTTGTAAACAACTCTGCCAACTCCGAAAGTAGAATAACACAAGTAGAATAACACGTTATTTTTAGTGTGAAAATAACATGTGATATGATATAATGATTTGGTAATTTCCACACATAAGTCGCTCCGGAATATAAGTCGCACCCCCGGCCAAACTATGAAAAAAAACTGCGACTTATAGTCTGGAAAATACGGTAGTAACTTTTGGTCAGCAGAAGAGGCACTTTAGACATATTAACAGATTCGACCCTCTACAATTGCTCAAACTCATATGAGAAATGTGATCATATTTACAGAGGGGGAAAAAATGAAAGTGGCGGCTTTCAAACAAAATATTTAGTTTGCAAACTTTTCATCTGTTGTGCAGATGTGGAGCATATTTCTGCAATCTTCCATTTGGCTCCTTACAATTACATCAGAAGCTCTCTTCCTACTCTTTTCTTGGAATCTCTAAAAATGTGGATTCTTAATTTTTTTACTGAACTGAAATATCCTCTTCATTTCAGTCATGAATGGGGATCCTGATTAAGCTCGTCTGCAGTTGTTTGATTTTGTTGCATTTTTTTCTTCTTCTTTGCTCCCAGGTGTGACCTCGGCTGCTGCTTGATTCCCTGTCTGATTGATGACCTCAAGGATGTGACACACACCTGTCCTAACTGTAAGGGCTACATATACACATACAAGCGCATCTGCTAACCACCGACGGTGTTTCGTCACAGAGCCATGTATGTGCACACACGTAAAACTCTCAGCTCCCTCTGCTGGTAGTGACAGCAGCCTCCACCCTTTACCCCATTTTTGCATAGTGTTGTCCCCTTCTTATGGTAAATACATTTGTCTCATAAACCCACAGGATAATTGCTGTACATATCTTCCACATTCTTCTAAAATGTTTAAACAAGGATTTAAAATGTATAAAACCTCTGAACCGATGAAGGACATTAAAAGAACCAGGAACTAAAAAGCTGCAGTTGCAGACAGCCTACAGACATTTATCTTATGCATGTGAAGGAGAAGAAAAAATAAATCAAGTTAGCCTCATTTAGAAAAACTGTGAAATTGCTTATAATATTTGAATTCTTATGTTAATGTTACTCATACTGTGGTTAGTTTTTTTTTTTGTTTGGTCATCTTAAAATAACAATTCCCAACATTTATGTAAACTAACCCAATTTTGTCTGTGTATCATATTTTCCTCATGTATATATATTTTTTGTTTCCACTGGTTTAATGAGACCCAATTTCAAATTTAAACTGATATTTATATTACATGCTGTATTTATTTTTGTTCAGTCACTCAATGTTCAGTGACTTGCTGCTTTTCTGTTACTAGCTCTCTGCCCATTTTGTGTTTGAATAAACTTAACATTTGCACTTTATTTTAAAATACATTGCTAACCCCTTTGTTGTGAAAATGTAAAGAAAAACATCATTGGGCTTTTAATTGTATGAATCTGACTGTATGTGCACTAATTGAAATCATGTTGAAGATGGCAGATATGTTTTTGTCACTGATATTAGAAAAACTGCATGACATCTTAACAAATGACTTCACTTTGGCAGGATGCACTTCCACAGATTGTAGATTCAAACTAATCTAAAATAGGACATTTTAAGAATATAGTTGAGCAAATTCAACAATGGCCCATGTTCTTTAAGACTAGATGCTTTGCTCAGATGCATGTTAGATGACATACTTTTAAGCTTCAATTAAGGTTAAAAATATTGCAAATCAACTTCCACTGAATTGTCTGCTGCTAGTAAATGATCAGTGTACCATCACTGCATGGCTAATCCTTTGTTCACTAATGCCTATCAAGAGTTAATCTGATTGATTTTTACTTTAAAAAATAATTCTGGTGATTAGCTCCCTGACTAAATGTGCAACTGACTTTTTCTGTTTTGACTGACAAATCAGTGTAAAACCTTTGAGCTGAAGGACTGCAGCAAAATGTTCTTATTGTGAAAACTGCATTGCTATGATGTCTGTGATAATGTACAACAATGTCAGACAGTTTACTTAACTGTTGTACACAGGTAATATTTTATCAATAAAAGTCATGAAGAAATATCTTGAAGATACATGATGTCTGACAAGTGACTGTTGCATAAATTACATTTATTTTTGTGGAAAGGTTATTTTTCAAAAGACAATGCAGAATCTGAAAATAATTTTTACTTTTTACAATATACAACCATCAATCTCTCCATCTATGTCCACACTGTGCATTGCAGCATTTGTAGAAAGTTGTCATCGGCTCATCTGCTGATCTGGTCTGGATCTGCATGAAATAAGCCCGGGGATGCTCACACTTCGGACATTTTTCTGTGCAGAAACACAAATGCAAATTATTAGCCTAGAATAAGACTTTAAGTCATAAACATCACATTTTTCCTAATTTCCACACATTAGTCAGCATGGCCGATAACCTAAAATAAACATAAGTGAAAAGTGTATAATGTTTTGATCTAAATGTTTTCCATGTAAATGAAATTTAAACATTCCCCCAAAAACGCTCCACACTTTATCTTTAAAGCACCACTTTCATATTCATAGAAAAGATTAAAATTTAAGCCCTGCATTTTGATATCCAACTGAGAATCCAGGAGACACGTCGTTGAGTGTCACAAATAGCAGAAAGGTAAAAACGCTCAATTCTCGTTTCATTCATCCAACTACCAACAGAGCTGGAGGATGATCACCAGGGCAACAGACTCTTGTGTGCTGCTTACTTAATGCAGTTTGTAATTGGGGAAAAAATATCAGATTCAATATTTTGTATAGTGACCTCAGACTGAACTGTCATGTCATATTTTACCTGACTATCATCAAGATGAAGATACTGCAGTTTTGTGTCATAGTAGTTAAATGAGTACAGCCATTGTAAATAATGTACAGCAACAAGCAGACACCGTTTATATTAGCCATAACTTTGAACTTCAGTTCTGAGCACAACCACAAAAGAGCTGATAAACAACATGTAGAGCCTGTATTTACTTAATCAATGTGGAGACACCAGCACATACAGGTCATTCCACGGTTGTTGACCAAGTGGTGTTCAAAGTCAATTCTCAAGCAATTTTTAGATGTTTTTCCTGGTCTGAAACACTTTAACCAAATGCTTCATAACCAGACCCAAGCATTACTTGACATACAAAAGTTGTGATTCGAGCATTAAAGTAAGAATTTAATGCTTGATTTTCACTGGGGGTAAAAGTAAATCAGCACAGGAACATTTCTTCAGTGACCAAATGTGAGTCGAAGCAGGTCTGTAAACTTGATGGGTGTGAAACACCTGAGAACTGTAAACACCATCATATCTACTAGTTTCAGTGTTTCCCCAACACTGCTCTGCATGTTCAGGTGTTTTTCGCCTGAAACATGCATCTGATTTCACTTGATGGCTGATTAACAGGCTTTTTCTGTACTGCAATTATGTAAATAAGGTGTGTTACAGCAAAGAACCATCTAACATGCGGATCTAAGTGTTGTTTTGGTAAAGATCATTCACATGAAACACGCAGCTGATGTAATGTCTCAAATATATATATTCTTTTTGAGACGAAGAGCGGCATTAGTCACCTGCAGTTGAATCCACGTTCTCCCACGCTGCAGCGCCACCAAGGACATCATCGACCTCTTTTAGCTTGGGATACTTTCTGTTATTTACCTGCGAAGGTACAAAGGGGTTGGCATTTAACTCGTAGAATATCGTAAAACGAGAAGAAACGGTAACACCAGTTCATGCGCGTTGAAGCGTTTTACGTTACCTTTCTGGTGATGTTGTGTACATATGGACAAGTGTTACAAGCGAATCTCATACATCTTTGTCCTTCTTCGACGATTAAAACATTCCCACATGTGGGGCAAAACAGTAGCATGCTGACAAGACACTAAAGAAGTTTAAAGAGAAATTAAGTCGCTTTAGACCACTTGGTGCAACCGGTCTGTTGCTTTTCATAGCGGAAGTGCAACAGATAAAACCCGTCGATAGGAAACACGAAGAAAGCGTTGTCCTGTTAAAAAACAAACCACACTGAAACTGTATAATATGTTATGATCTGCAATAACTTTTAGGAAGTTGAAAAAACAAAATGAAATTTTATTTTGTTTATATACTTTATTTTTATTGAGTGGAACTTTGTGTGATGAGCCTCATTAGCCCACCGGATATATATTTTGCGCGCTCCGCATGTAGAGAAGACAAGTTGCTCTTGTGGGATAATATTTCTTAATTTATTGTTTTCGTTTATGTTCAGATAAAATTAGGCTTGCGCATGTTTGCTGTCTAGTTTTAGTAGCTTTTAATGGAGTCGGAGCAGAGTCTAAGCCCTGGAGGCGAGAGGGGGATTGTTCTTCAGGATGAGGAGGTGAAAAAGGAGGGAGATGAGGAACCAACTGCTGGTACAGAGGAGGAAGATGAAGACGCTCTCCCGCATTCAGAGATCCTGGATATCTTCGAAGAGGGACTGGCTCGTCTTGTGCAGGACCCTTTACTCTGTGATTTGCCAATACAGGTCGGGAGTAACCTATATATATATATATATATATATATATATATATATATATATATATATATATATATATATATATATATATATATATATATATATATATATATATATATATATATACAAAAAATAAAAAAAATTCCCTTCTCACCCACCTCGGGTGGTTCTTATCCTCTGAGCTCGGGTCCTCTACCAGAGGCCTGGGAGCTTGAGGGTTCTGCGCAGTATCTTGGCTGTGCCAAGGACTGCACATTTCTGGACTGAGATGTCTGATGTTCCTGGGATCTGTTGTAGCCACTGCTCCAGTTTGGGGGTTACTGCCCCGAGGGCCCCGATGACCACAGGCACCACTGTGGTCTTCACCTTCCAGGCCCTCTCCAGTTCCTCCCTGAGGCCTGGTATTTCTCTAGTTTCTCGTGCTCCTTTTTCCTGATGTTGCAATCACTTGGTATTGCTACATCTACCACAACGGCTTTCCTCTGATGTTTATCCACTACGACAATGTCTGGTTGGTTCGCCATTACCATTTTGTCTGTCTGGATCTGGAAGTCCCACAGGATCTTAGCTCTGGCGTTCTCCACCACCTTTGGGGGTGTTTCCCACTTTGATCTTGGGGTTTCCAGTCCATATTCTGCACAGATGTTTCTGTACACTATGCCTGCACTTGGTTATGTCGCTCCATGTACGCTTTCCCTGCCAGTATCTTGCACCCTGCTGTGATGTGCTGGACTGTCTCAGGGGCCTCCTTGCACAACCTACACCTTGAGTCTTGTCTGGTGTGGTAGATCTGGGCCTCTATTGCTCTGGTGTTTAGGGCCTGTTCCTGGGCTGCCAGGATGAGGGCCTCTGTGCTGTCCTTGAGTCCAGCTTTTTCCAGCCATTGGTAGGATTTACTTATATCAGCCACTTGGGTTATTTGCTGGTGGTACATCCCATGTAGGGGCTTGTCCTCCCATGATGGTATCTCTGGCACCTCAACCTCCGTTCCCTGTTGTCTGAGACATTCACTGAGCACACTTATTCACTTAGTTGTTTCGTCCTGGACAGTGGTTCTCACACTCACTAGTCCTCTGCCTCCTTCCTTGCGGCTCGTGTACAGTCTCAGGGTGCTGGATTTGGGATGGAACCCTCCATGCATTGTAGTAGCTTTCTGGTCTTAATATCTGTGGCTTTTATCTCCTCCTTTGGCCAGCTAATTATTCCAGCAGGGTATCTGATTACTGGCAAGGCATAGCTGTTTATCGCACGGATTTTGTTCTTGCCATTGAGCTGGCTTCTCAGGACTTGCCTTATTCGTTGGAGGTATTTAGCTGTGGCTCCTTTCCTTGTGACCTCATCGAGGTTGCCATTTGCTTGTGGTATACCTAGGTACTTGTAACTGTCCTCTATGTCTGCTATTGTTCCTTCTGGGAGTGAGACCCCTTCTGTGTGGATGACCTTCCCCCTCTTTGTGATCAGCCGACCACATTTCTCTAGTCCGAATGACATCCCAATGTCAGTGCTGTAGATCCTGGTGGTGTGGATCAGTGAGTCGATGTCTCGCTCACACTTGGCGTACAGCTTGATGTCATCCATGTAGAGTAGGTGACTGATATTGGCCCCATTTTGAGTCTGTATCCGTAGCCAGTCTTGTTGATAACTTGGCTGAGGGGGTTCAGGCCTATGCAGAACAGTAGCGGGGACAGAGCATCTCCTTGGTATATGCCACATTTGATGGACACTTGTGCAAGTGGTTTGAAGTTGGCTTCAAGGGTCATCGAGACAAACTCGATGACCCTTCATTGCAAACTCATCGAGTTTGCAATGAAGGCTCTCAGAGTCCTGTTGATGTTATACATCTCTAAGCATTCAATGATCCAAGTATGCGGCATTGAGTCATAGGCTTTCTTGTAATCGATCCAAGCCATGCACAGGTTGGTGTGTCGGGTTTTGCAGTCTCGGGCAACTGTGCGGTCTACGAGGAGTTGGTGTTTGGCTCCTCTGCTATTTACACCGATACCCTTCTGTGCCGTGCTCATGTGTTTATCCATGTGTTTGCTTATCTTGGCCGCTATGATGCCTGACATGAGCTTCCAGGTTGTGGAGAGGCAGGTTATTGGTCGGTAGTTGGGTGGGACTGGACCCTTTGATGGATCCTTCTGGATTAGGATTGTCCGCCCTTCAGTTAACCATTCAGGGTGAGTCCCACTTTGTAGCAGCTGGTTCATTTGGGCTGCCATTTGCTCATGGAGAGCAGTGAGTTTCTTTAGCCAGTAGGCATGGATCATGTCAGGCCCTGGTGCTGTCCAGTTTTTCATACCTGAGACTCTTTCTTGGACATCTGTCACAGTGATGGTTACCGGGGCTTGCTCAGGGAGGTTGCTGTGGTCCTCTCGTAGAGAGATCAGCCACTGTGCATTGCTGTTGTGGGACGCCTCCCTTTCCCATATGCCTTTCCAGTATTGTTCCGTCTCCAGCCTTGGTGGGTCTGCTCTGTTGTTATTGTTACCCTGCCATTGAGAGTACACCTTAGCTGGTTGAGTGGAGAAGAGCCGGTTAATCCTTCTGGATTCATTCTCCCTTGTGTATCTCTTTAGGCGGCTGGACAAGGCTTGGAGCCTTTCTGGGTACTGGTCTTTTCATTGCACCCTTGTGGAGCTCTGACAGTTGGCTCACTTCCCTCCTTGTTACCTTGATTTTAGCCTCTAACCGTTTTCCATGGTGGGTATTGGGTCTCATGGTTGCTCTTATAGCCAAGTATCTCAAGGATCACTGATGCTGAGTTGTAGATCAGCTCATTGGTTTCTGTTATGGTGTTGGTAGGGATCGTTCTCAATGCTGCATTCACATGTCATGATTCTCTCTCTCAGGTCAGCAGCTGTCTCGTTCAGCTCTGTTTCGCTCATTGGGGCCGTGTATCCCCTCACTGGGTGGGGACTTGTAGTTAAGTCCCCACAGTCCTGACATCCGGGTTCCTCCCTTTTGCCGTAGCATTTGTGTTGTATCTCGTCAATCTCAAGTTGTGATAGCAGTTGTCGTTTGCGGATGTTGGAACACTGAGCTACTAGTTGTTTAGCGCTTAGTGTTGACTGGGGATGTCGAAGTAACCATTCCTTCCCCAGTCTTTGCATGTAACCTCTCTCACTACGGTTACTTGAGTAGTAGCATTCCAACAGATCCACATTTTCATCTCTCGCCCATTTCCGTCTTGTTCCAGTAGCCCATTTGTCATCAAGGTGCTCTGGTTCCCCAACACCTGACGCAGACCTTGTTTGGCCGGGCGACGTCTGAGCCGGCATGTTATGCAACTTAGTATCTCTCATGGTATGAGGTAGGCAGTAGCTTGAAGGGTCTTGCCTAAGGACTGGATTCGAACCCTGCCCTCTCGGGTGATATACTGATGCCTTATGTATTGAGCTATCCAGTCAGCTATATATATGTATGTATATATATATGTCGAATGTATGTATGTATATTCGACATATATATATATATATATATATATATATATATATATATATATATATATATATATATATATATATACATACCTTCTTGAACGTTATTTTTGACTGCAAGACTAAATTAGTCAGAACACATTTGGACTCTGGTGTTATTCAAATTGGCATCTGACATAGATCACATTCATTCCTTAAAATTATGATTATGTGAGAGTCAGATTGCTTTCAAATCAAAGGATTCAAAAGGCTTTTGCATTTCATTAACACTTCAAGATTTGTCCAAGAAACTGTCTTTATTTTTTTTAGGTGACCCTGGAAGAGGTGAATTCCCAGATTGCCTTGGAATATGGCCAGGCGATGACTGTGAAGGTTTTAAAAGCAGATGGTGAAATAATGCGTCAGTGTTTGTTTAATTTTTGGTGATATGCGATTTGCTTTTCACTTCACTTCGTCTGATTTTTGCTGTTACTGCAGACAAGGGATAATAATTTGTCTGTCTGGTTGAAAACAGCCATTGTGGTTGTCCAGAATGCTACAGTCCTCGATCTTAAGAAGGCCATTTGCAGATTTATGGAGTTGAAACAGCAGCGAGAAGGCGGCGTGAAACATGTCAGCTGGTAGGAGCATTCACGAACACAAGAAAATAAATTAAGATCTGTTTGTAGCTCTACAACTGTTCCTCTTTTATTTCTCAGGAGATATGTTTGGAGAACCTATCATCTTGTATTTCAAGGCGAGAAACTTGAAGATGACACAATGAGGCTCAAAGAGTGAGTGCTTATACTTTCACCTTAGTGCTTAATGGACCTAAATCTTAACATCAAAACTGTCTGAATATTTTTTGTTTCTGGTTTGGAAATGTCTATCTTTAGTTACGGAATCAGGAACAGAGATGAAGTGACGTTTATGAAGAGACTCAGGAAGAAATGATGCAGCATGTTTGGAGAATAAACACAATTTCCTGCAGTGTCCCAGTTTCTTCTTTAAAGTAATTAAAATCTTGTTTCAATCTTCTTGTTGTATAAATGTTTCTTTGTCTTGTATCTGTTGGTTTTAAAAAGTGCCTCTGTTGTAATGTCCATGTAATTACAATAAATAAGATTTTTGTAGAAGTGCTTTGTGAATATCAAAATGTTTCAGTATTTTTACTTGGCCTGTGTCTATATATCTATGTCCTGTGCGTCTATCTCAGCCAGACTGCAACAGTTTGCAAAAATGGGAGTAATAAACACCGCCCAAATAATTTGAATATTTCCTGAAAGATGGGAACAATATTCTCTTGTTCAGCTTATATGGATTTTACCTGTGAACGACATAGCAGAGGCAGCAAAAGCAAGGTAATGTCAGAGTTTGTCACCGTTTTATTAATTTTTAATATGACATTTAAGGTGATGGAATGGGTTTTGTCACAATTTGCTTTTTATGTACTGTGACAAAATGTAAGCAGATATTAAAGAAGTTTTAAGTTTTGAGGATACTTTCTATTTTTATGTACCCAGCTAATTTAAGTATCTTTTTGATATGATATTGCTGTTGGTGGTTTTTGCTGATTTGGTGAAAAACTTTGTTCGTAGTTGGAGACAACGAGACAGACATACAGATTTTTCATGTGAAAACCTGTTCTAGCAAAATTCAGGTGGAATAAAAAAACAATTTATTCTCTGCATTACAGCAAGTCTGTCTAAACTTTGAGGGATGAAAAAAGAAACCATAACAGAGTTATTTATTCATCTGACAAATTTTATGACATCAGTTGTATTTTTGGAAAGTTGAGACCTAATGAGAAAGCTAAAGTACTTTACAATGGTTTTGCACCTTTGCAGATTTCTTGTTGTCGCTCTTCTGTCATAATTGACTGTTTATGACAATACAATTTTACTGTCATGCTAACCTGGATAAGTACAAAAATATTTAAAATGGTGGTTGACTAATTAAGGGGAACAAGGTTATCTGAACCAACCAGGATCTATGAGGAAAATGTAACCATCCATCTTTAGATTGTGACTCAACTGTGATTAATCATAATTATTTGGAAAGCTGAGTTTCGTAATGAGCCTCTTCCAGTCCTGATTACCACCAAGCTTGTGAATGAGGTAAGATAAAAGAAATAAATAAAAAAAATCCAAAATCAATGCATCCTGTCCCAAACTGGTCTATGAACTAGTCAACGTTACAAAACTATTTCTACAAATAGAAAAAAAAAACATGTAAGTGATGAATCTTACCAGGAGTGGCTTAGCTATTAATATTACTGCAAAACCACACCATGCTTGAATTTGAATGCTATGCAATAACCAAATAAACCAGGAGGTCTACATCTAAATGGCAGAATGTAAGAAAGATTTTTAAGTGGCCCGATAAAAGCCTGCAACCACATCTGATTAAGGTTCTGTTGCTTATTTCATCTGAAGATTTGACTCAATTAAAACACATCTACAAATAAGGGTGGGACAAAAGTCCTCCACAGTGTTGCAAAACAGACTAATTGCAAATGTTTGGTTGCAGTTGTTGCTGCTGAATGTGGCATTATCAGATAGTGCTAATGGATAATACAGATTTTATTGATTAATCAAATTTTCTGTTTGTAAAAATTAATTTTTTGGGGGGAAAATGTCGGATTTTTATTACATTTTTTTTCACATATGCACTCTTTGGGTTTCTGTAGTTGAGAATGTTGTGGAATTTTAATTCATTATTATGATTTCATTTTGAGAATATAAGGCGAGAAAAAAAAAAAAAAAACTAAAATTGAAAATTAGAGTGCTTTGAAAAAAAATAATATAAGATTCTTCTGTAAACCACATTATCCAGCCCTCCTAGTTATTGGTGTTAGGAAGCTATTACGTGTTCGTGTAGGGACAGGTTGGTTAGATAGCTTTATTTCATTTGGATAGAATTACTCATATTTTATAAGCAAAACAAAGAAAGCCAAAATCATAGTAAAATCATTGTGTAAATCTTTGGCATTGCTCAGCTTATCTGCAAACTTTCCAGCTGCCGCCATGACCTCTTCACAAAATGAGGTCAAGACAATAGCAGAAAGACTGAAAGACATTTCGCTGAAGGAGGAACAGCTTACAGACAGAAAGAAAATCTTAATGGTATTCCAGGAGCTAAGGAATCGGGCTGAATTTGGAGAAACAGGTAACATTAATAAATCATAAAACATCATTGATATTACGCAATCTGTGTATATGTATCTGTTTTTTTTCTCCTATCAGAAGAGTCAGCTGCTACCCAACAAGAGATCAATTCTATTGACAATGCATTGAAAGAACTCAGGATAAAGAAGGCTGAACTGCAAAAGAACTGTGACAATATCTTTGAGGCAAAAGATGAGAGAATCAAAAACGGTGAGCACAAATTACTTTTTCTTTTGACCGACAGTGACTTCTTCATGCTATAGGCTTGTCACTGAAGTTCTCTTTTTCAGATATCAAGCATGAGTCCAACCAGGAGCTTGACACCAGTGCTTCTGAAGATAGAATCTTCTTCGTTGAACCGCCTCCTTCTTTTCCCCGTGAGCCACCAAACCACACAAACCTGTATTATAAGAGGCTGCAAAACGAGGCATTGTGCACAAAATTTGTGCACATTAAATGTGTCTGGCAATGGAATAAGTGCCGCTTTCACATCTCATATGATCTATGTGCAAATGTTTTTTTTAAATGACAGACTGTTGTTAAGAGTAAAGGAAAGAGATTTGATTGTGTACACATTGTTCTTTCAGCCCCAGCTGTGATTCTGGATATTGGAAAGCTTCCTACACATCCAAGTAGGACACAGTGCCCAGAGTGCATGCAGTTTGTCACAACGGAGACTTTCACTTCCGTCAGTAGCGTGACCTGGCTTGTTTGCTTTATGTCATTTATGATGGGGTATGAACTTTCCCTCCCATTTTTGTTTGGCAGTAAAATATTTGCCTAAAGACACAGTTACACCTTGTTGTACCTGTTTCTGTTTGCTCAGCCGCTTGCAGATTCGTTGTCAACGGCTGGTTTTGTTTCTGCTCTCCCATTTTGCAGCTGCGTGGCCGGTTGCTGCCTCCTTCCTTTCTGCATGGAGAAGTTCAAGACCACCACGCACAGATGTCCAAAGTGTCGGTCGAAAATCACAACCATCAAAAAGCTCTGAGAGGAGAAGCAAGCACATGCTGAGAAGAAAAACGCTGTACCAGCAGCTGCTGGTGATTTAGTAACTGCTGAGAGGATCTGCTGAAGAGTTTGTTTAGCAATATCATCCTCTAAGTAATTTATGTTTAAGTCTAAGGATTTATGGTTGTGAACTTAAAACTTAAATCTTGGCTGAATGGCTTTAATGACGCACATCTCAATAGGTGTAGCTGTACCTTGCATGTAAATATGTATAATAATAGATCTATAAAATATATGAAATCTAATATTTCAATTTTAAACTACCTGAAAACTTCTACTGATCTAGAAGTGGTTCTTTAAGAGGATTGTGATGCTGTGGGCCTTTAATCACTTCATCAAAATGATTGAATCTTGTCTTTGAAAGATCAAAATATTTTAAATAGGAATCTGGTGGACTCTGGCAGGAAACTGAAAATGGGCCAAAAGATGAAAGAACCCAGGACTCTGAATGACGAGAGACTTTGCAACAGAAAATGATCTGGAATCTCTTCTTTTTCTGTATTCTCTAACCTTGTGAAATGCTGTAGGAGAATATGTAATGGTGGGTTGTACAAAGTCCTCACAGCAGTACAAAACAATGTGGATATGGGAACGTTTCATTCGCTGAACAAATGTACTCAAAGGCTGTGTTTTTTTTTTCTAGAATTACAAACTATAAATTCTCATTTATAAAGAAATGAAAATATTTAATTTTGCACCTGGCATATATCTTTGTCAGGTGCGACATTAAACATGTCTGGCAGTGGATATGCTTGTAGTGAGCTGCTCAATAAAGAAACATAAGAACTTATTTTCCTTAAGCAGACTAATTACTGAAACCTTAGAGTTTTGTTTTTTTTTTTTTGCTCAAAGGCTGAAAATCCCAAGACAATGTTGTATTTACCAATGAAAGGAAACTGTAAAACAACATAACTACATCATACAACATAAACAAAATAATTGTAATGTTTTTGGTAATGAGTTACATCGGTCTTGTGAAATCTTATTCCTCCTTCCAGCATGTAACCCCCTCTTTCGAAGGTGGCAGATTTGGCACTAAGTAGCCGACTTAAAACAAAGAAATGTGAGATTTTCTTTCGCATCAAAGGGCTCTTTGTCAGAGGCATTCAAGATATATTCCAGAGAAGTCTGAGAGTCGATACATAGCAAATTAAAATACCACAGAAACAAAAGTCTAACATTTCCTCATCCAACACATCCACACATGCCAAATGCTGCCTCTAATAGCACACACTATTGCCAGCAGATGTTACTGGAATCCACTCCTACTTTAATAGAAGAAGCCGACGTCATTATTCTGACAATGACATACCACTGAATGTTTAATAATGAAACTAAATAAAATAAAGCTAGCTAGCTGATAAAAAAAGCAGTCTGACCAATTTTAAACCAGCAAATTATGTTAAATGCTGCCCAACAGCATTTAACATAAGGTGGCAGATTAGGCACTTAGTAGCCTGCTTCTTTGAATTGCAGAGTGTATTAATGTGTGCTGCCTTACAGGATCGGTGAAGAGATACTTGCAGAGTATTTTGTAATAAACACTTGAGTTTCTGGCTCTCTGCAAGCCAATCAAACTTTCACTACTTTGGTTAAATATCAGATTTATGCCTCTCGACTTGCATAGAAACCATGATCATGTGGCTTATGTGTTTACAATCTGTTTTGATAGTGATAATCATTCCAAGACAGGGTGGAGTAAACAACACAGCAGCTAGAAGCAGTGCTTGTCCATCTGTAACCAGGATTTGTGTATTTTTCTTTACTCCTATGTGCGCTGAGACAATTCTTACTGCAACATTCTTTACTGAGGCTTCAGTACAAAGAGAAGTTGTGAAAAATATAGCAAAATCAGCCGCATGACTTGAGATGGAACTCTTTTAAGTGTCAGTACCATTTTCTTTTTTTTTTCCCCCGCAAAAAGTTATAGCTTTTAAAGTTCAGTAACTTTAGTATTTCAAAAAAAAAGAGAAGGATGAAGTCCACATACTGCCTTTAAAATCACTCAATCCCAGTTCAAGCTCAGTTCATGAGAGTCCAGGAAGTCAGGCACTGACATGTTCAAAGGGTTAATCCCCTCCGAAGGCACAGAAAGGGTGAGATCGAGCCAATCCATGCTGTCCACAGAAGTGCTTTGCAGGTTCACACCAGAAGGTGGCAGGTTTTCACTGAAGTTCATCTCCATCTCAACCAAAGGTGAGCTCAACTCTTCCATCAGCTTCAGTCTTTGAGCCTCTGTGTCCCCCAGAAGGGTTTCCAGGTTTTTTCCTGTCGAGCTGAGCAGCACTCCAGGCAGCTGTGCCACCTGCACCAAAGGTGGAGGACGGGTCAGAACCGTGTTGATGGGAAGGGTGGTTACGCTAGCTGTCACAGGGAGAGGCTTTTCCAGGCTGGGAGGATCCTGTCTGATGAGAGGGGAGATCTCTGAAAAAACAAGAGAACGACACGGTGAGAGGAAATCCTCACTTATCTTCCAAGTTAAACTAGTCCAAAATGTGGCTAAAGCATCTCTTACCTCCACTTTCAATCAACACATCAAACAGGTCATCCATCTCCTGGCTCGCTGCAGTGGGACCCTTTAAAGAAATAGAGTTATTTAATATAGGGATGATTTTTAATAACAGTTTTAAGCAATGAACTTGCATTTGATTTGCACCTGAGCAGCTGTTAACATGCTGCGTGTTTGTTTTACTGCATCCTCATAGCGAGGTGGGTCTTTAGTCTTTGACGCCTGGTTTGTGAAGGTTGTTTGCTGCAAAATAACAGCAGATAGGTAAGCAGATAAGAAAGCAGCTATTTAACAGGAACAGTAGATAAAAAAAAGCCACAAAACATCTACTGAACAGGACTGTGGTGCAAAAAGAAACCTGCAGTCTTTCCTTCTGCACCATTGAAGAAAAAGCACAATTACATACAATCATTTGGGTTAAATTGATCTAAATCTGAACTTTTAAGCAAAATATTTCACCAGTAACTATTTAATTTTTTATTCTAAATCTCCTAAAGACAACAACATTACAGAATAGGTTTGCAGAATTAAAATCTGCTAATCAGATATCCCTGCCCACAGCAGTTAGCTCCATGTTGAATATCAAAACCCCACTTTAAGGGCTAGTAAAGTTATACAAATAAATCCATGAACATCTGTAAAACAATAACTTCCACTAAGAAACACCACAAAAACCCAGGGAATATATTTCACCTTTCCAAGGAGTGTTTCAGGGGGAGCTTGCTGAGAGGTAGGACTATCGCATCCAGACACCAGGAATGCACCAAGTACATTTTGCCTCTCGACATCCATTCCCCACGTCTGCAGAAAACATTAGACAGCCCAGCATTAATGTACAGATATGAATAGTGTCTGAGAAGTGAATTGTGAACAGGTTACTATTATCTGGCAAAAACAAACAGTAACCTTTAGCTTAGGTGATCTTTCTAGAACTTTTTTCACCTAAAAAAGTTTTTCACTTTACTTGTGAAACTGCTGAGTTCAATCTACACCGACACACTGGTTTCATATTTTCCAACTCATTTCATTTTTGTAGATGATTACAGCTGTAAGCACAAGGAGGCTGCATTTTCCATTGCAGCACAAAATGACTGGTAACTTGACCTGTGGTTTAACTGGCAGCACAACAAAAAACATGCCTCTATGTTTATGCAGCCTAACGTGTGAATTGTTGGCACTAGCTGGAACATGTTTCAGAACCACAAAGCACTGCAATGTGTGATGACAAAGACTAAGAAGACCAAGGAAGAAAGAACAAGACAGACTGGACCCAGCAGAGTGTACATACTCTTACCTTGGCCAGATGCGGGGTTTGAGTGAGGCTTTGTTGTAGTTCTGCTGGTTTCTGTGGCTCATGTCCAGAGGCCGGGATGCGGCCTGGAGCTATGCTCTTAACAGTAGAGTGTAATTTAACGCCTTTGGCAGGGGGCTCGACGGTGACTGCTGAGCCAGGAGAGGATGTGGGCAGGAGGACCTGGGCAGGCTGCGGGTTTTCACCGTTTGTGTTGGTCCGCTGACCGATGGCAAACTGATTCGGGCTGGTTACGTGGCTGTGATCTGAAGATTCCTCCTGTTTGATCTGCACATGCAGACCAGGTGAGCTATAGGACACCGAGCAGTTTGACAGATTCATGTTTTCCTCTTTTATCTGGATTGGCAGAGAGTTAGGATGAGATGGAGAGTCACTCTGCTGGCTTCTTTTCTCCACCTCCAGTTGCATCTTTAGCTCCTCAACTAGTTTCTGCTCCTGCTCTAGCTTCCTCATTAGCTCCTCTATCTGACGCTCCTTCTCATGCAGCCGTTTGTCTTTTTCAGAGTCCTTCTCAGTGAACGTTGCATTTGTGGGGCCCTCTTCATATGGAGGTCCTTTTAAGGGGCTTGTGCAAAGGGCAGCATTAGACAAACTCTCTGGAACTGACTTTGCATGAATGTCTTTCATATTACTATCTTCAATTCCCAATTTGGAAACTTTGGAAGCTATGAGGGAAACAGGCGGTGTCAAGTGAATGTTTTCAGCCTGTGAGTTTGCTGCAGAGGTTCCTGACTCCATGGCAGCAATACGCTGGGTCTTAGTGCTCTCGAGATGCAGCTTCAGTCTCTCTATTAGATCTGTCTTAGTTCCGGAAACAGGCAGTGATCTGAGTTTCAGCTCCATTTTCAGCTCCGCAACCTGTAAATTGAGAATACGGTTCATCTTCAAGATGCTGAATGCTTTCTGTGGCGTGTATGGGACTGACAGAGCCAGGCGGCGTCACCTTCATGTCATCGATATTAGCTGGTAACTGATCCGATTTCGTGCTGGTATGGTGAAACTGCACAGGAGTCGATGGCGAGCTTCCTCTGAGCACAAGAGCCGAGCAGCTGTTCTGCATCTCAGCCGTGGATATGCTGCACCAAAATGGGAAACAAAGGGAGTGGGAAAGAAAGAGAGAAACCATTTTTCAGATGTCTCTCTGTGGAAAACTGCATGCAGAATGTGATGAGACAAAGATCGGCCGTGGTCAAGTGTGACAGATGACTTTGTAAAGAATGTACTGCTGAATGGCGCCATACTTTAGTGTGACAGGTACAACAGCCTGGCAGTTGTACTTCTGCTGCTGCTGGGTTAGGATCTGGAGCTGGAGGAACTGCTGCTGCTGCTGCAGGAGACGGGCGTAAGAGGAGTCCATTGGCATGCCACTGACTTCCTGCTTCTGGTCAGGGGGGATGTACTGATGATATTTGAGTTTTTTCACCCGTGGCTTGGGCTCTTTGTTCTTTTTGTTGCGGCTTTTGTCCGTGGCTAGCTTCGCCAAACTTTGCTGCAGAATATAACGAACAAAAACAGGTCAGACAAAGTTGCAGAACACCATGCAGATGGATATTTAATCTCTGAGTGAGCTAAGTCCAGTTCAGGAGGAATGGAGTTTGCGCTAGCAAAGTTAGACTGAATACTGTTTTTTTTAAATAGTTTTTAGTGTTAAAATAGAAGAATGCTCTGATGTGTCAAGACAGGATGAGAAAAAAGCTAGTAAAAAGATGACATATTGTTTTAACATTGTCTCTGAAAGTATATGAAAATGTCCTGGCATGCCTGCAAGTTTTGTTGAAGACAAGAAATCACATACTTGGAGTGAACTAAGCCAGTACGCAGCCTTCAATTTGTCAAATTTACTCCCCTTTCATTTCCTAAGGAAGTTAGTTCTTCTTGGAGATCACAGTACAACAGGATTTAGATAAATGCACACTTTTCGCATCACTCCTTTCGAGTTTTAGCTTTGTTTTTACAATTTCATTGAGAAAAACCAGCCTATAGTTGTCAGATTTAGACAACAATAGAACTAAAACATGTTAAATGTGTTGCTCTCTGACCTGCGTTTGACTTGACAGTTGATTATTTTCCCGCCCCTAAACTGCTGCGATTCTCGGTAAGATAAAAATCCAAGCTCTAACATTATCCGTCATTACATTTCCAAAAGAAACAAGGAAAAAAAAACCCAATAGACACAGGCAGTTAATCAAAGAAACACATGACTGTATACCAGAGGTCAGTGACATAACAGCTATTTTTGAACTAGATAAAAACCAATTTCAAAACACAATTGTTTTTACAGGAAACATGAGAAAGTCGGCTTACTTTCACAAGAACGTGGCCTGGCGAAATGCCTTGAACGACAGCGGCATTAGGCTGGTGAGCTTCCAGACTGCTCAGTTTCTCTGACGTGGAGACATCCGATGCTGACTGAGAGCGGCCTGGTGGAGAGAGCTGAGGAAAACCAGAGGCAGAGATCAGGAATAAGATGAGCTGCAACATCTGCTAACTATCCAGAATAACCAAACCATGCTTGATGAACTCTCCAAAAACAAAAACATGCACCACTTGTCCAAATAGTAATTAAAGTCTGATTAAAGTTGCATTTTCTTTTTCTCATCTGCAGTTTTTTTTTTCTTTTTTGAAAGTATTTATATCCCTTAAACATTTTCACATTTCGGCATCTTACCAAGTTCTTTTGGTCGAGAGAAAGGAGCTTGTTTTAAATAAATAATTCCTTAATATTTATGAAAAAAGTACTATTTGTAAGTTAAATAAACAGCCAGTGGAACAATACATTTTCCATATAATGTTATGTTAAAATGTGTTGTTCCACTGGCAGTTGTCACTTGTAACTAGTATTTTTTTCTTCATTATTAAGGAATTATTGACTTAAAACAATTAGTTTTGTTTCAATTCTAAAAAACGTTTTATTGATTTTGTTTTTTTGCAGAGTACTTTATCTTTTGTGAAATTTATGTGATAGACCTTTATAAAGTAGCACATCATTGTGAAGTGGAAGGTTAAAAATTAATTAAAAATCAGAAAATGTGACATGTATTTGGATCCAGTCCCCTAGTAATCAATTTTTTTAAAACTGCATTTTATTGGAGTTTCAGCTGCAGATGTCACGTTGGGCTGCTTCCTGTTCCTGTTGAAGAAAAGCATCTCCACGTCATGATGTCTGACACATTCTGCTGTTTAACCACACAATGTTAGTTTTATGTCACAAATTGTGCATGCAGGTCAAAGTTAGAATTGTTCTCCTCTGATCAGATTCTTACGTGTTATGTTGGGAAAAATATGAAATCCTAAAAGAATACACTGGTGTTTGTTGAGAAAATTAAAAAAAAAGAAAAGAAAATCTAGACTCTGCTTGGAAACACTTTTGCCACTGCTTTGTTGAAAGAGTTGTAAATTATGCTGATTTGTCCGCAACAATTTGTTTGATCACAGAGTTGAGGATATTTTTGTACCTGTGGTGGAGGGCTGAAGTCAGAGGAAGCATAAGAGACCTCGGTTTCCCTCGACTCCCGTGGGGAGGGTAAAGTTTGGGAAGGAGATAGTTGACTGTTGGCCTGTTGTGGTGATAAAGCATCACTGCTGTCCTCATCAAAGCTGTAAACATCTGGAACATGCGGTGTGGCTGAGTAATCCGCCTCACAATCTGTGTGATCAGCAGAGAGGTTTCAGAAATAAAGTCACTTAAGGACACAGTTGTAGAATTGGAGCATTTATATAGACAGTTAGATAAATATGGAGCTTTTTTAAGCTTGGACCACAGAGGTGGATAAAAGTCTGTCTGATAACGATCCTGACTTAAGTTTACATTTTGGTTGTCACTGCGTGAGTAATGCTAATGAAAGCTTACTGTTTATGACTTCTTCAACTCCAGAGTCGACAGGCAGGATCTTTTTCTCCACCAGCTCCATGGGTCCAGGTCGCTGGGCGATTTTCTCGTTGAGGTCATTGGCCAGTCTGGCCCTCTTCAGTCTCAACTGCGTCGCCTGTAGGGAGGGCTCCGCCTGCGTTTCTGATGAACAAAAAGAGGATGTTCACCTACGATCCGGGCATCATCAGTCAGTCTGATTTGTCACTGTGACTCAGAAGAGGCTCAGCTGGACCTCTCACACGCTCAGTCTACAGCAAAAACATTCAGATGGTTGCAGAATTGTTGAACAAGCAGTAATAAATGCAGACAGATGAATAACGGCCTTACTCATTCTTCTTATCCAAACACCATCACCCAGAAACAACACGCAGAGGGTTACCTTCTAGGATGTGCATACGGACCAATTCTGAGCGATCCGGTCTGCTGCTCAGTTTATGCTTTAGGAAAGTTCCAGTCTGGTTGAAAAAAAAAAAGAAGAAAAATGTGTCTTCTTAAATATTTTTTGAACATCAATAAAGTCACAGATGAACAAATTTATACCGTTGAGTTAAATACACATTAGAGACTTACCCTGGCTCGCTGTAGGCTGTGAATCTGTTTGTGGAAGGCAACTGGGCTTTTCAGAGCTGGAAAAATAATAAGAATACATAAAACTGTTTATGGGAATTTGATTGTAACTGAAAAGGCATTTGCTTTGCTAGTTAGCGAAGGGTTGCATATGTTCCTTTTGGCAGAAAACAGACTTTTTTGGAAGGAAGTTTATTATTTTTAGGGTTTAAAGTTGCTCTGACTGAGAGTAGAAACTCAGTTTTTTTTAATGCAGATGATAAAGCTTATAATAAAATTTGAAAGAGTTCTTTCATAATCTCTTTCCTGGCATCTTTATGTTTTTGTCTTTTCTGCTCTTTGCGAATGTGGCCTCAGCAAGGAAGAGCTTATGGGAGTAAAACAGGAAGCACCAGCTTTACTGACTCAAACAAAGAGATTACTCTGAGCAGGGAGTTTTACTCTTTGATCATTCTGGATAAACTCATCCTCCTTCAGAGGAGGACTGTGTCCCTGACCAGTCACCTCTGATATGACCGCCATTGTTTGCTTTAATGATAAACGGATCAGGGACTCTCCAAGGAATGTGTCATACACACACAGTAAAACACTCCTGCGTATTGCTCTGATTTCCATTCTTCATAAGAGGTTATGAAGAATCTTTTTAAATGTAGAGGCAGAGGAGATATTTACATAAACTGTGAACAAATTCTCCCTCCATATTTTTTGTGTCTTTGTATTGGTGAAGGAATCCATCCATCCATCATCATACACACTTATCCATAGTGGGATCATAAGGGGTACTGGTGCCAGCGGTCTACAAGTAACTAAATGTGTAAAAACATTTAGCTATGTCTAGGAAGAGGAAAATAACCCCCGCAGGAGGTCCATTTTATAATTGATGTGGGTTTGTGGTGTCAGAGAGGATCAGGCAAAGGTCCAAACAGAGCAAAACACCAAGAAGATGAAACGTCCATAAATGACAGGTGCTTCACTGTCTCAGCATCTGTTATATGAACAGATCCTGTAAAGAATAATCTGTCCTTTCAGGGTCAGATATCAGTAAGTCTTATGAGTACAGTGATAATGTGTCACATTTCATATGGGATATGCAGATATGTGCTGCTAAGTCACTCGGGTTTTTGTTTTTTCTATTGCAAGTTTTCGATTATAAAAGAGTGTAGCGTGCAAACGACTTTAAGGGTTGCCTCATTTAATAAATCCCTGTTCTGTAGGCAAGATAAGATCATTTTTGGGATTTCTTGGAAATAAATAGCAAACATTGCCATGTCAAAATCTGGAATAGCTCTTTAAATTTTGGATTCTGTTCATTTGTCAATGCCGGGCAATAAAACTACCTCACCAGGAGCAGATAAGGGGTAGCATTATGAAAAATACTCACGCGGCATGATGCCTTGCTCCACTAGCTGCTCTCGAGTTCTCCTCTGCTGCAGACAGTGCTGTAGGACTGCAGAAGAATGCAGAGGTTAAACATTTACCATTTAGAAACAACTCATCTGACTCATCTCACAACCATCTGTGAAACCTGGAGGACTTCAAATAAAGCAGAAATTGTTATTATTTCTCAATCACTTTGCTTCCCTGAAAGCCAAACACCAAACTAAGCTCATAACCACAGATATTCTGTTCAGTTCCTGTATGGTCTGAGTTACGGGGGGGTATCACGGTTAGCTCCACATTGCCTTGGAGTTCTCCTAAAGAAAGCCAATGTTTGAGTGAGTTCTGCAAATGTTATAAAGGCACAATTAAAACAGGGAATAACATTCTGTTCTCCCTGTTTTCCTGATTCAAGATTTGAGAAGAAGTCTGGTTTGTTGAGTGATTTTCTTGACTCTTAGATTGAAGCTCAACATGAAGTTTTTGGATGCATCTTCTGTGTTGTACAAAAATGTAAACAGTAGTAGTTTAAACATTTACAAACAAGAAAGCGTGGACTTGTTTTTTTCAGCGGAGCAACACATAAGGAAAAAAAAAATTGCTGAGAAGGTTAGGGGGTGATGGTGACGCATGAGGCCATGGCCCTTATCGTCATCGCTGTAGTGAAGCGAACCCAGCTTAGCCGGATTTGCTCAGTGGCCTGGGAGAAACAGTTCCCCCTCACACACAAACACACACAACATGGACCTACTCAACTCCCCTGGGAAAGACGCCGGGTCCGAACAGGACTCTGTGACTCACTCAAGCAAAAATAAACGGGGCAGCTGTGAGAACAAGGCCTGGGAACCATGACATTTTTGGGGATATTTAAGGGGGTGGGATCGCTGGTTTACTGTAGAGTTGGGGGGGATGTTTGCCGACTTTGACTTTTGGGCAAGGGAACGCAGAGTGACAAGAGCTGAGGCAAAGGATGGAAGACTGTGCCAACTCTTCCAGCAGGACATCATCTTCAGAAGAGAGAACAAACTGTGCCTTCTCTGACTGTTGTGTTTTCTATTACCAACCCAGGCCAATGGGGCTTTGAATCCAGGAGATTCAAACAGAGACAACATCAGTTTCTCTCAATATTTGTGACTCAAAAGGAATGCCACAGGCAGTCCATTTTATTAGTGTACACAACTGCATATCAATAGCACGAAAAGCTGCCTGCAAGCACCATGGGAGAGCACTGGCTTTAATTTGAGCATCACCATGAGGGTACGGCTCCTGCCTGCGGTCCTCCTCATTGTGTCATCTTGTGTTGAGTATGAACCCTGGCTAACCCTTCCATGATGCAAACTGGCTCCTGCTCACCAGTAAAGCAAAAACAGAGGTTATAAAGAAACGCAGAGAAGGGGCTCTGCTGAAATCCCTCGCTGCTGATGTAATCTCTAATCACAGACTCGTGTTGTTCTCAGCAAATCACTTCTGGAGTTCTCCCATCAGTCTCTTTTAAATTGACCCCGCCCCCGCATACCCTTTTTCTGAAACTGCACAAAAAAAAAAAAAAAAAAAAAATACATTGTCTGAAATAGTGGATTTTAGTTTATGAACAAGTTGACACTCGTGTATGTACTCATGTACTTTGTTGTTGTACATACAAAGGAACAACATTATATTAGCAAAGATTCTGGGATTTATAATTACAAATCCTTAATTAACAGCTACAAAAAATTATATTAACGATTTTATTCCACTTCACAGATTATTATGTTCAATAACCTGTGAAGAGATTAGTATTTTTTTGAACATATACTGTCCTTTATGCTGGACAAAATGTGCTTAGAACTTGAAATATGTATGTGAAAAATTAATAATACTTTGTATTAAGTAAAAGGAAGCACAAGAGTCACCTTGTTAGAACAACAAGGTGACTTTTAAAAGTACCCGTGACACATGATAAAGGAAAGTAATAAAAAGTTCGAGTACAAACAACCATTAATAATGTTCCAGTTTTTATTAATCAAACAAATGGGGTTTTAGCCCTGATTAAAAGGAACTCAATGGTTCAGCATTTTTTTCCAGTCATAAATTCAACACTTCATCCTTTATATGTATATTTTTCCTTAGTTGTGAATTCATTGTTAAAAATATTTAGCTGTCAGATTTTTATTTTCTTGACCCGGTTAGATCTGATCTAAGGCTCATTAGCCGTTCCTCTGTGATTTATACTAAATATGAACAAAAAATGCAAATGAGCAGTATGTTACTTATGATAGTTAAGGGTAATTTTTGCTAATTACTTTTGTACATTTTATTCAATGTCAGCATAGAAAAGTTTTTTTAGTCCCTTCAGAGAAATTACACAAAGGGCCTCATTGTATCAAAGTAGCTACACACTTTTACTCTGTAAAGTTTTTATAATATACCATTTTTATGGAGTAGAACAGACAGCAACAATGTTTTTTAGGATGCAAGGAGTGACAGAGCTCTGCATTAAAGTTATATTAAGTTGCTTATTTGCAAGTATACCACAAAATCTCACACTGACAAAAACTACTCTTGCCTGGCTGTCCATTGTAGCAACCATGATGCAATGCAACTTTGAAATACATAGTAAGTTATTTTACTCTCCATAAATTATCATAACTATTCTCACCCTGAATTTTAGGTTTTAACATCACCTAAATGAAATGAGGATGTAGCTGTTTAGTTCTTGTTTTTATCCTTCTAACTTAATAATACATAATTTAGTTCAGTTCAATGTAATTTCAATGGAAATTAAGGAAACGTTCACGGTTGTGAGAAAACATAATAGGTTAGCTTTAGTTTGTGACAATACAATCTGCAAAGAAAAGTTTCCTGTTGACATGATATGAAGACATAATAACTAAATTAGAAAGTACAAATCTTCCTCACGATTTTTAGGGAAAAAAAGTTTTGCTATTTAACGTGTCACAATGGTGAAATTCATCTCAGTATGGGGTTGAAAAGCTACTGATAATATGTTCACTTCACAGGTGTTTAAATGGGATAAAAATGTTCAATGAATCGCATCAGCAACACTTCTGCTCTGTTTTGTTCTGTTGCTCCAAGCTGAATTTTAAGCAAGGTCAACAGCCAACCAGGAAGATTAGAAATATGCAAATAATGAGCAGAATCTTGATCTGCTGCATATCTGGGATTTGCTCTTCCTTTGTAAGTAGCACACAGTGTGCATGTACTTGGGACATTTGTCTTTTCTGTGTTGGCACAAAAAGTTTAACACAAGGGATACTTAAAAATAACATCCTGCCTAACAACAATAACAGCAATAACAAAAACAATATAGATAAATAAAGAAAAACACAATACATAAGGAAGAAAACACACCTGATTTGAATTTCCCCCTGCAAATGGAGGGGCTCTCCACATCCAGGCAAGCCATGGAGGACAGTTCTGGTTTGACTGGTGGCCAGCTCTGGAGTCCCATGGAGCGATGAGACCAGCGCAGATCCAGCAGCAGTTACGGAGAAGGAGAGAAAACAACGCTCCTAGAGGCCAACATGTGGTTCGTTGACTCTCCTGTCTCTCTGTTGGCCTCAGCGGGGAAAGTTTGTGTCTGTGTGTGTAAGAGTGTATGAGCGAAGAATCAACGTCAGGAGGAGGGAACACAGGACTGCATGAATTAACCCTTAGTTGGTCAGGTTGGTCTATCCTCACTGAGCTATTACAGGAAAAGCAAAGCAACTTTTAATAATTTATAGGATGAGGTAATGATTACTGTTTCAGGAAGTTCTCTTTGCAGGGGACAAAAACACTTTATGGCTAACTAACAGAAACTGGAATATTTAAACTTGTTTAGCATTAAAGAAAAACCACTCGGTCCTGAGGGAGAGAAGAACTTTCAAGTCTTTCCTCATTTATATTTTGTGTCAAGGGAGCCAGACTTGTTTTAATCTTTGACACTGGACTTGAAATATTATCTTTGGGAATTTTTTTTAACCATTTCCTTATTTTCTGTTCATTAAATAATTTCTAGATAAAGATATTTTATTCGAATGTACCTGCAGTGCCAGTTAGAGTATGTTGGTTGGCTCCCCTAGTGAAGGTGTTTAAAAAGACCTAAAAGAGAGAGGAGAGAGACATCCAACTCATGAAAATGTTTAGTGCAGGGAAACAAACCAAATGTCTTTTTAAACAGAATTATACCAGTCTGTAGTTATTGTTACTCTAACAACTGATAAAAATAAATGCCTAAAATTCTAATTCAGTTTTGAATTGATCAGAGTTTCTACAAATGTTTTAGTTTTTTTAATTCATGCATTTCATTTTCACTGTGGTTTAAATAACGACATTGCGGAAAGGGGAATTTTTTTGAAGGACCATAATTTATCTTGCCACTACACATAGTAAGGACCGTAATATACAGCAATATACAGCAATATACAGAAATTTCTAATTTAATTACCTTGTGCATATATGAATTTGATTGTAGTTATAAACAAATATTGTCAAATTCAGTTTATTAAGTCATCTGGTTAAATGTAGGAACCTTTTTTGACAACCAGGTGCTGTCCTATTAGTAAACAGGGTTTCTAAAGTACTACAGTTTCTACAGTAAGTCCTGAAAGAAGGTGTACCATACCAGTTTAATAAGCAAATAATTAATTTCTTAAAGTGGAATTATTTTTTCTTAGTAAAACATTGGAACAAAATGTCCAGTGCTGAATCATGGTGTTGATTGGAAGAGGAATTCACTTGAAAAGAGCATTGCTTTTCTCTAGACAAAAACATTTACAGCAATGCTCTTTTATATTTAGGTTGTTCTGGAAATCTGAAAATTTAACAATAGAACATAAAAGATTTCTAAAGAAAGACACCAGAAGAGTAAAAAAAGGACAAATCAACTAATTGATAGTTGCACTCCAAATCACTTTATATTAATGTTATATCATAAGATAAAAATACTCTTAAGGTGGTTTGAGACAAACTCACTGCATGACATATTTACAAATACATAAAAAGTAAATCTGGAGACATATTTGATGCTCAAAGTCCTCCATAGTTCATCTGCTTCAAGAGAAGTGCCTGAAGAAGTGCATGCTGGGAAGACCAGGCTGCTGTGTTTGGCATTAATAATTTTCTTTTGTAAATTGAGAAGTATGCTTGTCAAACTGTGTGGGAAGTGGGGAAATATTGGAGTTGATGGAGGAAAAGCAGATTGGGACAGGCAAGATGTTGTGACAGCCCACCACTGGGACTTAATAATGGTGAACAGCGAGTCTGAAAAATATGGGAGAGCAGTGGGAGGGGGTTTGAACTGTGGAAAAACATCTCCAGTATTTCACTTATTACCAACAGGTCTCCTGAGCTTCACATTCATAAGTGGACAAGCCAAAGAAACAAAACAAGACATCGGAATACTTTGTCACAAAGTTGCAGTTACGTCTTCTTTCCGGATTGCTGTACGCCACAAGTCTTTACACTAGTGTGGAACGGCAGAAAACATCTATCATCCAAAGAAATAATATTCTACTCAGGTCATAATTTTGATTGGATATATTGACTGAGGTGTGGATAATCAGTCAAAACAATGATCTAAACTTGATTTTATGAGCAGGTGATGATCAGTCAAGTTCATCTTTTTGATAAATTACCCACAGCTCAAAATCTTTCAAACATACACAATTTTATGACTGACAGGTAATGTAATCTTAACTTAATGACTATGATACTTATCTTATGTGTTTCCTATCAGTCACATATTTTCACTGACATATGGTTTCATAAATACTCATTTAAAGAAGATTGAGTTTCAGGGTTTCTGGCTGGTACCTTTAATTTGATTTATGATGCAGAGTTGTGCTGCAAAACTCAGCAAAAAACTGTTTATCCATTGGAGTGTTTGGATTTCCCGAGTGCCAAGTACAGCATCATATCTTTTAAGACTTTGTTTATGCACCAGCTTAGTTCATGAAAACACTGTTAGAACAATGTACCTCTGCCCAAACTGGAATGCTTGGCTGATTTCACTTTCATAATCAAAATTCAATGTTGATTGTTTTCTGTCCATCAACATTCAATGTATAACATGCAATCACTGTAACAGATGGAATCAATAAGCAAATAATTCAAAACAACTGTATTTTTAACTCACCAAAAAGGTTGAAGGTACAACTGTAAAAACGGGAAGACATTTAGACTATAATTCAAAATTTCCAGTGTTGTTATGTGAGAAGATGAACTTTCCTTTAAACTTTCCTTCGTGGTGAAACTCGTAGGGAGAGAGGCTAAGGTTGTCCGGAGCTATCTCGATAGTCAAGGATATACTGACTGATTACTCTCAAATTCTGCATTATGCTGAGGTACAGCTGCCTCTGACTTTACATTTTCTTCACAGGAGTTACATATATTTTACCACTTGCTTGACCTTTGTTAAGCGGAAACATTAACCCGATGTTCTTGCTTACTATATTCAGTCTCATCATATTGGGTTAAACTCTCTCTCCCAGTTAGGTCAATTTAAGGAGGTACATATGTGCTTAACTATATGTCCTAAGAGCTGTATATTTATATATCCTTTTATTTGATGATTTTATTATTTTTTTTATCAATCATATTTTGAAAGAACAATAATACATTTTGGTTTTCTCCCAAAGTTTTAACATGAAATAAATGTTGCTTTGTTTTTTTCTTGTGTGATGTCACACCAGATTATTGGAATTCAAACATTTTCCAACAGAGACACAAAACTGCTTTGACTGATTTTGTATTTGCGGATGTTATCTGATCATCCAGTCAGCTTCATTTCCCTGCAACTTTAGCTTGATGCACTTCAGTGTCCTCTGTTTCCTTTCTTTGTTGAGCATTTGAAGCATCACTTCGTTCTGTGCTATTCAGATATTAAACATTGCTCACTTAAGAAAGGGTTTGACTTGTTAGGTTACAGCTGATTGAACTTTAAGAAGCCAAACTCACTTAATATCGTTTTATACAGTCGCCCCTGTTTCATGACCTAATGCATGTCTGTCTTAGTATTTTTATTAATCCCAGTTAATAACATTGTACATAGTAAAACCCCTAAAATTCAGCAAAACTTGTTTATTACACTCTGAAAAAGCAATATATTTTCAAATGATAAAAATAGCAAATTTCCATGACACACTAACACATAAAAATATGCATGAGAAAACTTTCTATTGAGGTTATCTTCAATGCTGATGTCAGAGCGTCGCCATGTAGTTATGCTGTTATAACTGTTGTAATAGCACAAAAATCAACTGCAGGTTGTTGAGATCTCAACAACCTGATCTAGACTGGTTGAAAATAAACACTTTCTTAAAGAGAAAAAATTTATTTTCTTGCTTTGAATACAGTCTCAGTGAAGTTTACAGAGCCCCCTAGGGGACATGGGGAAACATTTTTCTTTTGCGTTGCCTCGCAAAACCTTTTGGATTCCCACATAATACATTTTACATTCCCTCCCTTGCATTGAGAAAGCGGTTCATTTTTACAGAGCCCCCTGTGGGACATGGGAAAAAAAATTATTTTGCGTTCCCTCGCAATAAGCTCCATAGAAGTTAAATTAAGTAAAAATTTTCTAGAGTACTTTGAAGGCTTTAGAAGTGAGGCTTTCCTCTTGTTACAGTCTGCAGACAGGCTCATGGTCAGGTCAGGTAGAAATTAACAGCAGACTCATCCATCTGGCCCAGTTTTCAGTCCACACATCTTTTCCTACAAAACACAACATCTTAGATTCTTTGCTGACTTTTTTGCTGAAAGAGCTGTCAGGAGGAATCTCTTGAAGTCCAGCAAAAGACACATTACAGGTGGCCAAGATGCCAGTAGGCACAACTTCTTGCACAACACACACATTACAGTTGATGACTCTACCTTCTCAAAGAGGCACATTTCATATTATACCTGGGTCCAAGTTGATCATTGCAAACACAAGTTGAAATATTGCTGACTGAAACAACCGAGCATCAGTCTTTATTTATACACATAATGAAAGATGTTTGAGGTTCCAAGGCAGCCACTAGCATCAAATTCCATGCAGGCCGGTGCAGATGGTGGGAAAGCCAGAGGGAAATCCCTGTAGGCTTCCAGTTTTCCTTTGAAGCTGTGCTACAAGCAGCAGCCACAAGGGGCTAAAAACGGCTGAGCTTTGGCCACATCAAGTCGATACAAAAAAATAAAAACAGCATGTTGTACAGTATTCCCAAGGAGTTCAGCCAGCTGCTGCAGAGAGACCCTGCATTTGATTAAAGTTTGCACTTTCCTCTCGAAGATTACAACAGTGGCAGGATTATCACTTAGATTCCATCCAATGTTTTAGCAAAGGCAAGTATGGATGCTGTCAGCAAATTAGAGGAGGAAGGTTCTTGTCAACTGGGGTTTTTTGCTTGTTTTGCATGTTCTCTCTCTGTCTCCTCTCTCTGTCTCCCTCCCTCTCTCCCTTGCTTTCTCAGTAATGATATTCCTTTTGGTGCTGGTTTATTCTTTTGTTTATCTGCCTGTATTTTGTAAAGAAGCAAAGAGGTCAGTGTTTCACTGGACTTCCAATTGGTCCAATTGGTCCAATATAGGACATTGGTGACACACAGCTACAACAGTTCTGATCAAATCTGCCATTGGTGTAAATAAACTGAAGTAGAAGAAGGAAGCATTAGCTTCCATGTATATTTTCAGGATTTATATACTAACACAAAGTAGAGTATACCTTAAGAAATGGAACACAATAATACATCTGAATAGATGACATTGAGTGACATGAAAGTTAACTTAAGAAGACAAATAAGTTTCTCCTTTGATTTAAAAAGAAAAGTACCAATTTTTTTCAAACTTAATTTTTAACAATAATGTCCCAGGCCTAGATAGAACAGCTATATTCATGCTGAGATTAAGTTACACTGAGATAGAGGTCACTTTCAAAGGATGGACTGGATTTTATTTAGGAAAATAAAAATAAAAGAGGTTTGAAACATTTGCTGTGCACTCTTTTGAGATTGTCTATGTTGAAAAAGTAATAGACTATCTTTCATTTTTCATCTAGTTGACATTTGTGTGTTACTTTGTGTTACATGGTTGCATAAAATCCCAATAAAACACATTAAAGTTTGTGGTTGAAACCAAATATAAAAAAGTTCAAGTGGTTTGAACACTTTCTATTGTGCTGGAAAACAGTTTAACATTAGTTGACTGGATTGGAACAAAACAATTTAAATGTGTTGAAAGAATTATGTGCAACACTGCAAATAATCAGGCTAACAATATTTAAGTGCCACTTATAAATAGTTACTCCTTTATAAGAAAGGAAAAGCACACCACATTAACTCCACTCTTTATAGCAGGGATACATTCAAAGGCTAAAAATAGCTGAATGTGCAGCCATTAGCCAAAGTGGACTTTTAGATGAGGGTAAAAAAAATGTCTGGGTCTTGAGTTTTAACAGTATCTCCATAATCTTAACATCATGAACAAAAAAAGTTAACAGCACAAAAGGGTGTGTGGCTCCGTCACACTTCCCCTCCAACATTCCCTGATTTCAACAACCGTAACTTTCCCATTAGTGCAATTATCCTTCTAGTGACTACGACTCAGAGTTGCTTCACATTACATAAACTCTCCTCTTGTTCCCTTCATTCAACCCAGTCAGAAGTGTGCTTGGCAGGGGGTACGTTGGAGGCCAAGCATAGATAAAAATAACCCGTTGTTTGCTCACCGGTATGCTGTAACTCGCGGTGTTGTTGTGGGAGCCAGACCGGGTCTTTGTGGTCTCTGTGATTCCCTGAAATATGAGAGCAACATACATGTGAAGACAAAAGCTTCCCCAAAAGCTGCCAGGATTGGATTACAATTCATTCTTAAGACTATGAAGAAGTTATAAACCACCTATAATTTAATCATTCTTTGTATTAAGAAGCTACACATTCTTGTAGTTTTTTAAAGTTGTCTTGATCAAACAATCTTCCATCCCCTCCTTGAGCCTGTCCATGGCAATACACAGAGTAATTAAAAACTAAATCAAGTGAAAGAGCAGTCAGGTCAAAGTAAACTATCTTTAGCAGATTAACTACAAATTAACTTTCTAAAACATTTTCAAACAAGTGCACTAAAAAAAACAGTGATACTTTATCTTTATTTTATCCACTATCAAAGCAACAAAATGGGGAAAAATATTTCTATCGCCCCAAGTTTACCTTACAGTAACAGTTAAATTTTATTTAATTTTTTTAAAAGGCTGAAGGTATCTCAATTTATAAACTGTAAAAAAATCTGGCTTTGATTTTAAATAACAGACAATCTATCAAATTTCAAGTCACCTCATGTTGTAACTTGCTGTATTCGTGTATGCAGTCATACTCCTTAGCATGTGTCTAAACACACTAGAGCACAAACCTTGGATTTTTCCCAAGATCTTTTTTAAGCCTACTTTTTTTTTCTCCTGAACTCTCCATCAACACTACCAACTGGTATGCAAACCATTTTTTTTTCAAGATTTTATCCCCAGAAAAAGATCAGGAACAATATTTGTTCATCGGAATAACAGGTAAGAATAACAGTGTAGCACTAGCTTCAGCCTCCAGAGAGAGACTGACAGAACAACAGGCCGTAAGGACACAGTCCAGACTAGAGGGAGGCATTAGGCACTCTATAAATGCCAGAATCATAACGTGTGCACCGCTGGTTTCAGTCGGGCAATGGCTGTCACACTCAGCATGCTGAAGGCAATGAAAAGTAAAGTGAAAGATAAAGTTTTCCAAAGTAAAACACAACAATTTTTTCTTGATAGATTGTTCACATAAATATTGCATGAAACCTTAATGGACAGAATATTATTCTCCCTCGATTCATCCAATGCCATCTCCCGGGAACCCATTTACTTCCTGACTATTCTATGGGAAACCGTGAGGTTACCCTGATTACAGACATTTCCTTCCTCCACCATTCAGAGCAATGCCTGGAATTACTGCACTATTTGCTCAGGCCTGGAGCAGTAAACTGTGGATCCCACACCCACATGGCACATGCATGCATCAGGGGTCACGCAGGTCGTGGGTTCCTGGGAGAGTTCTTCTTAATCCAGACAGAAATAAAAATATTATTCCACACGAGAGACATTATGTTGTTAGACAATCTGACCAGGTTATTTGGTGGCATTTCACTGGGTTATGTTTGGCTGGAACCAGTGATGAACTGGATTCAGTTTGCCAGTCTGGACATGAGTTCCTTGCTGCTGTCACCAAATGCTGGAGAGTACCTCTGGCAGCTTTAATTTTACAGAAACATTCATACCCCTGAAACCTCTCCTTATGTTTTCATGTTGGAAAAATAAACCTCAGTGTGTTCTATTGGGCTTTTTATTGGCATAGACCAACATTAATTATGGTATAATTATGAGATGAGCGCAAAGGAAACGTTATTGTAAATCTGAGAAATGTGATGCATGTTTGTAATCAGGACCCCTGAGCCAACACGTTGTATAATCAACTTTAAATGCAATTAAAACTAGAAATCGGTCGGTGTCTACATCTGCCAGCTTTGCCCATCTAAAGACTGGAAATGTTTGTCCATTCTTCTTTCAAAAATAGCTCAAAGATTGTGAGAGTGGATGGAGAACATCTGTGTGTATCAATAGTCATGTTCGGCAGCAGATTAATATTTAGATTTACGTCTGTTTGTTGACTTTGCTTCATTCACCTTCCATGTCCCTCCTGAATAAAAGCGTCTGCGCAGCATGGTGCTTTATCCACCATATTTATATAATGATGGGTGTTACTTTTCCAACACACTGCCTCGTCTAATCTATAATTGACGGAGGATTTTATGTACCACTGTAAAAACTTCTGGTATTAAACTTCTGTGTTTTAAAAGCGAATACATCTGGACTTCTGCATTATAACAACAGGAACCAGAAGAGGGCACTAAAGGCTTGTGTTTTACTTTGTGCATGAAATGCAACCACTGCAAGAAGAACAAGAAGCTTATTTTGTGCACTTGTTTCTGCATGCAGTGATGTGCAGCAAATGATTTAGAGACTGTACACAATAAGCCAACTCTGTCCAAAAACTACCTATAATAAATATAATTTCTTTTACTCAAATAAGGTAAATTTGCTGCCGTAAACCAAACAGATCTGCTCAGGAAAGGATGGCGACATTTATTAATTTTCCTGTTAAACAATTTAATGTTCCAATTAGATGAGAAATATATTTTTTAAATGTAAATGATCAAACTGTCCTGCCATGTTCTGCCATGAAATGAGTGCATACCACGAATCCCAGATTTCTGAATCACACTGCCATCTAGAGAGATGATGTTGCCATTGACACATTTAGCAATGTTGCAGCTCTGCAAATGACTTCTTTTTCTATCCAATCAGTGTCGGGCTGGATAAGGGGGAAGGTAGCTATTATTGTTGACCTTTTTTGTACTAAAGAGGCATAAGCGTCCCTCACACATGCACATAATGATTCCAGAAAGCCTGCAGTAAGAAATGATGTTTCTGAGAGGCTATATATGGAGTGAAACCATAAAAAAGCTGCAGAAAATGTTACTAATTTGCAAAAAAAAAAAAAAAAAATGAGCAGAAAAGGCTATTTCTTTATTCCATTTAAAAATAGAGTAGAATGATTTATTTTACCTGATGCATAGGAAAAGATATAAACCAGACAATTGAAAAAACGAGATGACATGACTAAAAAGCTTTCACGTGTCATTGTTTGTTGTTCCTAAAACAAATAGCTTTTTCCTACAACAAAAAGTGTCATAAAGAAGCTGCTTATCTAAAAAAAAACTACCTCTGGAGAGTTTGTCTGCCTCTAGAAATGCTCAAACATTCTTCCACAAAACCAGATATCGCAAGCAAAAGACTATCATGGAAAAATAAACTTAAAAAAAAAGCAAATAAAAGCACCTCTTCAAAAATGAAGTCAACACATGAGCCAGAAATCTGAACACATGCACACGGAAGCGCTAAAGTGTTTATGAGCAATAGCTTACTACTTGGCTCTGTTGAATCCAGTAGGTTAAAATTAAACCTGAAGTGTTGCTTCTGCACCACACAGTGATAATTCTGACATCTTTGAAGTCCATATGCCCTCCATCAGCTCTGCCCCAAATATGGAGCCGTATAAAAAAGCTACAGGACTGTGATAATATTAGTCAGCGAGGGTAGGGGGTGTTGTCTGCTATGAAATGCCAAGCAAAATTAAAATTACACTTTCTGAACACAATTACATATATATATATATATATATATATATATATATATATATATATATATATATATATATATATATATATATATATATATATATATATATATATATATATATATATATATATATATAGCTGTGGCTCCCTTCCTTGTGACCTCATCAAGGTCGCCATTTGCTTGTGGTATACCGAGGTACTTATAACTGTCCTCTATGTCTGCTATTGTTCCTTCTGGGAGTGAGACCCCGTCTTTGAGGATGACCAGCCGACCACACTTCTCTGGTCCGAATGACATCCCAATGTCTGTGCTGTAGATCCTGGTGGTGTGGATCAGTGAGTCGATGTCTCACTGATCCACAAGCTAACTTGTCTCCTCACACTTGGAGACAAGTTAGCGTTCTTTAATTTTATGTTTAAATGTTATGCTTGAAAATATCCATAAAAAAATGGCAGTATGACTTAAAGGAACTTATGAAACCAGGCGAGTATTATATTTTATCTTTTAGTAGGACTGGGGCAATCAACACAAGAAAACAGCAGAGTTTCTTTTCCCAGCACATTTAAAAAAGAAAGAAAAATAAATAAAAAACAAATTTCAGCAAAATCCATCAAGTATATTTGCTCTTGCTCTTCGGGGTTGTGGTTGCAAGGGCAGCGGTTGAAAGGAGAGCCTTGCGGACGTCCTCACACTTTGAGGGTACGCAAACAAGCCGAGAGACATAATCTCTCCAGTGCGTCCATCACATTGTTTTTGAGAAGTCCTTCAAGCAGAGAAGCAAATAAACACTGAATATACAGTATAGTCTAACAGAGAAATTCATAAATCTCAGCACAAAACATGCAGGCAAAAGCAAAAACAAAACACTAGGAATTGTTTCAAGCAATTCCATCCCTATTTTTCATGTTACCAATTTATATTTACATATTTGCCTTTGGTTTATAGATGTCATAATTACCTATTAGGTTGCAACAATAAACCAACAATGAAAAAAACAAACACTCATAGTACAGTAGAGTTTTTTGGAAGATGCTGTCATCTACTGTAACACGTGGCCATAACAATCCAAATGTCACTTTCAGTTACAAAAGTCCAACATGTAAAAAAACAACTTTGTTTAAAATATGAATTAAGTATATAGTTTAAAGAAGGTTTTACT
Organism: Poeciliopsis prolifica; assembly: GCF_027474105.1. Taxonomy (NCBI): domain Eukaryota; kingdom Metazoa; phylum Chordata; class Actinopteri; order Cyprinodontiformes; family Poeciliidae; genus Poeciliopsis; species Poeciliopsis prolifica. Next base: position 1,561,182 of record NW_026562452.1, on the reverse strand, counting down.
TGGTTTGTTGGTTAAAAACAACAGTGGTCCACAATTTTGACACATTCATAAAGGCAGACCTGCAGTTCAATAATGTTTGGAAGTTTTGATGTCAAATATAATTGTGACCAAGTTTCAGTCATGGATTTAGATACAAGTCAGCTCCAGTTTCAACAACAATAAATATTTATGAAAATAGAATTCATCAACCCAAAATACACTGTAACACACAACATTAAGTTTTTTATTTAGATAATTAGGAGTAAAATGAATGCCTACATTTGCTTATGCTATTTAATTCAATTCATAAATATTTTATTGATTCCAAAGAAAAATTAAGTAATAATATCACTTTATTGCAATAGAAGAGAAGTTTAACTTGACTTTGTTTAAATCAATGTTGTGGTTTAAACAAAACCACAACAGTGACCAACCTAAAAAATAAACAGCGTCCAATAAAGTTTATTAAACTTTAAGTTTAATAAGTCTATTAAACTTATTAAAGTTTATTAAACTTTATTGGACGTTTAATAAACACTAATGGGGCAGTCAGAATTTTTCCCAACAGAGGTCAAATTTAGCCTCAATTTGATGTGAGTAACCCAGCCAAGTTCCTGCTCTGTGTGTGTTTGCTGGCCAGCCAAATCCTCTCAAAGCGTGTGTGTTAGTTTGTGTTTGGGGGAGAGGGATCAGTTTTGCTCCAGTAAAATGTGTGTGCTCAATAAACCGGCTGATCAAAGAACAGTGCTTCACGTTACACTGAGCAGGTGAGCCCTGCAGTTGGAGTTCTCACTGATATTCTCTTCTGTTTTTGAGACAGAAATCTCAAAATCTCAAAAAAGCAGAATCAATCATCATCACGGGAAAACAGGAAAACTTGATGCTCAAATTCTACAGGTTACGTTATTTGTCTTTCTCAAATTAATGTCTGTTTTTCTGTTTGGTAACCTTTCCTTTGTGCTCAAGTTGGTTCTTACTCTTGGACATAGACACTGAAATCCCCCTAAAGTAGCCAAAAAAAACCCCCACACAAACACTGTGCAAATAATGGCCATGTGGAGGGCTCATCTGGGAATATGTTGGACGACACTCAGACGTTATGCTACAGTTGAGCCTCAACTCTCTGGAATATCTGCCAAGATTGGCAGCCCAATTCTGGATATCTCTGCTGCGACAGGTCCTCCCCCACCCCTTCGAACAGCTAACATCCACAGTACCAAAAAGCAAATGCCTTCACTCCCGCCTCCTCTCCCTGCCTCCAAAGACCTACATATCTGGGTCTCCTCACACATAGTGCATCGCCTGGAGCAAAAATGTTTTTGAAAGACAAGGTGACTAGTCAATGACATCTGAAAATAACCACCTCCAGCTGTGATCCTTAAAATGGGAGAGCAATTCTTCACAGTAAGGGTACAGGTCTTTCTTTTCATGTTCTTCTGAACTTACACGTGTGTCGATTGGTTCCCGCCTGGGGTGCCTGCCCGCCTGCCGGGTGGCACGGAAGATGCAAAGTTTTAGTTTTTTTTCTTTGTCTATGTAAAATCATACCTAACATTTAAACAATAAGAAGTTAAAGTTACTAAGAACCACAATGAACATTTGACAAATTGCCAAATGTTATAAAATTGTGGGAAATAATGGGTTTCTGTAGAGTATATGTATGTGGGAGGGGGAAAAAGCTGAATGCTGCTTTTGTAGTAAAAAATCAATCAGCCACACAATCTCCAAAATCAATCTGAAGGATTTATTCTTCACCTTTCCACTGAATGATCTCATTGACAAAAGAAGAATGACAAAAATTCAACATATCACAAAAGATTAGAAATGGGGATAAATCAATGTCTAAATACATCAATAATTTAATATTAATATAATATAATATAATATAATATAATATAATATAATATAATATAATATAATATAATATAATATAATATAATATAATATAATATAATATAATATAATATAATATAATATAATATGGAGCAGAGGGACTTCATTACCAATATAATTAAGAAATAAATGTACTACTAATCCACTAAGTGAAGGTTTGCTCTCCTATGGTTCAGTGTAGAGCCTGGAGAAAAGAAACCCTTGTAGGTGAAAGGTCAAGTGAAAAAGGACACTTTTGCACTTTCTGAAAAAGTGTTCTGTATCAGAAAGGACACTTTCTGAAGTTAAAAAGAACAAACCTTGTTTAAACTCATTGGTTTTTCCAATACGTAGACCATTAGGGAGACTTATTGGGAAACTCAGATATGTTTCAATGTTATAAGAAACACAGTTTTTTTTGTGTAATACATTTTATTTTGCCACATAAATTTTTGCCATAATATATGCCAATTCTATTCTTGAAAAAACATTGAAACCATTTAAAAAGAAAGTTAGCTTCCATCAAAAGAAAGTTAAACAAAATGTCTTTGTTCAATATGATTTAGTGAAATTCTACTTATTTTGATTGCTCTGATTCAGCACAATGTCTCAAAATACCTTATACGAAAAAAACCAGCTTCCAAGTATAAATATTCAAATTAGGTCCCAATTTAATCCAAATCAGTCCAGTTCATTCCAATGCAATCCAATTCCAACATGTCACAATGTCATGCCAATTGGTAAAACAATATCTATTAAATGAAGTTGCATTGAATTGTTGTCACACTAGGAATCCTTAATCCTTTTGGTTCCAAAATAGAACAGAACATGTAGACATAAAAATGGATCTATGAAAGTCTGATGTTTGAGGTTATGCTCTTGAATGCAGGAATGGCTGATAATATTTAAAAACAGAAAGCTAACGATGTTTTCTTTTTTTTAAGATTACTACAAAAATATTTTGGTTTAAGCTTGTTCATTAACTACATAAAAGCTTACCAACTTTTATTTTTGAAGTTTTCCTCTTAACCTTTCTGTAAACCCTTGAAATGTCACTGTATACAAAATGTTGTCTGTAGAGGAACCCTTAAATTGAAGACGGTCAGTTTGCCCTGGAGAAAAAGCTGCATTCCTAGTGAAATATGAAGTTGCCCTTTTGCTTGACTAATTGAATTTGAGTCAGTTTCAAATTTCTCACTTCACTCTGAAGAATACCTGCTTGGGTTTTTCACAGACACAAACGACTCACTTTGGCAGACTACATCAAGTATTTTAAACCGGGGCGAACTTGTATAATAGCTCAATCTGCCGTGATAAATGACGTGTTTTAAATGATTTGCAAGTGAGTTTGCAACAAAGTAGGACAACTGCATTCAGAAGGAAAACTGCCTCTGCTGTATGCATGATGACTGGAACAGCCAGACACGCTTCAACTCCCACTGGTCAGGAGTCTCATTATCCCCCCTGAAGCTCACATAGTTAAAGAAGTGAATGTTCGTCCTGCTATAATGGGCCATGCATCCCAGCAGAGTATTGAATGAAACCGACAAACCTAGAGTGAAATAGCCACTCTATTGCTCCACGGCTGAGGCAAATGACAGGCGTTTTTGATGGCATAATTTACTACCAGCAATCTCACCTCTGACTGTTGCTGGCAATTTCTAAACACATGTAAAATCACTCCTGGGCTTTCTTTCTAGCCAGGATGATTAAAAGATTCTTCAAGTACAAGCCTACAAATCTCTAAGTATGGTTCATTCATGCATACATTTTATTTTTTCCAATTTGTTGTTTATTTGATGAAACTTACATTAGAAGCAAGCTGAATAATGTGTTTGAGGACTCATCTTTTTCCCCTATTTTACCTTCTAATAAAATGTTTATTGTAATGTTTCATAACAATGTCAGTGTATTAATAGTTGCAACTGGTAGATTTACCTCTAAGTGTTTGCAATAATAGTGATTAAAGATTATAAATACAAATAATGATTGGCAGATTTGGAAGACAAGTTTTCAGTTATTTTTGTTCCCTTTCTTCTAGAAGAGAAGAGAAGGGAGCAGAGGGGAGAAGTAAGACAAGCACAAGACAAGTTAATATAAAAATAAACAGCGTCTAAAATTTCTTCCTACGTTCTTTTTTAACATCAGCTTTAAGCTCTCAGAGAGTTTGAAGTCTTTCCGGTTTCTATTTCCAGCGACAGAGTCGTCGGTTGTTGTGAAGTATTTCTTTTCCCGTCTTTGTCAGGATAATATAACTCACCTGCAGGTCTGTCAGAAGAGGAGCACTCCGTGTGAGTTCATCTGTCTGGAGTGAATCTTCTGTTAGTTGACAGAGCAGCCTCTGTGTGACCAATGCATCTCAATGGGTTACAACAAAACAAAACAAAAAAAGACTGTGAGGAAAATATAACCAGTTTTCTCTCTTTAGGTGCTGATTGACTGTCAGAGAATCACACTTTCACACCAACCGTCACAGACTATCAAACAAGCCTCTGTCTGCATTTCATTGCCATTTGTTAGTCGCTAACCATGCTCGCCCATTATTATTTATATGCCTTTGGTGACACAATAAAATTCATATTTGCAACTCAGAAGCTTTAAACAAAACCACAACAGTGACCAACCTAAAATAATTCCTGCTGTGCGCCTGTGCAACCGGCAACGTCTAGTTTACTTACAGAAAAATGGGGGATGTTGTCAAAATGTGACAGCTCAGCTCATGTTATTCAACTCGGACATTGTAAATCCCTGTTGTTTGAAAGTAGAATATAAAATATTTGCACTTGCTGCAGAATTACAATCATAAGCGTTTGCACAAGTCGACATCTAAAGTTGTGAATCTGTTTGTCATTTCTTTGTTAACATTACAATAAAGAATGAAAAAGGCAGAGAAAAATCCCAGTTCAATAACATCAACTCCTTCTACACACATCTATTTTTACACAGGAATGGCAGACTGCAATAACACATGCAAATACATACAGCATGCACATGATTTTGAATCATGCCACAGCTCTTGCAAACAAACAGCAAGTGCAAAAAGGAACTTAAGGGCCAGATCTTACAAGGAAGAACAATCCCTGATTATTATGATATTTCTATTGCTCAAGTGTGGATTGCTAATTGTTTGGCTCTTAGTGCATAGAAAGCATCAACTGAAGTTAAAAAAGTATCAGATTCTGAAATTGCATAGTGTTTATAAATATTTACATTACAAATCTGTAATACTTTACTGGGATAAAAAAAGGAACTTGTGCAAAATCAAACTGTATAAAAAATAAAAAGGAACAATGACCAATTTTTACAAGGTCACCTTACTAGAATTGAGGATCAGTTCTCTCATCCGTGACATCCCAAAGCTGCTATTCTTTATTTTCCTGTTGAAGTTTGGGTTAAAGAGTTAAAAGTTAAGTTTTTAAATTTCATCTTTTATCCGTAACAATATGTTATAACCAGGCTCTAATTGGAAGTTATTTTTTTTTATCCCTCTCAGCTACTAATCAGATTTTATTCATCTCATGTTAGATTTGAGAAAATAGAAAAATGAATATATATATTTTTTTATTGGAACCACTCAGGCTCTCAGACTTGAAAAAAAAAAAATCTTTAAACCGTTATTATCTGTCAAGCCTTTCCAGACAACTGAATGGCCTAATCAATGTAAGAGGACATTTTAAGAAGAGAAATTAAGACACCATTAAGACTGCTTCCATCAAGATGAACCATGCTCAGAATTATGCTGCTTTGCCAAATGTCATCTAACAGCTTGAACAAAACTCACATTGTTACTGCTGTCTCAGTGTGACGATAATCCCACTAATTTCCAACAGAGTACTGCCCCTCAGGCTCAAACTACACTTTATCTCCATTACTTTTCCTCACTTGGAAATCTCATTGTACTTAAGTCGTAGAATGTTTTGCACAGCGCTATGCGCCACCATGTTTGTCTCGCCCATGGTCATTCAGGCTTTTTTTCCCTGTTGCCATGACAACTTTTTTGCACTGCTCTCCATCTTGATTGTGTGCAAAATGAATAAAAAGACAAGGGGAAAAATGTCAGGCGCTTAGAGGCAGAGACGGGCGAACAGCCCCGCAATGAATGGCTTCAGGTCATTTCAAAAGGTTGAGCTTTGGGTTTTTGAGATATTGCACATCGAACAGCCTTCAATCTCAGCGTAGAAATCTACCTAGATCTGTGAAAAAAGCTCTAGTTTGATTGATCCTTTAGCAGCTTAGCTGATGCATCACCATGGCATTAGATGAAGGTTGATGTGGAGATCACAAAAACCCTTGAAAGCCTATTGTTGGCTGTACTTCATGGTGTAACCTTTAAATTTCAGACACATGAGCCTCCTGTTTCTAGATTGTCTGAGCAGAGATATGATTAAAAAGAGCAACAAAACATTAAAACCATCAGTGAATATTAAGCATAAACGAAGATTCAATGATGAAGGATAAAAAAAAATATCTTGATTTATATTGATAAGACCCTAAAAAGACAATACCAGAGTTGAAATGATAATGCAGAGGCACCAATAGCCACAAGTGATTCATCCACTATCAAGAGATGAGGATGAAAAGAAACCAGATGGCTGAGAAAGTTAAATCAGGTGGCCACACACATTTGTTTGTGTCTCTCTGTGAAGTGGATTGTTTCATCCCACACAAACACACACACACATACACACCCAAACAGACAATACACAAGACTCATCCAGCTGTGAGTGGAGGCCATGACCCTGAGATCACATGACACCTGTTGTTGTTGGTGAATTTTTTTTTTGTCAAAAATCTTTTTCAGAGAAACCCTATTTGCTTTTCTGTTGTGATAGTGCTTATGTGATGGAGCAGTGAATATCTGCTCTAAACAAAATTTTTAATTTAAAATGCTAAATATGCTTCATCATTTTATCCTTACTCATGGATAATGTATGTAATAGCCCATTAACAAAAATTATAATTATTAAAAGGGTCATTATTTACATATTTAAATACAGATTGTGTTTGTTATCTCACGAAGGTTGCATGTTGTTGCCCTTTTTACAAAACCTTATGATTCTGTCTGATCTCCACGAACTAGCATTAACCAGATCAAGAGTGTATCTGCTAATAATCATTAACACCCCTACAAAACAGAAAACAGCTCAAGTAAACAATCTAGTAAAAGTTTGCTTTGTTTAGCGAAAGTTTAGTCAACTATATTATATTAGGAGTAGTGACTGCTTTTCCTCTTGAAAGTACTCCACATATTTTCTATTGAGTTTAATCTATACACAGGAAGCACAGGCTTGTCAAACTCAAGTAAAACATTTGCTGATTAGAGGACCGCAATTTTGTGGTCAATACTTATTGAACCTTTACTAAATGCATCGACTAGATGTTTTACAAATCAGTATATTTTAGAAGAAACTTCAATTGTGGCCTGATCAATTTGAGATTGAAATAAATGTTTCCTTCTTCTGCCTTTCACAAATTTAAGATTATGTCTGTCTTTTTCAAGGTTTGGGAAGTTTATATTAATATTTGTACATGTTAGAAGTTTGAACAGAAAGATGGCACAGACAAAACAATAAAACATTAAGCATAGTCTAATTTCTAAAAACTAACCCCAAGAGATGCTCATAAATAAATACTGTTTGCTTAAATCACATTTGTTGATTTAAGCAAATCAATAAATGTTGATTTGTTGATTTAAGCAACAAATGTGCTTAAATCATATTTGTTGATTTAAGCAAAGTTGGATTTGGAATAGATGAACGAACACTATTGGTGCATCTAATCCATGCAGATAAACAATTAAATTAACATACAATGTCACAGACATTATCTGATCAGAAATGATTATATACCAGCATGTTGATGTAATGTCTTAGTTTGTAGGTGAATATTTTAATTGTTACTCCTCTGAATGTGAAATTAAGGGGCAAAAGGTTGCAGTTTAAACATACAAAGAAAAATGGGGCTTACGCTAAACAGGAAAAAACAAGAACCTAAAATACAAACATGAGTTTTTCAGAATATTTATATTAGGAGTAGTGACTCTGCTTTTCCTCTTGAAAGTACTCCACATATTTTCTATTGAGTTTATTCTATTGACTCTCACTATAGTCCACACGTTCTTCCCAAACGTCTGACTATGTATAGCTTTACAATCTTCTTACATATCCCCTGATGCCCATTCTACACAATTTTTTCTTCCACTCGACTTTCCATCGATATAGCTGGATCCAGCACTCAGCTTCTTTGGCAATAACCTTTTGTGTTTTATCCTTTTTGTGGAGGGATTCAACAATTATTGACTGGACAGCTATCTGGTTCATAATCTGACATCTCTATAATTTGACCACTTTTTTAATCAATATTTTTGATTTGTTCATTTTTATGTCTTCAATACCACTTAGCCAAACATCAAAATTAAAATATGCTTAAAATTTATGATTTTGCATTTCGTGATTATTCATGATACACTTTGTTCATTGAGTTACCAAGATAAATTCCCCTTTCTATTTATGATGTTGTCCTTTTAGATTCATTAGAAATCCCAACTGTCCTTTTAAAGGCCAACCTCCTCCAGCACATGGCTACAACAAACTCTTTAATCTTACCACTGAGACAGTGCATACGTCCCACTCATTCGTAAAAAAACAAAACAAAAACAAAAACAAGATCATAATAAAATTTCCCACTGTGTGAACGCTCACTTTAGCTCAGTCTCTGTCTAAAATGAAATACAGCCCTCCCGTCTAACCACCTGCTCCCATCCCCAGTGTGGCATACAATGACTAACTTTTGGACAAAAATGTACCTGAGAGAGTAATCCAGTTGTCACATGGTGGTAACTAATTTCTGCTGAGAAGTTGTGACGGCATAAATTCCTCGTTTCTGCTTCAGAAACCAAACTAAATTTTACAGAAAACCAACTATAAAACACTATTGCTTTCAATGCAACACAAAACACAAAGCAGCACCTTTTCTCCGTCTATTTTCTCACCCTTCCAATGACGTAGTAAATAAATAAAAAAGATTCACTATGTTCACTAAGTAGGGGACATTAAAAGTCAATTCAGGAGAAGCGTGACTAATTACCAAATAGAATAGAATAGAAATATATTTTATTGTCTCACTGTGGAGAAACTCAAGTGTACCAGCAGCAGGTTACAGGTAAATGGAAGCATGCACATTTACACTAAGATAAAAGCAGTTCCCTGGAGGTCAGTATGGTGGATCTGCACCTGTAGAAACCCATTCATCATGTTCACCCTCAGCATGTGGAGAACAATAAGCTTTGCTTAACTGTACAATACAGCATTATTTTAATATGACTGTTAAAATGTGATGACACATCAATATGTCATTAAAAAAAAACTGAAGGATTTTGAACTGATGCAAAACATTAAAAATTATATTGCTACATATTTCTTACCTCCAGGAAAAAGAAAGCTTTATTAAACAACCAAGACTACGGTCCTGAAGCTAACTTGTTAAAAATAAATAAGACATTCTGTCCTTGGTTAGATGGTGAATACTATTTATAGGGAACTTTAAAAAAAGATTAAAAGAAAAAGCAAAGCAACCTGACAGCAGTTTCTAGATAAAAGTGATCTCATATACCAAAGATAATTCAACATCAAACAGAAAGCTAGAGACTACTCTTGTGGCTTCTTAGAATTATAATTTTAGATGAAAAGGTTTCTCTAAAAATAATTTGCTACATTTTCAGCACATCAATCTTTGTCAAAGGTCTGCCATCATCTGTTTCCTTCTGTAGATAATCAGTGATCTATAACTGTATGAAATGAACACACAAAAACACACATAATTTTTAACCTGCTATCTTGCTGACATATAAACTATAAATTGAAACTTAAAGCCAATAAGTTACGTGCTGGCATGCAACGTTTATGCAAAATCGGAAGTGTCATGCCATCACTATCTGGTTCAATGCAATTTATCAAGGCCAAAGTCAGCATTGTTGTGTACAATAACATTGTAGAGCACCTCATAGAGCTTGGACTTGAGGAAGACAAACTTCTCAACATCTTACAATCACCGGTTAATTTCTTCCAATCCATTTTAAGCTAATTCAGTACTTAGAGCAAAATTAGGCCTGACCAAGTATAGAGTCTGTACATCAGCACATACATATAGTTTTAAGTTGACCAAATTTCTTCTTGGAAAACTTAAATTTTCTGACAAATCACATTTTTGGTTATCATTAGCTCTATATATATATATATATATATATATATTATATATAAAAAAAATAAAAATTCCCTTCTCACCCACCGCGGGTGGTTCTTATCCTCTGAGCTCGGGTCCTCCACCAGAGGCCTGGGAGCTTGAGGGTTCTGCAGTATCTTGGCTGTGCCAAGGACTGCACATTTCTGGACTGAGATGTCTGATGTTGTTCCTGGATCTGTTGCAGCCACTGCTCCAGTTTGGGGGTTACTGCCCCGAGGGCCCCGATGACCACAGGCACCACTGTGGTCTTCACCTTCCAGGCCCTCTCCAGTACTTCCCTGAGGCCCTGGTATTTCTCCAGTTTCTCGTGCTCCTTTTTCCTGATGTTGCAATCACTTGGTATTGCTACATCTACCACAACGGCTTTCCTCTGATGTTTATTCACTACGACAATGTCTGGTTGGTTCGCCATTACCATTACCATTACCGCTGGTATATATATATATATATATACTGGTATATATATATATATATATATATATATATTATATATATATATATATATATATATATATATATATATATATAAAAAAAAAAAAAAAAATTCCCTTCTCACCCACCGCGGGTGGTTCTTATCCTCTGAGCTCGGGTCCTCTACCAGAGGCCTGGGAGCTTGAGGGTTCTGCGCAGTATCTTGGCTGTGCCAAGGACTGCACATTTCTGGACTGAGATGTCTGATGTTGTTCCTGGGATCTGTTGTAGCCACTGCTCCAGTTTGGGGGTTACTGCCCCGAGGGCCCCGATGACCACAGGTACCACTGTGGTCTTCACCTTCCAGGCCCTCTCCAGTTCTTCCCTGAGGCCCTGGTATTTCTCTAGTTTCTCGTGCTCCTTTTTCCTGATGTTGCAATCACTTGGTATTGCTACATCTACCACAACGGCTTTCCTCTGATGTTTATCCACTACGACAATGTCTGGTTGGTTCGCCATTACCATTTTGTCTGTCTGGATCTGGAAGTCCCACAGGATCTTAGCTCTGGTGTTCTCCACCACCTTTGGGGTGTTTCCCACTTTGATCTTGGGGTTTCCAGTCCATATTCTGCACAGATGTTTCTGTACACTATGCCTGCCACTTGGTTATGTCGCTCCATGTACGCTTTCCCTGCCAGTATCTTGCACCCTGCTGTGATGTGCTGGACTGTCTCAGGGGCCTCCTTGCACAACCTACACCTTGGGTCTTGTCTGGTGTGGTAGATCTGGGCCTCTATTGCTCTGGTGTTTAGGGCCTGTTCCTGGGCTGCCAGGATGAGGGCCTCTGTGCTGTCCTTGAGTCCAGCTTTTTCCAGCCATTGGTAGGATTTACTGATATCAGCCACTTGGGTTATTTGCTGGTGGTACATCCCATGTAGGGGTTTGTCCTCCCATGATGGTATCTCTGGCACCTCAACCTCCGTTCCCTGTTGTCTGAGACATTCACTGAGCACATTGTCTGTTGAGGCTTTGTCCCTGATGTATTTATGGATCTTAGTTGTTTCGTCCTGGACAGTGGTTCTCACACTCACTAGTCCTCTGCCTCCTTCCTTGCGGCTCGTGTACAGTCTCAGGGTGCTGGATTTGGGATGGAACCCTCCATGCATTGTTAGTAGCTTTCTGGTCTTAATATCTGTGGTTTTTATCTCCTCCTTTGGCCAGCTAATTATTCCAGCAGGGTATCTGATTACTGGCAAGGCATAGCTGTTTATCGCACGGATTTTGTTCTTGCCATTGAGCTGGCTTCTCAGGACTTGCCTTATTCGTTGGAGGTATTTAGCTGTGGCTCCTTTCCTTGTGGCCTCATCGAGGTTGCCATTTGCTTGTGGTATACCTAGGTACTTGTAACTGTCCTCTATGTCTGCTATTGTTCCTTCTGGGAGTGAGACCCCTTCTGTGTGGATGACCTTCCCCCTCTTTGTGACCAGCCGACCACACTTCTCTAGTCCGAATGACATCCCAATGTCAGTGCTGTAGATCCTGGTGGTGTGGATCAGTGAGTCGATGTCTCGCTCACACTTGGCGTACAGCTTGATGTCATCCATGTAGAGTAGGTGACTGATATTGGCCCCATTTTTGAGTCTGTATCCGTAGCCAGTCTTGTTGATAACTTGGCTGAGGGGGTTCAGGCCTATGCAGAACAGTAGCGGGGACAGAGCATCTCCTTGGTATATGCCACATTTGATGGACACTTGTGCAAGTGGTTTGCAGTTGGCTTCAAGGGTGGTTTTCCACAGCCTCATCGAGTTTGCAATGAAGGCTCTCAGAGTCCTGTTGATGTTATACATCTCTAAGCATTCAATGATCCAAGTATGCGGCATTGAGTCATAGGCTTTCTTGTAATCAATCCAAGCCATGCACAGGTTGGTGTGTCGGGTTTTGCAGTCTCGGGCAACTGTGCGGTCTACGAGGAGTTGGTGTTTGGCTCCTCTGGTATTTACACCGATACCCTTCTGTGCCGTGCTCATGTGTTTATCCATGTGTTTGCTTATCTTGGCCGCTATGATGCCTGACATGAGCTTCCAGGTTGTGGAGAGGCAGGTTATTGGTCGGTAGTTGGGTGGGACTGGACCCTTTGATGGATCCTTCTGGATTAGGATTGTCCGCCCTTCAGTTAACCATTCAGGTTAACTGAAGGGCAGCTGGTTCATTTGGGCTGCCATTCGCTCATGGAGAGCAGTGAGTTTCTTTAGCCAGTAGGCATGGATCATGTCAGGCCCTGGTGCTGTCCAGTTTTTCATACCTGAGACTCTTTCTTGGACATCTGTCACAGTGATGGCTTGCTCAGGGAGGTTGCTGTGGTCCTCTCGTAGAGAGATCAGCCACTGTGCATTGCTGTTGTGGGACGCCTCCCTTTCCCATATGCCTTTCCAGTATTGTTCCGTCTCCAGCCTTGGTGGGTCTGCTCTGTTGTTATGTTTACCCTGCCATTGAGAGTACACCTTAGCTGGTTGAGTGGAGAAGAGCCGGTTAATCCTTCTGGATTCATTCTCCCTTGTGTATCTCTTTAGGCGGCTGGACAAGGCTTGGAGCCTCTGTTTGGCAGTCTCGAGTGCTTCAGGTATGGGCATCTGCCTGTACTTTCTGGGTACTGGTCTTTTCATTGCACCCTTGTGGAGCTCTGACAGTTGGCTCACTTCCCTCCTTGTTACCTTGATTTTAGCCTCTAACCGTCTTTCCATGGTGGGTATTGGGTCTCATGGTTGCTCTTATAGCCAAGTATCTCAAGGATCACTGATGCTGAGTTGTAGATCAGCTCATTGGTTTCTGTTATGGTGTTGGTAGGGATCGTTCTCAATGCTGCATTCACATTCTCAATGAGACTTTCAGATGGTACTTCACTCAGCCGTTGTAATTGGCGCCGGGGAGGCCTGGTTGTCATTCGGGTCATGATTCTCTCTCTCAGGTCAGCAGCTGTCTCGTTCAGCTCTGTTTCGCTCATTGGGGCCGTGTATCCCCTCACTGGGTGGGGACTTGTAGTTAAGTCCCCACAGTCCTGACATCCGGGTTCCTCCCTTTTGCCGTAGCATTTGTGTTGTATCTCGTCAATCTCAAGTTGTGATAGCAGTTGCCGTTTGCGGATGTTGGAACACTGAGCTACTAGTTGTTTAGCGCTTAGTGTTGACTGGGGATGTCGAAGTAACCATTCCTTCCCCAGTCTTTGCATGTAACCTCTCTCACTAGGGTTACTTGAGTAGTAGCATTCCAACAGATCCACATTTTCATCTCTCGCCCATTTCCGTCTTGTTCCAGTAGCCCATTTGTCATCAAGGTGCTCTGGTTCCCCAACACCTGACGCAGACCTTGTTTGGCCGGGCGACGTCTGAGCCGGCATGTTATGCAACTTAGTATCTCTCATGGTATGAGGTAGGCAGTAGCTTGAAGGGTCTTGCCTAAGGACCCAGACTGGATTCGAACCCTGCCCTCTCGGGTGATATACTGATGCCTTATGTATTGAGCTATCCAGTCAGCTATATATATATATATATATATATATATATATATATATATATATATATATATATATATATATATAATATATATATATATATATATATATATATATAAAAATTGGAAAATACTCATATTTTCCAACACATTTGTCATTATAAAGATGCTAAAGGTGTTCAGTTTGTTTTGGGTTTGTTGTCTGTGCTGAGCATTTTTACCACACAGCACAATAATAACGGGCTGTAAGGGGTTGTAATTGGAGCTGTCGCACAGCCTTCCCTCTCTCTCGCTTTCTCTCTGTCCGACTCTTCCTCTCTTCCCCAATTTCTATCACGGTGTCTGCTTCGTCTTTCTCACCTCCTCTCCGTCCGTCTTTAACGCGCTCGGTGGACTGAGGCTGCCTCAGAGGTATTTGACTCCCTCCAGCATATCTTTGGGCACAGCTTTAAAGATGCTTCTTTGCAGCTTGCTTCAGTCCGTTGCTCTTCCAATGCCTTAACTGCCTCTTTGCATTTTTTCGTTTCACTTCAAGGTGAGAACATAACGTACAAGGGGGCACTGAGCTTTTACGCATGGAGGTTGGAATCTGTCTGTCAGAATTTACGCGGAACTGCTACTGAAGATGCAACCGGGTTTATGAGACCTTTTAAGGGCTTGAAGAAGGGCTTTAAAGAGAGCAGCGATGCGAGGGACTGAGTTGCTGCTCGGCTACTTTCTGGTGAAAGTTCTGGTGTGTGACGCGGAGGGCGAGCTGGATCAAACCGCGGATGACTTCATGATAGTAACGGCGTTCAACGAGTCAGCGGAGGGGGAGAGCGCATCCACGGAGACCCCGCACACTGAGGAGAAGTGTCGCGGCTATTACGACGTGATGGGTCAGTGGGACCCGCCGTTCGTGTGCAGGACGGGCAGCTACCTGTACTGCTGCGGCACCTGTGGCTTCAGGTTCTGTTGTGCGTTCAAAAATTCCCGGCTGGACCAGACCACCTGTAAGAATTACGACACCCCGCCGTGGATGACACCCGGCAGACCCCCGCCAAAAGTGGACGTGGCCCTGGAGTCCGCCAAGGATAAAACCAACCTCATCGTCTATGTCATCTGCGGGGTCGTGGCCATTATGGCACTTATAGGGATTTTCACCAAGCTCGGTTTGGAAAAGACGCACCGTCCAAACAGAGACAATATGTCAAGGTACGCAATTCAGATCTAGAGGTGTGTGTGAATAAATTAGATTGTCATTACGATGAAAAGCCAAACAACTGTTTTGTAAGCCGGAATATTTTCAGTTTGGCTAAAACTTGACCTTTTTGGAAAGACTGATTTGGAGCCAGCCGCCAAAGATCATTGCTAAAGAAGCTGACAGTTCAGAGTGTTGCATATTCAAACAGATCAGCATTGGGAAGTTAAGTGGAAGAAAAAAAGTTCACAGTTAACCACAATACAGAGCGAATTGTGAAGCAAAGCCCATTCAAGAGTTTGATGGATTTTCAACAAGAAGTTTGAGGTTGGAGTCAAAGATTGAAGAACCACAAAACTGAACCATTTTAAAACTGATTTGATCTGTAGTTCCTACTAACCAAAGTTGAAGTTAAATAAATTATTCTACTTTAAAGTAACAAAGAACAAATGTTTTTGAGTGGTTAACACTGTGATATTGAAAACAAATAAACATGAAGCCATTTTCAAATCTTACATAAAAATTGATCATTGATACTTGCATGCCATGTAATGTAGATTTGCGAAAGATCATAAAAAAATTACACATTAAAAAAAATTACTCTTTTTTTAATGGTCAGCCTACAGTACTCTCCATACATTAAAAAAAATGTCCAACTTAAAACAGATTTAAACACATTCCTCAAAGGTTGCATACACACAATGAGATCAATTATGAAGTATTTGCATAATTACAATGTCTTAATAAAATGCTGTGTTTGTAACACATGTGAACCCGTGAATTTATATTTTATTAGAATTACAGAAACATTTACTTATTGTTTAGCTGATGGAGACATATCCCAGGTTGTCATTGCAGACTCTGACTATTAAAATAAACTGCATCCCAAAATTAAAGTTCAAAGGTGTTGCAGACTGTAACAAAATATTAATCTCGATAGGGCAAGTTCAATTTTTCATAGCCTATCAGGCATTTGAGAGTAAATAAATGTA